>NC_086445.1:328884275-329484275 GCF_028390025.1 Pseudophryne corroboree
AACGTATCTGTAGGTAGTAGATGTAGATAGAATTTTTTTTTATTTTTTTTTATTTTATTTATTTGGTTTTATCGTTTCTCTACTGATCTCTTCCCTTTCCATTTTTGGATAGCCCGTCTCTTTCCAAGAGCCCTCCGTGTCGCCAGGCGGACACATCGCAAATTCACAACGGTGGATTATTATTATTATCTTATTTCAACGCGGCCAGCAGGGGGCGCTGCGTGCGCGGACCCGCGTCCCGCTTACATTTGCCGGGCTTATATATTATTTATATTATTTCGGCCAAGTCCGCGGAGCTCGGGTGAGAAGGGCATTCGTCGGAAAAATCGCGGAGCCCGAAAACCGTGTCTGAGATTAGTTCAATCCAGAGGGAAGGTTGCCCAAGTCCGCGGAGCTCGGGTGAGAAGGGCATTCGTCGGAAAAATCGCAGAGCCCGAAAACCGGGTCTGAGATTAGTTCAATCCAGAGGGAAGGTTGCCCAAGTCCGCAGAGCTCGGGTGAGAAGGGTATTCGTCGGAAAAATCGCGGAGCCCAAAAACCGGGTCTGAGATCAGTTCAATCCAGAGGGAAGGTTGCCCAAGTCCGCGGAGCTCGGGTGAGAAGGGCATTCGTCGGAAAAATCGCGGAGCCCGAAAACCGGGTCTGAGATTAGTTCAATCCAGAGGGAAGGTTGCCCAAGTCCGCGGAGCTCGGGTGAGAAGGGCATTCGTCGGAAAAATCGCGGAGCCCGAAAACCGGGTCTGAGATCAGTTCAATCCAGAGGGAAGGTTGCCCAAGTCCGCGGAGCTCGGGTGAGAAGGGCATTCGTCGGAAAAATCGCGGAGCCCGAAAACCGGGTCTGAGATTAGTTCAATCCAGAGGGAAGGTTGCCCAAGTCCGCAGAGCTCGGGTGAGAAGGGCATTCGTCGGAAAAATCGCGGAGCCCCAAAACCGGGTCTGAGATCAGTTCAATCCAGAGGGAAGGTTGCCCAAGTCCGCGGAGCTCGGGTGAGAAGGGCATTCGTCGGAAAAATCGCGGAGCCCGAAAACCGGGTCTGATATTTCCTTCCTTGCCCATCGCAGCGCCCCCTGGTGGGCTGAATCCGGTACTACGATTTGTGGAAGTCTTGCCGATG
This sequence comes from Pseudophryne corroboree, assembly GCF_028390025.1. Taxonomy (NCBI): domain Eukaryota; kingdom Metazoa; phylum Chordata; class Amphibia; order Anura; family Myobatrachidae; genus Pseudophryne; species Pseudophryne corroboree. The sequence continues at coordinate 328,885,391 of NC_086445.1, forward strand.
AGTGGAGACTGGCACCTCTCGGGCCGGGACAGGCTTCCAGGAGCCTGGGGAAAATCGGAGCATGTGGCGCAAAAGTGTCGCGCGCGCCGCCCGACACGTGACTCTAGTAAGAACCACCTCTCCGGATGTGTAATAGGAAGCACGTGCCGGGGCCTGGGCCCTCGATTCCCAGAACCCTGTATTCACGGTGGGCGTGGTCAGACAGAAAGCGCGGGCTTGGTACAGTGTGTGCGCCACAAACTCCGGAAGTGCTGGGTCTGCTGGTCGCAGTGAGGCAATGTACGGAACCGACGGCAGTGACGAAGACTATCTCCCCGACTCGTCAGAGTTGAGCAGCTCGGATGATAGTGGAGGGGAGGAGATGTCTTTTCACGGCAGGAAGGTTCTGGAAGTGTCCGGGGCTTGCTCCGCGGAGGCCGAACCAAGTCTCCATCCGGCCCGCGCAGTGTCGGTCCAGGTACTTACCCGAAAAGCAGATGGTTCGATTGCATGTAACAAGAAAAATTTCTGCCTGTGGTGCGAGAGGCCATTCTCAAAAATTGCGAGACATGTTCAAGCTGTCCACCACAATGAGCATGAAGTTGCAAGGGCACTCAGCTTTCCGAAGCGCTCCAGGGAAAGGACAGTGCAGCTAGACCTGATTCGCACCCGGGGAAACTTTGCCCATAATGTCGGGGTTCTCCGCGAGGGCAGCGGAGTCCTCCTACCGTGCAAGCAGCCGGAAGAAGCAACGGCTCCCCAAGATTTCATGCACTGTGTAAAATGTAAAGGGCTATTCTCCAGGAAGCACCTGTGGCGCCATGTGAAGAGGTGCCCGCTCCGCAAAAGTGTCAGCCCCAAACCTGGAAGAACCAGGGTGCAGGGTCTCTTCACTTACGCCACACCGCTCCCGAAAGATGTTGGCACTGGCCTCTGGAAGTTGCTGAGCGAAATGAATTATGATGATGTGGTACCGGTAATCAAAGGGGACCGCTGGATTATGCAGTTCGGTCAGCACCTCTATAACCGTCTGGGGTCTGATGTCAGCAAGCATGATTACATCCGTCAGAAGCTCAGAGAGGTGGGGCGGCTTCTGCTGAAGGCGATGAAGGTCACACCGTTGCGGTGTATGGAAGATTTCATTTGCCCACAGAATTTCCTGCAAGTGGTGCATGCTGTGAGGAGCCTGGCCGGTTACGATGACCGCACCAATACATATAAAATACCCTCGTTGGCTCTGAAGGTGGGACACAGCTTGCAGAAGATTTCTGCTATGGTGGAGTGTCAGGAACTGATGGAGGGCAGTGCCCTGACAGAGGAGCGTGCCCGAAACTTTCGGAAAATTTATGAGGCGAGGTGGAGCGAGCTAATCTCCACTGCTGCCCTGAAGACACTTCGAGAGATAAAATGGAATGCACCGCTGCTTCTGCCCTTCACTGATGATGTTAAGCGCTTGAACCTGTACCTCCTTGACCGTCAGCGAGAGTACATCGATGAGTTGTCCGCCCACCCTTCCAAACAGCAGTGGTCCATGTTGGCCAAAGTTACCCTCACGCAGCTGATTCTCTTCAACCGCAGGAGAGAAGGTGAGGTTTCCAAGATGCTGCTCTCCTCCTTCGATTTACGGCACACAGCCGATTTGCAGGGTGATGTGGCCCAGGCCCTGTCAGAGCTGGAGAAGGCACTCTGTCGTCACTTCTCCCGTATTGAGATTCCTGGGAAAAGAGGCAGGAAAGTCCCTGTCCTGCTATCCCCAAGCATGCAGAAAGCGATGGAGCTCCTCATAGAGAAGCGGACAGAATGTGGTGTGACCCCACACAATATCTACATGTTTGCTAGGCCAACAGCCATGTCCCATTATAGGGGATCCGACTGCATACGTCTCTACGCCCGGGAGTGTGGGGCCAAGCACCCCGAAGCATTATCTTCCACCCGCCTACGGAAGCATGTGGCTACACTTTCCAGAGTCCTCAACCTGAGCGATACAGAGATGGATCAGCTTGCTGATTTCATTGGACATGATATTCGGGTGCATCGGCATTATTACCGCCTCCCGGAGGGTACCCTTCAACTGGCCAAGTTGAGCAAGCTGTTTCTGGCTCTCGAGCAAGGGAGAATGGCTGAATTCCGGGGCCACAATCTGGAAGAGATCTCCATTGATCCAAACGGAAGGTATCACTTGACAGTGTGGCTCCAGGGACTGACTGTCTAAGTGGGCTGGTGTGATCGGTTTCCCTGTCCTTCTCTATCCACAGAGCCGATCCAGGTGGTGAGCGATGACTCTGGGGATGAGCCAGAGAGTCAGGATACTGAGGTTCCCATGGGGCACATGGGAAAAGAAGCCGGCAGCGTGGTGTCGGCGGTGGATGGAGGTGCAGCTAAAGGTGGGTGTGACTGTCCATTCCATTTGAGATGCGTCCATGACTGGTGGTGGCGTTGCGTGGTGACTGACCTTTCTTCTCCCGCACAGGTGACAGAAGGGGTACCAAGCGCAATCCGTGGACCCCAGCAGAAGTGAAAGCTGTTGAACGTCGCATGATTCGGTTCATTCGCTCATTCAAGGTGCCGGGCAAGAATGACTGTGATGCGTGCCTAAGGGCAGAACGACAAGCGCTGAAGGCTCGGAACTGGCTCTCGGTTAAGTTTTACATTAAGAACCGAATTACTGCTGAAATGAGAAAGAACCTTTCCTGAATAAAATGTATCTGCTGCTGAATACACGTTTCCTCTATCTCTAATTAACCCCAAAAATAAATCAGTTATGTGGGTGTCCTCATGAGGCAGGTATTCCTGAATAGGTCCCCATGAGGAAGGTTCCAGACATATGTCCCGATGAGGATAGAAAAACAAGTATGTGTGTGTGTGTGTGTGTGTGTGTGTGTGTGTGTGTGTGTGTGTGTTTTTCATCTATGTGTGACTGAATGTGATTCTGTGTAAAAATGGCTCCAATGGGAACAGCCACTGCTTTTTATCATGCCAAGTTCAGTTGTTAACCCAAGTCCTGTACTATTAAGGTTGCACCCCAATGTATCTAGTGCATTATGGGGGGAATTCAAATATTTTAAAAGTCAGTTGGGTCTCTAATAGACAGAAAAAAACAGACACCCAACCGACTTTTCAAACATATGAATACCCCCCTATGAGTGGCTTTATGCTGCATCTATGATACATATAAGATGTCAAATTTAAACAAGAGTACTACTCCCCTCGGAGCAGCTCAGTTGCACTGGGTGTCTTGCGCTGTATGGTGCATAGACGCTAGATGTATGAGGACACATCAGTAATCCATACTTGCCTACCTGACCCTCTCCATGAGGGAGAAAATGCTCTGTTCCTGGACTTTCCTGGTAATGTATGATTGCCATCACCTGTGGTGAGCTAGTTAATTGATAAGAAAGGTGTTTCACCACAGGTGATGGCAATCATACATTACTGGGAAAGTCCAGGAACAGAGCATTTTCTCCCTCATGGAGAGGGTCAGGTAGGCAAGTATGCTGTAATCCTACGTAAACACCATTACCCCGATCAGTGCAGATGTGCCTAGAATTGTTGCAATAGATCGTGGATGAAAGGGATGCATTATATGCACACAGCATGCCTTCATAGAACCGTTAGCTGGGGAGAGGGGGGAGGTGGGGGTTGGGGGTGGGGAGAAATAGAACAATCAAGGGGAACAAAGAGTGAGAGCAGGAGAGAACAGAAAGATAAGGGAAATACAGCAAAATGAGAGCACATGGTACAATGAAGAGTTGAGAGAATATTGCTGTTTAGTTGAGGGATGTGGAGAGGGAGTCCTGTATAGAGGAAAATGCTGCCACTGGTGATCAGGTGTGATGACAGAGAGTACAATGTGAGCAGACCTCCAAACAAAGTTCAGCAGAAGAAGAAGGAATTGGAACAGACAACTGCACTGGAACCAGTGAAGCCAGCAGTCTTGAGCTTAGTGTTTGTTGTGTGAATGTATAAAGTTTACTTATTTTTTAAATCAAGTCTTACACTGCATATGTAGTATAATTTATGTATTATACATTTAATATTGCACCACACACAGCTTTTGGCGTAATCACCAGTCTCTCAAACATGATTAATTATACCAAGCACCTGAGTCCATAAGTATACACAAACGGACCGCAGCTTTCCTCCAATGGTTCCTGAAGTCCAGCAGACATAAAAGTTCTGTTAATAAAAAATGTAAAGGAAATGCTCCATAGTGCATTAAACATTTTATTTAAAAAGGCAGTAAAAGCACATAGACATAATTCAGTATATGGTTCCCGTACCATTAAAATGAGTAGTGTGGGCTGGTTTCTACATGGCTCAACAGTTAAATTACCAAAGACAAACCGCAAGGCTTCCCTGTCCATCCTGCCGGATTCTTATACCATGCTGCTGACCCCTTTCAGGAAGCCGCCACGAGTTAGACCATGCCAGAGAACCCTCTGGGAGTCGGGAGCAGCTGGGATGACATCAGGGGACCATGCCCTAACATTTTTTCGTAATCAACATTGTCCGAGGGCTCATTTATATATGTATACATTGTGCATCATTGGGCCCACCTGTGTTAAGTGCTCTGGATCCCCCCCCCCCCTCCCAAGCAAAAATCCAGCTCTGGTTGTACGTCCGACAGCAGCCTCTACATTATACAGGCTAGGGGGCTTCGCTGGAGCCACTCTATGGGTTTGGTATGTGTGTGCATCTCCAACTCCTGTATGTGTGTGCGTGTCCAACTCCTGCTGACAGGCAGAAAGGAAGAGCTAGTAGTCAGGGGACTGGAGCCAGGCATTACATGCTGCTGCAGTCTGCTTCTACTACACACCCCATCATTCAGCTTCTTAGCAGCAGCAAGGGGCCTGGTGTTACATGCACTGGGGAAGATGTATTAAGCCTGGATATGTGATAAAGAAGTGATAAAGCAATGATAAGTAGTGATGTGCACCGGACATTTTTCGGGTTTTGTGTTTTGGTTTTGGATTTGGTTCCGCTGCCGTGTTTTGGATTCGGACACGTTTTGGCAAAACCTCCCTGAAATTTTTTTATCGGATTCGGGTGTGTTTTGGATTTGGGTGTTTTTTTACAAAAGCCCCTCAAAAACAGCTTAAATCATAGAATTTGGGGGTCATTTTGATCCCATAGTATTATTAACCTCAATAACAATAATTTCCACTCATTTCCAGTCTATTCTGAACACTTCACACCTCACAATATTATTTTTAGTTCTAAAATTTGCACCAAGGTCATTGGATGACTAAGCTAAGTGACCCAAGTGGCCGACACAAACACCTGGCCCATCTAGGAGTGGCACTGCAGTGTCAGACAGGATTGCACTTCAAAAAAATAGTCCCCAAACAGCACATGATGCAAAGAAAAAAAGAGGTGCACCAAGGTCGCTGGATGGCTAAGCTAAGTGACCCAAGTGGCCGACACAAACACCTGGCCCATCTAGGAGTGGCACTGCAGTGTCAGACCGGATAGCACTTCAAAAAATAGTCCCCAAACAGCACATGATGCAAAGAAAAAAAGAGGTGCACCAAGGTCGCTGGTTGGCTAAGCTAAGCGACGCAAGTGGCTAACACAAACACCTGTCCCATCTAGGCGTGGCACTGCAGTGTCAGACAGGATGGCACTTCAAAAAATAGTCCCCAAACAGCACATGATGCAAAGAAAAAAAGAGGTGCACCAAGGTCGCTGGATGGCTAAGCTAAGCGACCCAAGTGGCCGACACAAACACCTGGCCCATCTAGGAGTGGCACTGCAGTGTCAGACAGGATGGCACTTCAAAAATAGTCCCCAAACAGCACATAATGCAAAGAAAAAAAGAGGTGCACCAAGGCCGCTGGATGGCTAAGCTAAGTGACCCAAGTGGCCGACACAAACACCTGGCCCATCTAGGAGTGTGTCAGACAGGATGGCAGATATAAAAAATAGTCCCCAAACAGCACATGATGAAAAGAAAAATGAAATAAATTATATGCCAGTAATATATCAATAGCAATGGCCTACTTTACCATACTGCTATATATTATATACTGGTGGTCAGCAAAATTATGCACTGTCCTCCTACTATATATAATGCGCACAACTAAAGTGCACCACAGGTATGGATGGATAGTATACTTGACGACACAGAGGTAGGTAGAGCAGTGGACTACTGTACCGTACTGCTATATATTATATACTGGTGGTCAGCAAAATTATGCACTGTCCTCCTACTATATATACTGCGCACAACTAAAATGCACCACAGGTATAAATGGATAGTATACTTGACGACAAAGACGTAGGTAGAGCAGTGGACTACTGTACCGTACTGCTATATATTATATACTGGTGGTCAGCACAATTATGCACTGGCCTCCTACTATATATACTGTGCACAACTTAAATGCACCACAGGTATGGATGGATAGTATACTTGACGACACAGAGGTAGGTAGAGCAGTGGACTACTGTACCGTACTGCTATATATTATATACTGGTGGTCAGCAAAATTATGCACTGTCCTCCTACTATATATACTGCGCACAACTTAAATGCACCACAGGAATGGATGGATAGTATACTTGACGACACAGAGGTAGGTAGAGCAGTGGCCTACTGTACCGTACTGCTATATATTATATACTGGTGGTCAGCAAAATTATGCACTGTCCTCCTACTATATATACTGCGCACAACTTAAATGCACCACAGGTATGGATGGATAGTATATGTGACGACACATAGGTAGGTATGGCAGTGGACCACTGTACCGTACTGCTATATATTATTTACTGGTGGTCAGCAAAATTATGCACTGTCCTCCTACTATATATACTGCGCACAACTAAAATGCACCACAGGTATAAATGGATAGTATACTTGAAGACAAAGATGTAGGTAGAGCAGTGGACTACTGTATCGTACTGCTATATATTATATACTGGTGGTCAGCACAATTATGCACTGTCCTCCTACTATATATACTGCGCACAACTTAAATGCACCACAGGTATGGATGGATAGTATACTTGACGACACAGAGGTAGGTAGAGCAGTGGCCTACTGTACCGTACTGCTATATATTATATACTGGTGGTCAGCAAAATTATGCACTGTCCTCCTACTATATATACTGCGCACAACTTAAATGCACCACAGGTATGGATGGATAGTATACGTGACGACACAGAGGTAGGTAGAGCAGTGGACCACTGTACCGTACTGCTATATATTATTTACTGGTGATTAGCAAAATGATGCACTGTCCTCCTACTATATATACTGCGCACAACTAAAATGCACCACAGGTATGGATGCATAGTATACTTGATGACACAGAGGTAGAGCAGTGGACTACTGTACCGTACTGCTATATATATATACTGGTGGTCACAACAAAATTCTGCACTGTCCTCCTACTATATACTACAATGCAGCACAGATATGGAGCATTTTTCAGGCAGAGAACATATAATACTGGTGGTCACTGGTCAGCAAAACTCTGCACTGTCCTCCTACTATATAATACTGGTGGTCCCCAGTCCCCACAATAAAGCACACTGAGCACAGATATTTGCAGCACACTGAGCACAGATATGAAGCATTTTTCAGGCAGAGAACGTAGATATTTTCAGCACACTGAGCACAGATATTTGCAAGCACACTGAGCACAGATATTTGCAGCACACTGAGCACAGATATTTGCAGCACACTGAACACAACTGAGAGAACGCTGCACGTCCTCTCCCTATCATCTCTAATACACGAGTGAAAATGGTGGCAACGTGCGGCTCCTTTTATAGAATACGAATCTCGTGAGAATCCGACAGCGAGATGATGACGTTCGGGCACGCCTGGGTTAACCGAGCAAGGCGGGAGGATCCGGGTCTGCCTCGGAACCGTGTAAAATGGGGGAAGTTCGGGGGGGGTTCGGATTCCGAGGAACCGAACCCTCTCATCACTAATGATAAGTGCAATGTAATAATGCACCAGGCAGTCAGCTACTAACTGTCATTTTTCAAATCCGTAATGATTGGCTGGTGCATTATCACCTTGCACTTATCACTGCTTTATCACTCCTTTATCCCTTCTGCAGGTTAATATATCTGCCCCATAGTGCTGCAGGCTTCTAGTACGCACCCTATCATTAATCTCTGAGCAGCCGGGACAGGGGTGGCTGGCAACGTCTTTGCATACTAATCTGAGAATGACTGCGGACAGAGGTGTTGCAGCAGACTATATCAGGGCCAGGCTCAGTGTGATAGTACATGTGTGGGTCACTGATACTGCACCCACACCTTGTGCCTGTGAGTTCAGCTCTCTACCATGATGATGCCCATATGGTGTATATTGAGTGACTGAGATGTAACTTCTGCAGCTGTACCGCAATGTTCCATTTGATGTGCAATTGCTTGGTGAGAACCCAATATCTCCACCACAGAACTAATTACACATACCCATTTTAGCATCACCCTGATTTGGAGCAATATAAAATGTGCAATTGTTTACCCATTATCTCATTGGCAAAACCATATGAAGCATGAGGTGTGATATAGGATAAATGCTTCAAGGCCAGTGGGTGACAGTTTGTGTATAGGGTAAGTAAATTGTAATCTGGATGTAATGGAGCAGCGGGGGCCTAGAGCGGTATCTTGCCTAGGGCCCCATGGGGTCTTAATCTGGCTCTGCATCTTGCACTTGAATTTTGAGAGCATTGTTAATCTGTGTACTGAACTGATTGTTTACAGGACTTGTTTTCAATATTGCTATTTGGTTACTCCAACTCTGTCAGATCCAGATTGCCTTACCATGAGAGGTTTTATACAGCCATTGGAACAGGTGTGAAATTCATCTTACTGTATGTTCATTTCTCACACATTGTAATAACTGATTCCTGGGACTAAGGTTTATATGGTGATAGTAGTACGATATTATTCCTACCTGGATGTGACCGTAATGCTCACTCTATTCATTTTGGTTAGCAAAACTAAAATCTATGATATCAGCTAGAAACATCTGAATGAACATATTGATAAAAGTTGGCCTTGTAAATGACCTATATGGATTGATTGATTGATTGATTGATTGATTGAATGATTGATTGATCGATTCATGCATTTATTTATTTAGTGTTCCAGTTAACGGAGTTAGTCAAAACTTCTTTACCTTGATGCATTATGTGTGGAGTAAGAAAAAATATTTCTTGAGATGAATCTCAAGTTCCTCAAAAAGAAAAAAAAAATACAGCATCAATAAACTGATTGTCCATTTTAACCTCAAAACAAAATTATTGGAGATTCTAGGATAATAATTCTATTGAAGTCTATTGAGATAGATTGTCCGGTAAACTAAATGACGATGATGTGTAAAATTAAGTAGCTCCTGCATCAGTTTTGGTTATCATGAAACTAGCATTATTTTCTGATTATTAGAAAATCATACTGCGTAACACCACTGTAGAAATTAGGAAAGTTGAAAGGGATACAAAACACAAGGGGCGGGATGTAATAATGCCCGAGTTTGGTGGCCATGTGGGATGCTGGACAAACCTTTTTTTTAAAAGGGGCAATCACTTACAAGGCAAAACAATGCCTTGTAAATGATTGCCCCTTTAAAACAACGTCCAAGTTCGGCCGGCATCCCACACGACCGCCAAACTTGGGTGTCATTACATCCGGCCCAAGGTCTGTGGCTTCTCAATACATAATAAAATAGGGAATATTTAAAAACATTGTCACTTTTCTGTTGAGAGGACACCTTTACAAGACACTTAATTACACTGGTGTACATAGAGGACCCTATAATTAAAATTGTTGATGATTTGCCAATGTCATTAGATAGAACAAATAAAAAAATAATAATAAAAAAACACAGTTCTGGATCCTAATGGAGAAGCATTTTACCAATATTGGAGCAAAGATAGTTTTAGGTAAAATGGTTAATAAAAACAAAACAAAAAAACAGCCAGTGATTCAAATGACAGGGTTGACTCAAATCTATAACATAACAAAAGCACCACCTTCTTAGCCTAGAGAACTAATTTCCACTCTAATGGCAACTTTGCATTTAATCCCTATACTGCTTGCATACTTTATATACTGCTATACTACAGTATATAAAGTATGTGCAGACTTCACTGAAGGCGGCGCACAAAGTAGAAAACCCCCTTCTGCTATTATCCTGTCTCAAAAATATCATGTCAATAAGGCTGAAAATGCCTGAAATCATCTTGAACAAGAACAAACTGGTCACCAAAAGCAATGTATAGCTTTCTCTTACTTAAAGATCACAAACCATTAGATTCAAGATGCACGCACCCCCAGGGGAAGTTGAAGATAATATATTGGGTGATTGTTAGCCAAAAAGCTTACAGAGGAATGTACTAAGCAGATGTTTATGCACTTTCATCAACATGTCATATTTAGTAGATTAGAATTGTAGTCATACTTCTAGGCTTGCCCTCCAACATACTGATTAGACTGAGAAACATCAGCAACATTTCTGCCAACAGCATGAATCATTATGACAATGTTGGTTTACAGACATGACATATCTAGTGTGGGGACAGAGAGGATGCTGCATAATTGTTTTAGCAAACAGCGAGCTAAAATAAAAAAAATCCCACACGCTTCAAAATTTATTTATTACACATTTAGTGTGCCGTTAATAATGTTGAGTATCCCATATCCAAATATTCTGAAATACAGAATATTCTGAACTACGGATTTTTTTTGAGTGAGAGTGAGATAGTGAAACCTTTGTTTTCTGATGGCTCAATGTACAAAAACTTTGTTTAATACACAAAGGGGGTCATTCCGAGTTGTTCGCTCGCAAGTGAATTTTAGCAGATTTGCTCATGCTAAGCCGCCGCCTACTGGGAGTGAATCTTAGCATCTTAAAATTGCGAACGATGTATTCGCAATATTGCGATTACACACCTCGTAGCAGTTTCTGAGTAGCTTCAGACTTACTCGGCATCTGCGATCATTTCACTGCTTGTCGTTCCTGGTTTGACGTCACACACACCCAGCGTTCGCCCAGACACTCCCCCGTTTCTCCAGCCACTCCTGCGTTTTTTCCGGAAACGGTAGCGTTTTTTCCCACACGCCCATAAAACGGCCTGTTTCCGCCCAGTAACACCCATTTCCTGTCAATCACATTACGATCGCCAGAACGATGAAAATGCAGTGAGTAAAATTCCTAAGTGCATAGCAAATTTACTTGGCGCAGTCGCAGTGCGGACTTTGCGCATGCGCATTAAGCGGAAAATCGCTGCGATGCGAAGATTTTACCGAGCGAACAACTCGGAATGACCCCCAAAGTTATTAAAAGTATTATATTAAATGACCTCCAGGCTGTGTGTATAAGATGTATATGAAACATAAATGAATTGTGTGAATGTACACACACTTTGTTTAATGCACAAAGTTAAAAAAAATATTGTATAAAATGACCTTCAGGCTGTGTGTATAAGGTGTATATGAAACATAGATGCATTCTGTGCTTAGATTTGGGTCCCATCGCCATGATAACTCATTATGGTATGCAATTATTCCAAAATCCGGAAAAATCCGATATCCAAGATACTTCTGGTCCCAAGAATTTTGGATAAGGGATACTCAACCTATATTAATAATTTCTTATATATATTTAGTTAACAATAGGTCCACTTTAATATTACACATTTTGATCAGTTCTCCAACAAAAAAACAACATACACTAATCATTTATATTTAACAGGTGCTTTATTTATTTATTTATTTATTTATTTAGTGTATAGAGAGTGCAAGTGCTTTAAAATATATTTTCCAACAAACAGAAGAATTGTATGATCTGGAAAGTCAGGTGTCTATGAAAAGGTTTTCTATTTGTGCATATGATTCTGTTTGTCCACTTTGCACATTCATATGTGCCAAACTAAATGCTCCCAGAAAATTAAAAGGCACCTGTGGGATTGTTTGTCCAGCTGTTGAGTGACAACATTACAGTCAATTTCATCCTTCTACTACTGTAAGATCACTCCAGCCATTTGAACATTTAAATTTTTCTCATAATATACTGCTTGGAATAACATCAGTTCTATCTTAATGGAATCATCAGAGTGAGAGCCATTGGTAGAAATTGTATCTTTGCTACACTTCACATTTGTGGTTTGTAGCATTGAAATTGGTCTTCCTTCCATATAGGTTAATAAGATGTCACTGCTCAAAATACAAGCCAATGCCTATTTATCATCCTGAAGACATGCAAACTTAATTTCCTTTTGCGGGGTATGCTTTGTGATCCTCTGATAAGCAAGGAATAAAGACTAAATGTCCCTTCTCCAGCTCCTCATATAAATGATTCTTGGTCTGCACAAAATAAAGACATGTCAAATTGACTTTTTGTACATTTTTAGTCCGGGCAAACAAAGCAATTATTCCTGGGCAATTATAATAATTATGAAATCAATTACAACCTGGGCAAAATTGCTTTAGAAGCATTTTAAAGAGTTTCTAACTCAGGAACTATTGTTGAATAACATATTCAAAATCTGACAAAATCAGACCAAGCCCCCCCCTTAAAAAAAAAAAACAAAAAAAATACTATAAATGGATTTCAAATAGCAGTTTGGCTGTTGTGAATGTTTTAATATTTTATGTTAATTTGTAAATAATTTGTAATATTTTGGGGGAAATGTAAAAGGATCTGAGTTTTTAAATGTGCGAGTTTAGTGCTAATGGGGTCCGAGAACATGCAAACTCGCATGTTTCTCATACTGTTCAAACTTGCATAGAACTCGTCCAATGTAATAAGGTCTGCGTTTTAAACTTGCACATAAAACATGACATACCATAGAACAGGGTGTAGTTCTCATCATGGCCCAGATTTATCAAGCCTTGGAGAGTGATAAATTGCACGGTGATAAAGTACCAACCAATCAGCTCCTAACTGCCATGGTACAGGCTGTGTTTGAAAAATGACAGTTGAGGGCTGATTGGTTGATACTTTGTTACTGTGCAATTTATCACTCTCCAAGGCTTGATAAATATGGGCCCATATGAAAAATGAACATTGCGTCCTGTCCTTGTCTTGCCAGGTGCTGGATCTTCTTCTCTACCTCCTCCTGAATATCCTAATTATCTGCCTCCTCCTGGCGGGCCTCATTGCTCTCCTCCTCACTCTCACCCTGGGTGAGGATCTCTACCTCTTCCTCCACCTGGCTCTCCTTACCCCTGGTGCACAGTCTGAAAGACATTCTGCCAATCCAAAACTCTCACAAAACACAACTAGCAACTCTCATTAAACACTCCTCTCATCCATAATCTCCTTCTCAAACCTATCAAAGTTCAAGGTGGTTTATCAGGTGTTTATATAGGTGTTTATAATTATAAGGTATAATTATTGTGACTTTTAGGTGCCAGTGTGTGACTTTCTATTAAAATGTACAACTCACATTGTGAAACTCAGATTCTGATTGGTCTAAAAACCCTGTTCCTGGTGTGTATTCTTGCGAATAGTTGCATGTGAATTGCATTTGTGACTAAAAAACTCAGACCCTATTACACTGACTGAGTTGCAAGATAAACTCACACATTAAAATGTCTGAGATGGTGCAAGTTTATACCACACACCAAACTCGGAAGCTATTACATTTCCCCCTTTGTGTATTATTACTTATAATTTGTGTTTTCCTTTAGTTTCGACAACATTTTGCCTTTAAGAATGGAGACCTCTGAATTGTATATGGACAAGAGGTAGTTACATTTTATCAAAAAGGAGCAGATGGTATAAATGAAGCCAGTCGCAGCTGTGGAAGTGATATTGTTGCATTTGCTGGAATAAGTGTTTACGTTGCATGTCAGAAAAAATGTACAAAGAAAAAGAACAATGAAATAAAGAAATAATCAGAGGTCAAGCAATACCAAGGGAAAGTGTTTATTTAAGTGACGGCTCAGTTTGTAGTGCCACTCAATGATTTTTTGTGAAACCTTTGAGGACTTTTCTTCTAAATATAAACCTAAATCAGAGTTCAGTATGTGAAAGAAAGAACTTCAGAGTTTATTGAAACCATAAATAAGTGCTGTAAAAGCCTCTGTGATGAATGATCATTTTAGGTAAAAGGCCATTTGGAGTACTATCTTGGTGCTCTTCATGCTGCTGATTACTTATACTATCACACCTGCAGCATCAATTTTCAAAGTGGGAGAAACATTCCTTATGGATATTCTCCCTCCAACAAGTCTTCGAAGAAAGGGCAACTAAGTAATGAAGAAAAATACCACATATTCTTTCAGATCTGTACTTACTGCATAGAGAATGATGAAGAACAATTGCTGATTGGAGACCTAATTTTCACAATGGAGGAATATCTTCAAGGAAGCCAGAACTGTGCCTGTGAACATAGGCACATGAAGAGAAAACTTTTAGAACATTACAGAGATAATATTATAATTTTGGATGAAAGTGTGAAGGCAGATATGCTAACTTTATGGGAGACAGACAATTAAATTCTTTGAAGTTATCACAAAAAGTTGAAAGTATGTGATATTAAGATGCAGAAGATTTACTTAATAGAAGCTACAGCAAGGATAATCATAAGTAGTGTCAAGTCCCCCAACTCTTCTAGAGTAGATGTGTATCCATCTCTAAGTGACCTTACTGAAGAAAGTGCTTTGGTTTACATTCCTAACAGTTTGAAATTACTTTTATCAAAATGATTTGTTGGAAAGGTTCTTTCCATAAAAATTGATGCAATTGGCCAGAGCATTATGCAAGGTATCCATCCTAGAGCATTACTATGTCCACTACATATTGGTTTGTCTTTTTAGCTGCACCACAAATTTAGATCAAGATACCTTACTGACATTCCTCCATCGTCTTGGATATTGTTTGACGTATTCAGAAGTAATATTTGGATATTGAGGCTGCTGGAAGAAAAACAAACAATCATTCTATTGTATGACTACAATGATAGTTGAAAAGGTAGCTGCAGCTACATCATTTGTTGCCACCTACAAATTCAACCACAAAATATCACAGCTTTCGCACATACTTTCAAATAAGAATGTTGAAGTCTACAGAAGAGAAGATCAAGGCAGAGGAGTGGGGTTGTGTAAAAAATAATTCCTACTACTCTATACCGATATGCCATGAGCTTCAGATTAGCTACTCAACATGATTCGTTGTTCCTGCAAGACAAAATGTGCTAATTCACAATGTGGATGCAAGCCTAATGGATTGTCCTGTTCAACAGCTTGTGGCAAGTGCCAAATTAGTGGTTGCGATAACAACCACCCCACTGCCGATAGTGAATATGATGACAGTGATGAAGACGATTGATTACAGTGTATCTTTTACTATGTTGACCCCAGTTATTAACAGAACTTAAAAAATGAAGTAATTGTTATTTCCTTGATTTGCAAATGATGTAATTAATTTCTAACATCAAAATGATACCTGTATGTTAGTTTTATTTGAAACATTGTTAAATGCAAATAAAACCATTATCTATCTCTGAAAAGTTTATGTTTGCCTTTAGTAGGAAACAGCCAGACCGCCAATTTGAAATCTATTTTTCAAATGGTCCAATTATGTCTGATTTGGGATGTTTTCAGCAATGATTCCTGAACTAGAATCTCTTTAAAATGTGTCTGAAGAAATTCAGCCCAGGTCTAAATGCAAATAGCCTGGACCATTTAGGTTAAACTGAAATAAGACTACTGGAAATTCTGAAGTATTCATATACTTTCTCTTGTTAATGCATTGGAATTGTATGTATATAAAGTATGTAAAAAAAAGTGTAGGTGCATGGTGCAGAAGTTTGTAGAGAAGGTTGAAAGAGTATAGCATATATGAGTTAGAAGTTATTCCCAATCAGTTTAATGCTCTACACATCAAAACTCTCTGAGACATTTGGTGCCAATCTCAGCAATTGGTATTTATTGCAATTCATGTGTACAATCCTATTAACAATGCAGAATGGTGCTAAAGTCAAAGGGACACTATATAGAAAATATTGCTATTACATTTGCAGTAAATCTTTATTTTGTCAAAGACTTATTATTTCAAATCATAAGGAAATATCAAAGTGTTTTAGATTTTTATACGTCCTTGCTATTTTATGTCACTGCAGAATGAGTTGCTGAGCCTCAGATTATGAAATTGTAAATTAGTTTGAATAAAGGGAATAGAATATAGCTCCTGGCTGTAATGCAAATAGTTCTCAACATATTAAAAAAACATCATAACTACTGTCCATTGATTGGCACATGCTTTTAATCAAGGACCTTCCAAGCCTTGTAGCATGGAGCAATATATTGCTATTTAAAAATACATGTTCAGATATCATGTGATGTTTAATTGCTGTATTAGTATTAAGGAACCACGCTGTGACACAAAACATAGCACACAATTACACTTCTGCAATACCTCAAATGTACATTGACAACTGATAGGATGGACCCATGAGCTCATACTTTTAGTACACATTAGCCAAATGCCTTCTTGTTTATTTCAAGCAGCAATGTAAATCAGTGGGGCTGTTGGCATCCCATCCATGACAATATATGGAGAACTGCATTGTGATACCACTCTGGTTTAATAGAGGAATGACTGTAACCTCCCTAATTATCACCCTCTGTCAGGTCTTGTTATGCAAGCTAAGTTTCCATACACTGGACTACAAGTTCCTGGAAAATAATTGCGTGGCAGCTCAACATTGACACTCATATATGAAAACCCAAGCAGTATTTTTATTCACGCTGGCTCATCTGATGTCTACACTGGATGTAGATATGATTCAGTAGGTCAGGATCCCGGCGGTCAGCATACCAACACCAGGATCTCGGCCGCCAGAATACTGGCAGGGTCCCAGGACTATTCCCATAGAGTGGGAATAGAACCTGTGGCAAGCGCAGCAAGCCATCAAGCATGCAGCATGGCAAATGCTGCGGCCCGCAAGGGGCTTCGTTGTGCATGCGCCCCCTACCAGTATTTTGGTGGCTGGGATCCCAGTATTGGTATGCTGACAGCTGGGATCCCGGCCACCGGTCAACCGATCCCAACTCAGGTCTACACCTGTGCTCCAAGAATAAAGATGTTGAATATAGTAGTTAATTATATGAAAGGTTAGGTGTATTTACACTATGGGCCTGATTCATCACCAAAACATGCAAAGTCCTAACACCACTGCTAATTTGCAACCCAATCAGGACAGCGCATGTGCAGGGGCTGCAGTGCACAGGGGCCACAATGTTGCTGTGACCTCAGTTGCAGCTTGCTGTACAACACAGATTTATTGATAAACTGTAGGCATTTGGGAGAGAAGGGGTCTGTTGTTCAAAACGGAGACGTGTTGCCTCCATTTTGGGGCCATGCAGATGCCAGTGTCTGCACCTTCAGATGCAGATTTACTGGCATGTCAGCTTAGCTGTGGCAGACATCCTGAGTAACTAGTGGGCTTTTCAGGCAGGTAGTGTATCTAAGTAAGCAAGCAGTAGGAGTCTTTTTTGCAAAAGATGCCACTTCTGCATTTGCAAATGCACTCAGTTCTGCTGCCACAGAAGATGCAGCCCCCACCAGACCTAAAGGACCTCATTCAGTTTCAGCAGCAGTTTTGCTAAAAAAGCAAATCTGCTAATGATAAAACCACATGCTGGGGGCCTCCCAGCATGTGATGCACCGCCCAGCAATGCAATCTTAATTCAATTGAGATCACATCGCAGAAATCGGTGAATAGTGGTAGCCCCCTGCACGCAGCAAGGCTGCATATTAGGATGCACCCATGCAATGTTTCCTATTGCATGCAACGCAGGCGACATCATTGGACCGCCCCAAAAATACCTATGACTGACCTGAATTTCCTGCTCCACTCCCCCCCAAAGCAACATCGCGACCCTCTAATGCCAGCTACTTGTCAATCACTTTGTGATTGCATCCTTCCAGGATATGATTGCAAAGTGAAAATTTATGCAATGCACACGCTGCACATGCACAAAAGGCAATAAAGCAGCCCTTTGCAATTTTATCAGTTTTACAAGTGATACTGAATAAGGCCCAATGTCCACTCAGTACAATAAAATAAACTAAATATGTCCATGATACAAATGGGAAACTGTGCATGTGAATTAATGGCTTTCAATTAGCTCTATTGTTTTATTTTCTTCTGCCTTATCTGCCTTTTCTTTTTCTGTTTGCATCTCTCTTTCTCGGTCCCTGCTAGCCAGTTTGTTTGTAATTGTTAATTAGAATTCCATTCAACGACAATACTAAATTATAGAATTGTTTATAATAATTGCAAACTTTAATAAACATGTAAACTGTACATACTTTTTACTAAAATGTTTTAAACACAGTCTGTAATATTTTTGCATTGTATAGATTCTTTTTCTGCACAAGGATTGTTATATGCTTGACATTATATTTCCATATTGAGCCTGCATAACCAATTTCTATTTCTATTAAAACAACAATGAAACAGCTAGAAAAAAAGTACTGTAGACCATATTAACTGAAGTAAAAATACATGTACTAATTAATATATCAATCAGTTCACTTCAAAGAATTTTACATAGTGTATGTCATTGCTAGGGCTACGACAGAGTGAATAGTACTGCAGGTTAACCCTTCTGGCTTATAACTATATATAATAAATTCAATTTATGGATTCCACTGTTCTCGCTCACATTCCAAAAGTTACAAGAGTACAGATGTGCCTTCATGTAATACCCCACCATGAGAGGTATTATGTCTACTTTGCATCATGTGGTTGTGCATGGGTATTTCAGGACACAGTCAGACAACCTTCCAAGAAGCCACTGCAGCTGCTCGAGATGTCAAGAAAATGTCACATTAGTGGTGTCAGGTGGTATGCAAGTGACAGCTTTCAGTGAATGTCAGTTGGTCACAGAGGAGCTGAGGTCACTGACCTGGATTCATTGTGCCGGCTCCTGGGACCGTGCCTAGGCAGAGATTTGGAGCCAGTGAAGAAAGGGATGGATAGAGACATTGCCAAGCCCCCTGCTTATGGAAGGAAACATAATCTGAAAACTACTACCCCTGCTGATTGTTAGTGGTGACTGACTGGAATTAGAGAATCACCAACAGAGTTACAGTGGACGGTCTATACATGGAGTATAGAGGTGTGCAATTCCTCATACATCACATCTACTGCCTTCTTTAGAGGGGTCCTTACACTTAGTTACAGTGGTGGGACTTTAGTTCACTTAACTCTTGGTAATTGTCCTTCCTACTAGCTTCGCAGAGAGCCACAGTGACTGACAAAATTAATGACATTAATCTCCCCGTAGGATAAAGGGGACTACAGATCCTAATAGCTTACCCTAAATAGACACCTGTGACTTCCAGCAGCCTTCAGTTTTGCGCATCTCCATGCTAAGTACAAAACACTATGATAAAGCAGTTTGACTTGCCACCTTTAGTAATACAAAACTTAATTACCTATTAATATTCGTACTTTACTATTTATAATGATATTTTATATTAGTTGAATGCAGTGTGATATAATGGAAAATACTGTATATCACAGGTTCTCAAACTCCGTCCTCAGGACCCCACATGGTGCATGTTTTGCAGGTCCCCTCACAGAATCGCAAAATAAATAATTAGCTCCACCTGTGGACCTTTTAAAATGTGTCAGTGAGTAATTAATACACATGTGCACTTGCTGGGTTACCTGCAAAACATGCCGTGTGCGGGGTCCTGAGGACCGAGTTTGAGAACCTGTGCTGTATATTACTTGTATTACATCCATCTTTAAAGAGCAAGGATTAAAGATGTTGGTGATTAATCACAATAGTTTAAGAAATATTTGACTAGCCATTTCAAGAAAAATAAACTATATTTTAGCCTCACTTGTGTTTACTGTGTCGGAGTGGGGACTACCTGCCACTCTGCTGTAAAAGTAAGTAATACCACAACTGTGAGTAATTCCATCTCACATTCATTTTCATAGAGCTTTTGAATGTATTACACTCATACATCTAGCATTAATACGCCATGCACCGCGAGATGCCTGGCATGAGCGAGCTGGCAGTTCCGGGGCAGCTTGCTAACATCGGGTCATCTTTTTTTGCCTTTTTTGCTGAAAAAATAAATATTTGCATAACTATATTCTAAATGTGACTGTGGTTTTATATACTGTAAATACAAATTGCTCTGTTACAGTGTTTTCCAGGAAACCACTACACTGCAACATACTGTAACATTTTGCATGCAGATTCAGGTGCAGTCGCACACAGAATATAGGCATACCGCATATAATTTTAATCAGCAGAGTCACTTGCGCATCTTATTTGCATAGTGATGCAATTTTTTTGGGAAAAGATGCCAGCATTAGTAAACATGCTGATAACTGGGCGCAACTAGAAGGGCTGTTTAACGTGACTGCAGCAATAATGTAGGAGGACACATATGTAGTTAACAAAAGAAGCCTGGAGCAATCTATATTTCTATAAAAACAAAAAAGTACCCAGACTGACTCATCAATGCCCAGCTCAAACCATTGGACCTAGAAAGATCAAATTGAGGGAGTACAGGGACGCAACTATACCCCCCCCCCCCCCCCCCAAGGGGGCATGTGCCCAAGGTTCAGGATTTGAGGGGGCGCCCGAGGAGTTACAGAGGAGCAGGGGTTTGATTCTTTGAACCGGCAGTGCTGTGCTGCTCCAGTGAGACAGCAGACGGCTCCCGGGCAGTGTCTATTACCCACCTGTCTGCACGCAGCTGGCTCCGACGCTGTGCTGGTGAGCTCCAGTACCTGGGATCTCTTCTGTGCCCGCTACTGTCTTAAACTCTCTTCTTTACAATGCAGTGCTGTGACTAGCATGCGGTGCACCATGCAAGCTATAGAAGCGAGCAGTGGGTGCTGTGTTTTCCGGCAGGCTATGATCCCAGGTGTCTGCCCAGCACCAACCGATAACAAGCTGCCAGCTACACACCATTGAGAGGACACGCTGCCCCAGGCTTTTGCTTGTTAACAGGTGCAGTCACCTATGTTACATAAATCAAAGGCTCATTTTGCTAGCTATACACTTGACAGTGGAAACTAAGAGCCTGGGCAACCTCCAACTCTCACCGAGTATCACTACAGCAGCTTTGTGGTGAGTTTAAAGACAGACTTTATTATCTGCACTGTGATCCCAGTTAGCAGTATCAACCTCCGCTTTGCCTCCCAGATGGGGGGATTTGATTTAGCTTATAGGGGGATGTAGTGTAGTGATGTAGTGTACCATATAGGGTATGTAGTGTAGCAATGTATTGTAGTTTATAGGGGGATGTAGTGCACTTATGTCGTGTTGCATGTAAGGGGATGTAGTGTAGTGATGTAGTGTAGCACATAGGGTATTTAGTGTCGTATATAGGGGCATGTATTGTACAGTAGTGATGAAATGTTATGATATAGGGCCTAATTCAGATCTTATCGCAGCAGCAAATTTGTTGGCCTTTGGGAAAAACCAAGTGCAGTGCAGGGGGGTGGGGGCAGATATAACATGTGCAGAGAGAGTTAGATTTGGGTGGGGTGTGTTCAAACTGAATCTAAATTGCAGTGTGAAAATAAAGCAACCAGTATTTACCCTGCACAGAAACAAAATAACCCACCCAAATCTAACTCTCTCTGCAAATGTTATATCTGCCCCACCTGCATTGCACATGGTTTTGCTCATTAGCTAAAAAATTTGCTGCTGCGATCAGATCTGAATTAACCCCATAGTGCAGTGATATAGTGCAATGTATGCAGACACACAGGAGGGAGGCATGTAGTTGAACATGCTGCTGGGGGGGCACATGACGCTTAGGGCATTTGGGGCACATAGGCGAATATTGGGGGTCATTCTGACCCGTTCACACGCAGCGGTTGTTTCCTGCAGTGCAAACGGGTAAGAACTGCACATGTGCGGTGTGCGCATTGCGCATGCGCGCCATTGTCCGGAGACAGACGTCGCCAGGCAATGGAGCGCCTAGCGAGAAGAAAAGACTCAGCGCTGGACGGAAGAAGATTGACAGCGAGGAGGCGGTCCGGGGCGTATACCCACCGTTGGAGGCAGTTTTCAGGGAGTGGTAAGAAGAACGCCTGCGTGTCCAGATGAACGGAGGGTGGATGTCTGACGTCAGGACCGGGACCTTCATCGCTGGATCAGTCGCACTGGGTAAGTAGCTGTAGGGCTGGTCTTGTTTTGCAGGAAAAATTTTAAGCATAGCAGGGCTGCACAAGCGATCGCAGCCCTGCTATGCTAAAATACATTCCCCCATAGGTGGGGATTAGTTGATCGCAGCAGCAGCAAAAAGTTGCTGGCTGCGATCAACTCGGAATGACCCCCATTGTCCAATAATATCCCCTATTTTCGATTTTTTTTATAAATCTGATTATTTTAGTCTGACAGAGTTTGTTTGTTTTTGTTGTTGTTGTATTTTTAGTTATCTATTTATTTTTATTTTTTATTTGTGCCCCAAATTACTGCCTTGCCCCGGGTGACAAAAACCCTAGTTTTGGCCCTGGGGAGTATATTCCTTCCATGATGTAAACATCCTCTGAGTAGGTACTGTATTTTTAAAAATTTGACCCCTAAGAGGGTGAAAAGGAGTAAAATGTTATTCTCCACCTGTGTAATATCCTGACTGACTGATTCATCATTGCCCAGCCCAAGGCACTGAACCTATAAACATGATTTTCAGGGAGTATATTATTTCCATGACATAATCACCCACAATGCAGTTTTTTTTTATTGTCTCCTAAGGGGGAGAAAATAGATCAAATGTTTCCTATCCTTAAAGGTGATTGGATGACAAAGCAACATGTCCCAAGTCCTGCTGGACTGTAAGTTCATTGTGTGGTATGAGTGGTGGCTTGAGAAGTGGGACTGCAGCACAGTCCAATTTTCATATATGGGAGCCACACCAACTGACAGTGATGTTTGGTAGCATTTGTGGTGGCAGTTGGTGTGGCTCCCCTATATGAATATTGGATTGTGCTGCAGCTTCACCTCTTGAGCCACCACTGCTAAGGACTTAACATTTGGACTAGGTCAAGGCTCATTCAGGTATGGCATATGATCCTAATGTGGATATGAGACCATGAGCACTGCAGCCCTAGGTATCATGAGCCACATGATCCATGCATGCTTCTCCAAACACGCCAGCCAAAAGCAGTTCTATTTGAAAGTTCTATTTATATATCTATTCTATGCTTTTGCGGCAATGTTTGGCTATTGTCAGCAGATATTGAAGAATATGAATTCTTTGTAAATTCCTGTGTTGTATGAGGTGCATGTAAAAATCCAGCCGTGTTTGATCAATTGTTTATTGACTCATATTTGTGTTGTCGAATGGATTCAGGAGCTTAGTAAATTTCCACCACTGTGTGTAAGCGCTCTACCTGCCACAAAGTGTCTAAGGGGCTCTACCTGTTGCAAAGTGTCTAAGAAACTCTGTCTGGCACAATGTGTATAAGGGACTCTACCTGGCAAAATGTGTCTAAGGGGCTCTACCTGGCCCAATGTGTTTAAGAGGATCTACCTGGCTGAAAGTGTCTAAGGAACTCTACCTGGCTCTTGTTGGTGCAATGTGTTTAAGGGGCCCTGGAGTAATGTGTCTAAGGGTTCTACCGGGCACAATGTGTATAAGGGGCTCTACCTGGTGCAATGTGTATAAGTGCTCTACCTAATGTGTATGAGTGGCACTACTGTGTGGTGTACTATGTAGTGTAGTGTAAAGTGAATTGGTACTATTAATGTGCCTCTTCCCCGTGAAGCCATGCCTCTAAATTTTTGATGCACACTTTAAGCGTGCACTGTCCCTATTTTTAATATGTGGGAGGTACCAATTCACTTTCCAACACAGGGCACCAAAATGTCTTGTTAAGGTTCTGATTTAATGTCTCTAGAAGTAACCACTTTCAGCAAGAAGTCCACACTACAGTACATTACATATGTGTCTGAGTAGAAAACTGCCTGTAACACCACAGGAATGTCCAACACATTTCAACTACACTTCTTGGTGCATGTGTCTGACCGTGTACTGCAACTGTGTATGAACTAGAGATGTGGGGAGGGCACTTTTCGTGTTTTGGTTCTAACTCCCCGCTCATGTTTTGGTTTTGGATTGGTTTTGCCAAAACCACATTTTCATGTTTTGGTTCTGGATTTGGATGATTTTTGAAAAAAACATAAAAAGGGCTAAAATTACATAATTTGGGAGTAATTTTGATCCTATGGTATTATTAACCTCAATAACATTCATTTCCACTCATTTCCAGTCTATTCTGAACACCTCACACCTCACAATATTGTTTTTAGGCCAAAAGGTTGCACCGAGGTGGCTGTATGACTAAGCTAAGCGACACAAGTATGCGGCACAAACACCTGGCCCATCTAGGAGTGGCACTGCAGTGGCAGACAGGATGGCAGATTTAAAAAATAGACCCCAAACAGCACATCATGCAAAGAAGAAAAAGAATTGCATTGAGGTTGCTGTATGACTAAGCTAAGCGACACAAGTGTGCGTCACAAACACCTAGCCCATCTAGGAGTGGCACTGCAGTGTCAGACAGGATGGCAGATATAAATAAAAGGCCCCAAACAGCACATCATGCAAAGATGAAAAAGAGGTGCAATGAGATAGCTGTATTACTAAGCTAAGCGACACAAACAATTGGCCCATCTAGGAGTGGCATTGCAGTGTCAGAAAGGATGGCACGTAAAAAATAATAGTACCCACACAGCACATCATTCCAAGAAGTAAAAGAGGGTAATGAGGAAGCTGTATGACTAAGCTAAGCGACACAAGTGTGCAGCACAAACACCTGGCCAATCTCGGATTGGCACTGCAGTCCCACTGCACTAAGGGCGGGTACCAAATGCATGTCTAACACCAGCATAGTTGTTACGGCCTCAGTAATCCGTTTTGCAACGGGGTTTATATAGATATCACTCAACTTATATGGCAGTACCACTGGACTGGACTTATACATCAGTACCACAGGAATTATACAGCAGAATCACTGGATTTATACGGCAGTACCGCTGGACATATACGGCAGTACCGCCGGACATAAATGGCAGTATCAATGTACTTATACAGCAGTATCACTGGACATATATGGCAGTATCACTGGACTGAACTTATACGCCAGTACCACGGGAATTATACGGCAGGATCACTGTAATTATATGGCAGGATCACTGGAATTATACGGCAGTACCACTGGACATATATGGCAGTATCACTGGACATATACAGCAGCACAGGGACACCACCACTGGACTGATGCAGGACAACACAGCACCACTGCTATGGACTGGACTTATACAGCAGCACTGGGCATATGGCAGCAGAGGACACCACCACTGTGACTGGACTGATGCCGCACAAGACACCACCACTGGACTGATGCAGCACAACACAGCACCACTGGACTGGACTTATACAGCAGCACTGGACATATGGCAGCAGAGGACACCACCATTGTGACTGGACAGATGTAGCACAAGACACTACCACTGAGGATGGAGACACATCCTCTCTCTACACTCTCCAATGTTGGAGTGAAAATGGCGGGGACGCGCAGCTCCTTATATGGAATCCAAACCCTGCGAGAATCCAAGAGCGGGATGATGACATTTTGCCTCTTTCTGGTTTCCTAGTCAGGCGGAAAAACCTAAGCCTGATTTGGATCTGGGCTCGTGACGTGAAGTTCGGGGGGATTTGATTCTCTGAGAACGGAACCCGCTCATCTCTAGTATGAACACCATCGTGGTGCATGCATGCGCAGTGCAACTCAGATGCAAGCACAGATGAAAAACATTACACAAAAAAAAATAAAACACAATGAACTCCACAGAAAAAAAACCACACACATTGGCCCCCCACAGAAAACAATAAAACAAGGTTCAAAAAGGGCTGGGATTGCCTAAAGGAGTAAAAAGGGACAGACTAGATTGGCCAAGTGGTTCTCAAATTCTATGACAGCACACAATAGTTTGTAGAGATCTCATACTGCATAGAAAAGTGCAGTTACTGGCTCCGAATCAACTGTCATCTGCTCATAAAGATTCCTGAGGTTAGCACGGTTATCATGGTTACAGAAAAACATTTGTACTACCTCCTGATCTGAGAATGAGACCAGGTTCAAGTGTATGTAAATAGAATGGAGTCTGAAGAACCTATACAGATCCTTCATTCTGTTGGGCTGTGTTCTTATTGTGACAGCACACTTGTACAATACGACATTACCTTGTCAAGTTCCAGATACCTAGAACCACTGTAGCAGACATGATTTAATGCCTGATTCACACGCAATGCTGCGGGTACACACAACTGAGCAATTATCGGTTGAACGCACATGCACTGCAATCACACTGCACACATGCCAAGGTACCTTTGTGATATTCTTTGTAGAGATGAGCGCCGGAAATTTTTCGGGTTTTGTGTTTTGGTTTTGGGTTCGGTTCCGCGGCCGTGTTTTGGGTTCGACCGCGTTTTGGCAAAACCTCACCGAATTTTTTTTGTCGGATTCGGGTGTGTTTTGGATTTGGGTGTTTTTTTCAAAAAACACTAAAAAACAGCTTAAATCATAGAATTTGGGAGTCATTTTGATCCCAAAGTATTATTAACCTCAAAAAACATAATTTACACTCATTTTCAGTCTATTCTGAATACCTCACACCTCACAATATTATTTTTAGTCCTAAAATTTGCACCTAGGTCGCTGGATGACTAAGCTAAGCGACCCTAGTGGCCGACACAAACACCGGGCCCATCTAGGAGTGTCACTGCAGTGTCACGCAGGATGTCCCTTCCAAAAAACCCTCCCCAAACAGCACATGGCGCAAAGAAAAAAAGAGGCGCAATGAGGTAGCTGTGTGAGTAAGATAAGCGACCCTAGTGGCCGACACAAACACCGGGCCCATCTAGGAGTGTCACTGCAGTGTCACGCAGGATGTCCCTTCCAAAAAACCCTCCCCAAACAGCACATGACGCAAAGAAAAAAAGAGGCGCAATGAGGTAGCTGTGTGAGTAAGATAAGCGACCCTAGTGGCCGACACAAACACCGGGCCCATCTAGGAGTGGCACTGCAGTGTCACGCAGGATGTCCCTTCCAAAAAACCCTCCCCAAACAGCACATGACGCAAAGAAAAAAAGAGGCGCAATGAGGTAGCTGTGTGAGTAAGATAAGCGACCCTAGTGGCTGACACAAACACCGGGCCCATCTAGGAGTGGCACTGCAGTGTCACGCAGGATGTCCCTTCCAAAAAACCCTCCCCAAACAGCACATGACGCAAAGAAAAAAAGAGGCGCAATGAGGTAGCTGTGTGAGTAAGATAAGCGACCCTAGTGGCCGACACAAACACCGGGCCCATCTAGGAGTGTCACTGCAGTGTCACGCAGGATGTCCCTTCCAAAAAACCCTCCCCAAACAGCACATGACGCAAAGAAAAAAAGAGGCGCAATGAGGTAGCTGTGTGAGTAAGATAAGCGACCCTAGTGGCCGACACAAACACCGGGCCCATCTAGGAGTGGCACTGCAGTGTCACGCAGGATGTCCCTTCCAAAAAACCCTCCCCAAACAGCACATGACGCAAAGAAAAAAAGAGGCGCAATGAGGTAGCTGTGTGAGTAAGATAAGCGACCCTAGTGGCCGACACAAACACCGGGCCCATCTAGGAGTGTCACTGCAGTGTCACGCAGGATGTCCCTTCCAAAAAACCCTCCCCAAACAGCACATGACGCAAAGAAAAAAAGAGGCGCAATGAGGTAGCTGTGTGAGTAAGATAAGCGACCCTAGTGGCCGACACAAACACCGGGCCCATCTAGGAGTGGCACTGCAGTGTCACGCAGGATGTCCCTTCCAAAAAACCCTCCCCAAACAGCACATGACGCAAAGAAAAATTAAAGAAAAAAGAGGTGCAAGATGGAATTGTCCTTGGGCCCTCCCACCCACCCTTATGTTGTATAAACAGGACATGCACACTTTAACCAACCCATCATTTCAGTGACAGGGTCTGCCACACAACTGTGACTGAAATGACGGGTTGGTTTGGACCCCCACCAAAAAAGAAGCAATTAATCTCTCCTTGCACAAACTGGCTCTACAGAGGCAAGATGTCCACCTCATCATCATCCTCCGATATATCACCGTGTACATCCCCCTCCTCACAGATTATCAATTCGTCCCCACTGGAATCCACCATCTCAGCTCCCTGTGTACTTTGTGGAGGCAATTGCTGCTGGTCAATGTCTCCACAGAGGAATTGATTATAATTCATTTTAATGAACATCATCTTCTCCACATTTTCTGGATGTAACCTCGTACGCCGATTGCTGACAAGGTGAGCGGCGGCACTAAACACTCTTTCGGAGTACACACTTGTGGGAGGGCAACTTAGGTAGAATAAAGCCAGTTTGTGCAAGGGCCTCCAAATTGCCTCTTTTTCCTGCCAGTATAAGTACGGACTGTGTGACGTGCCTACTTGGATGCGGTCACTCATATAATCCTCCACCATTCTTTCAATGTTGAGAGAATCATATGCAGTGACAGTAGACGACATGTCCGTAATCGTTGTCAGGTCCTTCAGTCCGGACCAGATGTCAGCATCAGCAGTCGCTCCAGACTGCCCTGCATCACCGCCAGCGGGTGGGCTCGGAATTCTGAGCCTTTTCCTCGCACCCCCAGTTGCGGGAGAATGTGAAGGAGGAGATGTTGACAGGTCGCGTTCCGCTTGACTTGACAATTTTCTCACCAGCAGGTCTTTCAACCCCAGCAGACTTGTGTCTGCCGGAAAGAGATATCCAAGGTAGGCTTTAAATCTAGGATCGAGCACGGTGGCCAAAATGTAGTGCTCTGATTTCAACAGATTGACCACCCGTGAATCCTTGTTAAGCGAATTAAGGGCTCCATCCACAAGTCCCACATGCCTAGCGGAATCGCTCCGTGTTAGCTCCTCCTTCAATGTCTCCAGCTTCTTCTGCAAAAGCCTGATGAGGGGAATGACCTGACTCAGGCTGGCAGTGTCTGAACTGACTTCACGTGTGGCAAGTTCAAAGGGCATCAGAACCTTGCACAACGTTGAAATCATTCTCCACTGCGCTTGAGACAGGTGCATTCCACCTCCTATATCGTGCTCAATTGTATAGGCTTGAATGGCCTTTTGCTGCTCCTCCAACCTCTGAAGCATATAGAGGGTTGAATTCCACCTCGTTACCACTTCTTGCTTCAGATGATGGCAGGGCAGGTTCAGTAGTTTTTGGTGGTGCTCCAGTCTTCTGTACGTGGTGCCTGTACGCCGAAAGTGTCCCGCAATTCTTCTGGCCACCGACAGCATCTCTTGCACGCCCCTGTCGTTTTTTAAATAATTCTGCACCACCAAATTCAAGGTATGTGCAAAACATGGGACGTGCTGGAATTTGCCCATATTTAATGCACACACAATATTGCTGGCGTTGTCCGATGCCACAAATCCACAGGAGAGTCCAATTGGGGTAAGCCATTCCGCGATGATCTTCCTCAGTTGCCGTAAGAGGTTTTCAGCTGTGTGCGTATTCTGGAAACCGGTGATACAAAGCGTAGCCTGCCTAGGAAAGAGTTGGCGTTTGCGAGATGCTGCTACTGGTGCCGCCGCTGCTGTTCTTGCGGCGGGAGTCCATACATCTACCCAGTGGGCTGTCACAGTCATATAGTCCTGACCCTGCCCTGCTCCACTTGTCCACATGTCCGTGGTTAAGTGGACATTGGGTACAGCTGCATTTTTTAGGACACTGGTGACTCTTTTTCTGAGGTCTGTGTACATTTTCGGTATCGCCTGCCTAGAGAAATGGAACCTAGATGGTATTTGGTACCGGGGACACAGTACCTCCAACAAGTCTCTAGTTGGCTCTGCAGTAATGATGGATACCGGAACCACGTTTCTCACCACCCAGGATGCCAAGGCCTCAGTTATCCGCTTTGCAGTAGGATGACTGCTGTGATATTTCATCTTCCTCGCAAAGGACTGTTGGACAGTCAGTTGCTTGGTGGAAGTAGTAAAAGTGGTCTTTACGACTTCCCCTCTGGGATGACCATCGACTCCCAGCAGCAACAACAGCAGTGCCAGCAGCAGTAGGCGTTACACGCAAGGATGCATCGGAGGAATCCCAGGCAGGAGAGGAATCGTCAGAATTGCCAGTGACATGGCCTGCAGGACTATTGGCATTCCTGGGGAAGGAGGAAATTGACACTGAGGGAGTTGGTGGGGTGGTTTGCGTGAGCTTGGTTACAAGAGGAAGGGATTTACTGGTCAGTGGACTGCTTCCGCTGTCACCCAAAGTTTTTGAACTTGTCACTGACTTATTATGAATGCGCTGCAGGTGACGTATAAGGGAGGATGTTCCGAGGTGGTTAACGTCCTTACCCCTACTTATTACAGCTTGACAAAGGCAACACACGGCTTGACACCTGTTGTCCGCATTTCTGTTGAAATACTTCCACACCGAAGAGCTGATTTTTTTGGTATTTTCACCAGGCATGTCAGTGGCCATATTCCTCCCACGGACAACAGGTGTCTCCCTGGGTGCCTGACTTAAACAAACCACCTCACCATCAGAATCCTCCTGGTCAATTTCCTCCCCAGCGCCAGCAACACCCATATCCTCCTCATCCTGGTGTACTTCAACACTGACATCTTCAATCTGACTATCAGGAACTGGACTGCGGGTGCTCCTTCCAGCACTTGCAGGGGGCGTGCAAATGGTGGAAGGCGCATGCTCTTCACGTCCAGTGTTGGGAAGGTCAGGCATCGCAACCGACACAATTGGACTCTCCTTGTGGATTTGGGATTTCGAAGAACGCACAGTTCTTTGCGGTGCTTTTGCCAGCTTGAGTCTTTTCAGTTTTCTAGCGAGAGGCTGAGTGCTTCCATCCTCATGTGAAGCTGAACCACTAGCCATGAACATAGGCCAGGGCCTCAGCCGTTCCTTGCCACTCCGTGTGGTAAATGGCATATTGGCAAGTTTACGCTTCTCCTCCGACAATTTTATTTTAGGTTTTGGAGTCCTTTTTTTACTGATATTTGGTGTTTTGGATTTGACATGCTCTGTACTATGACATTGGGCATCGGCCTTGGCAGACGACGTTGCTGGCATTTCATCGTCTCGGCCATGACTAGTGGCAGCAGCTTCAGCACGAGGTGGAAGTGGATCTTGATCTTTCCCTAATTTTGGAACCTCAACATTTTTGTTCTCCATATTTTAATAGGCACAACTAAAAGGCACCTCAGGTAAACAATGGAGATGGATGGATACTAGTATACTTATGGATGGACTGCCGAGTGCAGACACAGAGGTAGCTACAGCCGTGGACTAACGTACTGTGTCTGCTGCTAATATAGACTGGATGATTGATAATGAGATGAAATCAATATATATATGTATGTATATATAATATCACTAGTACTGCAGCCGGACAGGTAGATAATATATTTATTAGGTAATGATGACTGATGACGGACCTGCTGGACACTGTCAGCTCAGCAGCACCGCAGACTGCTACAGTAAGCTACTATACTCTATAGTAGTATGTACAAAGAAGAAAAAAAAAAAACCACGGGTAGGTGGTATATAATTATGGATGGACTGCCGAGTGCCGACACAGAGGTAGCTACAGCCGTGGACTAACGTACTGTGTCTGCTGCTAATATAGACTGGATGATTGATAATGAGATGAAATCAATATATATATATGTATGTATATATAATATCACTAGTACTGCAGCCGGACAGGTAGATAATATATTTATTAGGTAATGATGACTGATGACGGACCTGCTGGACACTGTCAGCTCAGCAGCACCGCAGACTGCTACAGTAAGCTACTATACTATAGTAGTATGTACAAAGAAGAAAGAAAAAAAAAAAAACACGGGTAGGTGGTATACAATTATGGATGGACTGCTGAGTGCCGACACAGAGGTAGCTACAGCCGTGGACTAACGTACTGTGTCTGCTGCTAATATAGACTGGATGATTGATAATGAGATGAAATCAATATATATATGTATGTATATATAATATCACTAGTACTGCAGCCGGGCAGGTAGATAATATATTTATTAGGTAATGATGACTGATGACGGACCTGCTGGACACTGTCAGCTCAGCAGCACCGCAGACTGCTACAGTAAGCTACTATACTCTATAGTAGTATGTACAAAGAAGAAAGAAAAGAAAAAAACCACGGGTAGGTGGTATACAATTATGGATGGACTGCCGAGTGCCGACACAGAGGTAGCTACAGCCGTGGACTAACGTACTGTGTCTGCTGCTAATATAGACTGGATGATTGATAATGAGATGAAATCAATATATATATGTATGTATATATAATATCACTAGTACTGCAGCCGGACAGGTAGATAATATATTTATTAGGTAATGATGACTGATGACGGACCTGCTGGACACTGTCAGCTCAGCAGCACCGCAGACTGCTACAGTAAGCTACTGTACTATAGTAGTATGTACAAAGAAGAAAGAAAAAAAAAAACCACGGGTAGGTGGTATACAATTATAGATGGACTGCTGAGTGCCGACACAGAGGTAGCTACAGCCGTGGACTAACGTACTGTGTCTGCTGCTAACATAGACTGGATGATTGATAATGAGATGAAATCAATATATATATGTATGTATATATAATATCACTAGTACTGCAGCCGGACAGGTAGATAATATATTTATTAGGTAATGATGACTGATGACGGACCTGCTGGACACTGTCAGCTCAGCAGCACCGCAGACTGCTACAGTAAGCTACTATACTCTATAGTAGTATGTACAAAGAAGAAAGAAAAAAAAAAACCACGGGTAGGTGGTATACAATTATGGATGGACTGCCGAGTGCCGACACAGAGGTAGCTACAGCCGTGGACTAACGTACTGTGTCTGCTGCTAATATAGACTGGATAATTGATAATGAGATGAAATCAATATATATATGTATGTATATATAATATCACTAGTACTGCAGCCGGACAGGTAGATAATATATTTATTAGGTAATGATGACTGATGACGGACCTGCTGGACACTGTCAGCTCAGCAGCACCGCAGACTGCTACAGTAAGCTACTATACTATAGTAGTATGTACAAAGAAGAACGAAAAAAAAAAAAACACGGGTAGGTGGTATACAATTATGGATGGACTGCTGAGTGCCGACACAGAGGTAGCTACAGCCGTGGACTAACGTACTGTGTCTGCTGCTAATATAGACTGGATGATTGATAATGAGATGAAATCAATATATATATATGTATATATAATATCACTAGTACTGCAGCCGGACAGGTAGATAATATATTTATTAGGTAATGATGACTGATGACGGACCTGCTGGACACTGTCAGCTCAGCAGCACCGCAGACTGCTACAGTAAGCTACTATACTCTATAGTAGTATGTACAAAGAAGAAAGAAAAAAAAAAACCACGGGTAGGTGGTATACAATTATGGATGGACTGCCGAGTGCCGACACAGAGGTAGCTACAGCCGTGGACTAACGTACTGTGTCTGCTGCTAATATAGAGTCTAGACTGGATGATAAATTATTGATAATGAGATGAAATCAATATAATATCACTAGTACTGCAGTCGGACAGGTACTATATATATTTATTATGTAATGACTGATGACGGACCTGCTGGACACTGTCAGGTCAGCACAGCACCGCAGACTGCTACAGTAAGCTACTATAGTAGTGTGTATAAAGAAGAATGAAAAAAAAAAAACCACGGGTAGGTGGTATACAATATTATATATATATATATATATATATATATATTATATACAATTATATATATATATATATATATATATATATATTAAACTGGTGGTGATTGATTATTAAACTGGTGGTCACTTCAGGACAGGTCACGTTGCAACTTGCAACTAGTACTCCGAGGCCTAAGCAGACAACCACAAAATATATTATTATACTGGTGGTCAGTGTGGTCACAACAATGGCAGTGTGGCACTGACTCTGGCAGCAAAAGTGTGCACTGTACGTTATATGTACTCCTGAGTCCTGCTCTTAGACTCTAACTGCTCCCCACTGTCAGTGTTTCCCCCACAAGTCAGATAATACACTTACAGTCACACTATCTAATCTATAAATATCACTTCAGCAAGTAGTATAGTAGTATACAGTAGTACTCCTCCTAATAATGCTCCCCGAAAATACTGTGTCTCTCTCTTCTCTAAACGGAGAGGACGCCAGCCACGTCCTCTCCCTATGACTCTCAATGCACGTGTGAAAATGGCGGCGACGCGCGGCTCCTTATATAGAATCCGAGTCTCGCGATAGAATCCGAGCCTCGCGAGAATCCGACAGCGTGATGATGACGTTCGGGCGCGCTCGGGTTAGCCGAGCAAGGCGGGAAGATCCGAGCCTGCTCGGACCCGTGTAAAAAACCTGAAGTTCGGGCGGGTTCGGATTCAGAGGAACCGAACCCGCTCATCTCTAATTCTTTGTAGTGAGGATTTATTTGCAAAGGGATTGACAGGTACTGTACTGTTCGGGTGGAGGTAGCAGGGAGAGGTGGCAAAAAGGCAGGCATCACAGCCATGTACAGGGTCTGTTTCTGCTTTCAGCTGGGTTCATGCATGCAGAAAACAAGTTGCCATCATAGCTGCTTCAGCTGCCAGTCTGTGTGACCATATTCTCACTTGGGGAGTCAATGCTCCTCCTTTCTGTGTTGCTGACAACCCTGCTATGGTTCAGATGGGCATCACTACTCCTTTCTGTGCTGCTGCTTTTTCAGGGTGTTTTGCAGCAGTTTTTAAATGAGGTTGTTTATTAGGATTTTTTTTTACTGCAATATAGATTGTGGTGATATGTAAAATGGGGGTGGCTTTGCTTTTCATAAATCTGGTACTTTAAAACTGGCAGGAAAAAATTAGCAACAACAACTGGTTTGGCAAAAAACAACATTTAGTATATATTTTTGTATGTGATGGATAAACAATGAAACAGTTAAAGAAAAAACAACTAATAACTTTTTCAACAAAAATATTGTCTGAAATTAAGAATAGGCTTACTTGTGGAAACAATTACTGTGAGTTTACCAAAGCATGTCATATATCCCAAACAAAATAATTTAAAATACAAATAGATTTCTGTTCTGATACATTAACATTAGTCAAGTCAAGAAAATACAAAAAAATTAATAGAGCACTTTGATGCAGAAGTGAATGCAAATCGATCATAACTATCCCCGCATTGCGTGAATAAAAAATTATGTATTCACACAATATATATATGTGTGTGTGTGTGTGTGTGTTAGAGATGAGCGCCGGAAATTTTTCGGGTTTTGTGTTTTGGTTTTGGGTTCGGTTCCGCGGCCGTGTTTTGGGTTCGATCGCGTTTTGGCAAAACCTAACCGAATTTTTTTTGTCGGATTCGGGTGTGTTTTGGATTCGGGTGTTTTTTTCCAAAAAACCTAAAAAACAGCTAAAATCATAGAATTTGGGGGTCATTTTGATCCCAAAGTATTATTAACCTCAAAAACCATCATTTCCACTCATTTTCAGTCTATTTTGAATACCTCACACCTCACAATATTATTTTTAGTCCTAAAATTTGCACCGAGGTCGCTGGATGACTAAGCTAAGCGACCCTAGTGGCCGACACAAACACCTGGCCCATCTAGGAGTGGCACTGCAGTGTCACGCAGGATGTCCCTTCCAAAAAACCCTCCCCAAACAGCACATGACGCAAAGAAAAAAAGAGGCGCAATGAGGTAGCTGTGTGAGTAAGATAAGCGACCCTAGTGGCCGACACAAACACCGGGCCCATCTAGGAGTGTCACTGCAGTGTCACGCAGGATGTCCCTTCCAAAAAACCCTCCCCAAACAGCACATGACGCAAAGAAAAAAAGAGGCGCAATGAGGTAGCTGTGTGAGTAAGATAAGCGACCCTAGTGGCCGACACAAACACCGGGCCCATCTAGGAGTGTCACTGCAGTGTCACGCAGGATGTCCCTTCCAAAAAACCCTCCCCAAACAGCACATGACGCAAAGAAAAAAAGAGGCGCAATGAGGTAGCTGTGTGAGTAAGATAAGCGACCCTAGTGGCCGACACAAACACCGGGCCCATCTAGGAGTGTCACTGCAGTGTCACGCAGGATGTCCCTTCCAAAAAACCCTCCCCAAACAGCACATGACGCAAAGAAAAAAAGAGGCGCAATGAGGTAGCTGTGTGAGTAAGATAAGCGACCCTAGTGGCCGACACAAACACCGGGCCCATCTAGGAGTGGCACTGCAGTGTCACGCAGGATGGCCCTTCCAAAAAACCCTCCCCAAACAGCACATGACGCAAAGAAAAAAAGAGGCGCAATGAGGTAGCTGTGTGAGTAAGATAAGCGACCCTAGTGGCCGACACAAACACCGGGCCCATCTAGGAGTGGCACTGCAGTGTCACGCAGGATGTCCCTTCCAAAAAACCCTCCCCAAACAGCACATGACGCAAAGAAAAAAAGAGGCGCAATGAGGTAGCTGTGTGAGTAAGATAAGCGACCCTAGTGGCCGACACAAACACCGGGCCCATCTAGGAGTGGCACTGCAGTGTCACGCAGGATGGCCCTTCCAAAAAACACTCCCCAAACAGCACATGACGCAAAGAAAAAAAGAGGCGCAATGAGGTAGCTGTGTGAGTAAGATAAGCGACCCTAGTGGCCGACACAAACACCGGGCCCATCTAGGAGTGGCACTGCAGTGTCACGCAGGATGGCCCTTCCAAAAAACCCTCCCCAAACAGCACATGACGCAAAGAAAAAAAGAGGCGCAATGAGGTAGCTGTGTGAGTAAGATAAGCGACCCTAGTGGCCGACACAAACACCGGGCCCATCTAGGAGTGTCACTGCAGTGTCACGCAGGATGGCCCTTCCAAAAAACCCTCCCCAAACAGCACATGACGCAAAGAAAAAAAGAGGCGCAATGAGGTAGCTGTGTGAGTAAGATAAGCGACCCTAGTGGCCGACACAAACACCGGGCCCATCTAGGAGTGGCACTGCAGTGTCACGCAGGATGGCCCTTCCAAAAAACACTCCCCAAACAGCACATGACGCAAAGAAAAAAAGAGGCGCAATGAGGTAGCTGTGTGAGTAAGATAAGCGACCCTAGTGGCCGACACAAACACCGTGCCCATCTAGGAGTGGCACTGCAGTGTCACGCAGGATGGCCCTTCCAAAAAACACTCCCCAAACAGCACATGACGCAAAGAAAAATTAAAGAAAAAAGAGGTGCAAGATGGAATTGTCCTTGGGCCCTCCCACCCACCCTTATGTTGTATAAACAGGACATGCACATTTTAACCAACCCATCATTTCAGTGACAGGGTCTGCCACACGACTGTGACTGATATGACGGGTTGGTTTGGACCCCCACCAAAAAAGAAGCAATTAATCTCTCCTTGCACAAACTGGCTCTACAGAGGCAAGATGTCCACCTCATCATCATCCTCCGATATATCACCGTGTACATCCCCCTCCTCACAGATTATCAATTCGTCCCCACTGGAATCAACCATCTCAGCTCCCTGTGTACTTTGTGGAGGCAATTGCTGCTGGTCAATGTCTCCGCGGAGGAATTGATTATAATTCATTTTAATGAACATCATCTTCTCCACATTTTCTGGATGTAACCTCGTACGCCGATTGCTGACAAGGTGAGCGGCGGCACTAAACACTCTTTTGGAGTACACACTTGTGGGAGGGCAACTTAGGTAGAATAAAACCAGTTTGTGCAAGGGCCTCCAAATTGCCTCTTTTTCCTGCCAGTATAAGTACGGACTGTGTGACGTGCCTACTTGGATGCGGTCACTCATATAATCCTCCACCATTCTTTCAATGTTGAGAGAATCATATGCAGTGACAGTAGACGACATGTCCGTAATCGTTGTCAGGTCCTTCAGTCCGGACCAGATGTCAGCATCAGCAGTCGCTCCAGACTGCCCTGCATCACCGCCAGCGGGTGGGCTCGGAATTCTGAGCCTTTTCCTCGCACCCCCAGTTGCGGGAGAATGTGAAGGAGGAGATGTTGACAGGTCGCGTTCCGCTTGACTTGACAATGTTCTCACCAGCAGGTCTTTCAACCCCAGCAGACTTGTGTCTGCCGGAAAGAGAGATCCAAGGTAGGCTTTAAATCTAGGATCGAGCACGGTGGCCAAAATGTAGTGCTCTGATTTCAACAGATTGACCACCCGTGAATCCTTGTTAAGCGAATTAAGGGCTCCATCCACAAGTCCCACATGCCTAGCGGAATCGCTCCGTGTTAGCTCCTCCTTCAATGTCTCCAGCTTCTTCTGCAAAAGCCTGATGAGGGGAATGACCTGACTCAGGCTGGCAGTGTCTGAACTGACTTCACGTGTGGCAAGTTCAAAGGGCATCAGAACCTTGCACAACGTTGAAATCATTCTCCACTGCGCTTGAGACAGGTGCATTCCACCTCCTATATCGTGCTCAATTGTATAGGCTTGAATGGCCTTTTGCTGCTCCTCCAACCTCTGAAGCATATAGAGGGTTGAATTCCACCTCGTTACCACTTCTTGCTTCAGATGATGGCAGGGCAGGTTCAGTAGTTTTTGGTGGTGCTCCAGTCTTCTGTACGTGGTGCCTGTACGCCGAAAGTGTCCCGCAATTCTTCTGGCCACCGACAGCATCTCTTGCACGCCCCTGTCGTTTTTTAAAAAATTCTGCACCACCAAATTCAAGGTATGTGCAAAACATGGGACGTGCTGGAATTTGCCCATATTTAATGCACACACAATATTGCTGGCGTTGTCCGATGCCACAAATCCACAGGAGAGTCCAATTGGGGTAAGCCATTCCGCGATGATCTTCCTCAGTTGCCGTAAGAGGTTTTCAGCTGTGTGCGTATTCTGGAAACCGGTGATACAAAGCGTAGCCTGCCTAGGAAAGAGTTGGCGTTTGCGAGATGCTGCTACTGGTGCCGCCGCTGCTGTTCTTGCGGCGGGAGTCCATACATCTACCCAGTGGGCTGTCACAGTCATATAGTCCTGACCCTGCCCTGCTCCACTTGTCCACATGTCCGTGGTTAAGTGGACATTGGGTACAGCTGCATTTTTTAGGACACTGGTGACTCTTTTTCTGAGGTCTGTGTACATTTTCGGTATCGCCTGCCTAGAGAAATGGAACCTAGATGGTATTTGGTACCGGGGACACAGTACCTCCAACAAGTCTCTAGTTGGCTCTGCAGTAATGATGGATACCGGAACCACGTTTCTCACCACCCAGGATGCCAAGGCCTCAGTTATCCGCTTTGCAGTAGGATGACTGCTGTGATATTTCATCTTCCTCGCAAAGGACTGTTGAACAGTCAATTGCTTACTGGAAGTAGTACAAGTGGGCTTACGACTTCCCCTCTGGGATGACAATCAACTCCCAGCAGCAACAACAGCAGCGCCAGCAGCAGTAGGCGTTACACGCAAGGATGCATCGGAGGAATCCCAGGCAGGAGAGGACTCGTCAGAATTGCCAGTGACATGGCCTGCAGGACTATTGGCATTCCTGGGGAAGGAGGAAATTGACACTGAGGGAGTTGGTGGGGTGGTTTGCGTGAGCTTGGTTACAAGAGGAAGGGATTTACTGGTCAGTGGACTGCTTCCGCTGTCGGCCAAAGTTTTTGAACTTGTCACTGACTTATTATGAATGCGCTGCAGGTGACGTATAAGGGAGGATGTTCCGAGGTGGTTAACGTCCTTACCCCTACTTATTACAGCTTGACAAAGGCAACACACGGCTTGACACCTGTTGTCCGCATTTCTGTTGAAATACTTCCACACCGAAGAACTGATTTTTTTTGTATTTTCACCAGGCATGTCAGTGGCCATATTCCTCCCACGGACAACAGGTGTCTCCCCGGGTGCCTGACTTAAACAAACCACCTCACCATCAGAATCCTCCTGGTCAATTTCCTCCCCAGCGCCAGCAACACCCATATCCTCCTCATCCTGGTGTACTTCAACACTGACATCTTCAATCTGACTATCAGGAACTGGACTGCGGGTGCTCCTTCCAGCACTTGCAGGGGGCGTGCAAATGGTGGAAGGCGCATGCTCTTCACGTCCAGTGTTGGGAAGGTCAGGCATCGCAACCGACACAATTGGACTCTCCTTGTGGATTTGGGATTTCGAAGAACGCACAGTTCTTTGCGGTGCTTTTGCCAGCTTGAGTCTTTTCAGTTTTCTAGCGAGAGGCTGAGTGCTTCCATCCTCATGTGAAGCTGAACCACTAGCCATGAACATAGGCCAGGGCCTCAGCCGTTCCTTGCCACTCCGTGTGGTAAATGGCATATTGGCAAGTTTACGCTTCTCCTCCGACAATTTTATTTTAGGTTTTGGAGTCCTTTTTTTACTGATATTTGGTGTTTTGGATTTGACATGCTCTGTACTATGACATTGGGCATCGGCCTTGGCAGACGACGTTGCTGGCATTTCATCGTCTTGGCCATGACTAGTGGCAGCAGCTTCAGCACGAGGTGGAAGTGGATCTTGATCTTTCCCTAATTTTGGAACCTCAACATTTTTGTTCTCCATATTTTAATAGGCACAACTAAAAGGCACCTCAGGTAAACAATGGAGATGGATGGATACTAGTATACAATTATGGATGGACTGCCGAGTGCCGACACAGAGGTAGCTACAGCCGTGAACTACCGTACTGTGTCTGCTGCTAATATAGACTGGTTGATAATGAGATGTAGTATGTATAAAGAAGAAAGAAAAAAAAAACCACGGGTAGGTGGTATACAATTATGGATGGACTGCCGAGTGCCGACACAGAGGTAGCTACAGCCGTGAACTACCGTACTGTGTCTGCTGCTAATATAGACTGGTTGATAATGAGATGTAGTATGTATAAAGAAGAAAGAAAAAAAAAACCACGGGTAGGTGGTATACAATTATGGATGGACTGCCGAGTGCCGACACAGAGGTAGCTACAGCCGTGAACTACCGTACTGTGTCTGCTGCTAATATAGACTGGTTGATAATGAGATGTAGTATGTATAAAGAAGAAAGAAAAAAAAAACCACGGGTAGGTGGTATACAATTATGGATGGACTGCCGAGTGCCGACACAGAGGTAGCTACAGCCGTGGACTACCGTACTGTACTGTGTCTGCTGCTAATATAGACTGGTTGATAATGAGATGTAGTATGTATAAAGAAGAAAGAAAAAAAAAACCACGGGTAGGTGGTATACAATTATGGATGGACTGCCGAGTGCCGACACAGAGATAGCTACAGCCGTGGACTACCGTACTGTACTGTGTCTGCTGCTAATATAGACTGGATGATAATGAGATGTAGTATGTATAAAGAAGAGAGAAAAAAAAAACACGGGTAGGTGGTATACAATTATGGATGGACTGCCGAGTGCCGACACAGAGGTAGCTACAGCCGTGGACTACCGTACTGTACTGTGTCTGCTGCTAATATAGACTGGTTGATAATGAGATGTAGTATGTATAAAGAAGAAAGAAAAAAAAAAACACGGGTAGGTGGTATACAATTATGGATGGACTGCCGAGTGCCGACACAGAGGTAGCTACAGCCGTGAACTACCGTACTGTGTCTGCTGCTAATATAGACTGGTTGATAATGAGATGTAGTATGTATAAAGAAGAAAGAAAAAAAAAACCACGGGTAGGTGGTATACAATTATGGATGGACTGCCGAGTGCCGACACAGAGGTAGCTACAGCCATGGACTACCGTACTGTACTGTGTCTGCTGCTAATATATACTGGTTGATAATGAGATGTAGTATGTATAAAGAAGAAAGAAAAAAAAAACACGGGTAGGTGGTATACAATTATGGATGGACTGCCGAGTGCCGACACAGAGGTAGCTACAGCCATGGACTACCGTACTGTACTGTGTCTGCTGCTAATATAGACTGGTTGATAATGAGATGTAGTATGTATGAAGAAGAAAGAAAAAAAAAAAACCACGGGTAGGTGGTATACAATTATGGATGGACTGCCGTGTGCCGATACAGAGGTAGCTACAGCCGTGGACTACCGTACTGTACTGTGTCTGCTGCTAATATAGACTGGTTGATAATGAGATGTAGTATGTATAAAGAAGAAAGAAAAAAAAAACCACGGGTAGGTGGTATACAATTATGGATGGACTGCCGAGTGCCGACACAGAGGTAGCTACAGCCGTGGACTACCGTACTGTACTGTGTCTGCTGCTAATATAGACTGGTTGATAATGAGATGTAGTATGTATAAAGAAGAAAGAAAAAAAAAACCACGGGTAGGTGATATACAATTATGGATGGACTGCCGAGTGCCGACACAGAGGTAGCTACAGCCGTGGACTACCGTACTGTACTGTGTCTGCTGCTAATATAGACTGGATGATAATGAGATGTAGTATGTATAAAGAAGAAAGAAAAAAAAAACCACGGGTAGGTGGTATACAATTATGGATGGACTGCCGAGTGCCGACACAGAGGTAGCTACAGCCGTGGACTACCGTACTGTACTGTGTCTGCTGCTAATATAGACTGGTTGATAATGAGATGTAGTATGTATAAAGAAGAAAGAAAAAAAAACCACGGGTAGGTGGTATACAATTATGGATGGACTGCCGAGTGCCGACACAGAGGTAGCTACAGCCGTGGACTACCGTACTGTACTGTGTCTGTTGCTAATATAGACTGGTTGATAATGAGATGTAGTATGTATAAAGAAGAAAGAAAAAAAAACCACGGGTAGGTGGTATACAATTATGGATGGACTGCCGAGTGCCGACACAGAGGTAGCTACAGCCGTGGACTACCGTACTGTACTGTGTCTGCTGCTAATATAGACTGGTTGATAATGAGATGTAGTATGTATAAAGAAGAAAGAAAAAAAAACCACGGTTAGGTGGTATACAATTATGGATGGACTGCAGAGTGCCGACACAGAGGTAGCTACAGCCGTGGACTACCATACTGTGTCTGCTGCTAATATAGACTGGTTGATAATGAGATGTAGTATGTATAAAGAAGAAAGAAAAAAAAAACCACGGGTAGGTGGTATACAATTATGGATGGACTGCCGAGTGCCGACACAGAGATAGCTACAGCCGTGGACTACCGTACTGTACTTTGTCTGCTGCTAATATAGACTGGATGATAATGAGATGTAGTATGTATAAAGAAGAAAGAAAAAAAAAAAACACGGGTAGGTGGTATACAATTATGGATGGACTGCCGAGTGCCGACACAGAGGTAGCTACAGCCGTGAACTACCGTACTGTGTCTGCTGCTAGTATAGACTGGATGATAAATAATGATATAAAAATATATATATATATCACTACTGCAGCCGGACAGGTATATATTATATAATGACGGACCTGCTGGACACTGTCTGTCAGCAGAATGAGTTTTTTATAGAATAAAAAAACACCACACAAGTCACACGACGAGTGTTTAACTTTTTCAGGCAGACAATCACAATATACTGGTGGTCAGTGTGGTCAGGTCACTGGTCAGTCACACTGGCAGTGGCACTCTGGCAGCAAAAGTGTGCACTGTTTAATATGTACTCCTGGCTCCTGCTATAACCTATAACTGCTCCCCAGTCTCCCCCACAATTAAGCTGTGTGAGCACAGTCAGATATTATACATAGATGATGCAGCACACTGGGCTGAGCACAGATATGGTATGTGACTGAGTCACTGTGTATCGTTTTTTTCAGGCAGAGAACGGATTATATTAAATAATAATAAAACTGCACTGGTGGTCTCACTGGTCAGTCACTACTAGTATAACTAACTAACTACTATCAGCAAAATTCTGCACTCTCTGAGTACTCCTCCTAAGCTCCAGTAAATGAAGTGTCTCACTCTCACTCTCCTATCTATTTCTAAACGGAGAGGACGCCAGCCACGTCCTCTCCCTATCAATCTCAATGCACGTGTGAAAATGGCGGCGACGCGCGGCTCCTTATATAGAATCCGAGTCTCGCGATAGAATCCGAGCCTCGCGAGAATCCGACAGCGTCATGATGACGTTCTGGCGCGCTCGGGTTAACCGAGCAAGGCGGGAAGATCCGAGTCGCTCGGCCCCGTGTAAAAAAACCTGAAGTTCGGGCGGGTTCGGATTCCGAGGAACCGAACCCGCTCATCTCTAGTGTGTGTGTGTGTGTGTGTGTGTGTGTGTATATATATATATATATATATATGTATAATGTAGCAGAGTTACAGGCGGCACTCACGGACTCC
This sequence comes from Pseudophryne corroboree, assembly GCF_028390025.1. Classification (NCBI taxonomy): domain Eukaryota; kingdom Metazoa; phylum Chordata; class Amphibia; order Anura; family Myobatrachidae; genus Pseudophryne; species Pseudophryne corroboree. The sequence goes on from NC_086445.1 coordinate 328,929,617, forward strand.
TTCAAAAACGACCAGGAACCCCGGGTCTGTGTACAACATTTCGGATTTATTATCCTTCGTGAGGTAACAACATATACAAGCCAAAAACGCTTACCTTTATACCAAACAAGTGACGTGAAAAAGTGCATGTGCAAACGAAATCCGTACTTCCGCTGACGTCATCACTGTCAGACGGCACCGGGCGGAAGACAGAAACACCATTACCATGGAGTCTGTTGCCATGGGATCTGTATACAAAACAAGTAACAGCGGTTTAAGTGCACAGAATGTCAGGAGTACTGATCACAGTAAACAATCCAATATCATATCATATAAAAATATACAGTGAACTATAAAAAGCAACTAAGGGAGAGCATTTCGTTTAAGCCATTTGAGCAATTGTGTTTAAAAGATGGATCCATTTAGTTTCACATTGCAAGAGCGCTCTAGCTCTATCGCCACCCCGGCTATCCTCACTGATCTGATCTAGTATTTTATAACGTAAGGATGAGAGTGTGTGTCCCCTGGCCTTAAAGTGTTTAGCAACCGGCTGGTCCACATTCTTACCCTCCAGTGATTGTTTGATGGCGCTGCGGTGCTGCGCCATTCTTTCCTTAAACTGACACACAGTCTTCCCTATATAATATAAGCTACAAGGGCATATAATGGAGCAGGTTAAAACATGTTTAATTTTAATTTTCCTACCCGTGTGAGGATGGGTGATATAATCACCAGTCTCTAGGTAGGAGCAGGTCGTACATCCAAGGCACTTATAATTGCCTGGTTTCTTAGTCATGAAATGCTCAGTTGTTCTTTTAGATATTCCTGAAATATCTGTGTGGACCACAAAGTCCCTAATATTTCTGCCCCTAGTGTAGCAAGGAAGTAACTTGCGTTTAGATAAATCTGGTAAATCAGGGTCAGATTGAATTACTGGCCAAATTCCCTTCGCAGTTGACACCAATTTTTTAGTGGCTACAGTGTAGTTATTTACCCAAATAACCGAGGAATCAGCTTTGTTCTCCACGGTACATTTGCCAGTACTAAATTTTGGAGCCGCCAGTGCCTTGGATTTGGCAACTCTTAGATCATTGCTGTGATAACCTCTCAAGAAATTTTTTAGTCATGGCTTCCATCTTCACAGCCTCATCCGCGGTGTCACTGCAAATGCGGTGCACCCGGAGGAACTGGGAATAGGGAAGCCCCCTCTTTAAAAAGTCAGGGTGATGGCTGGCTGCTTGCAATAAATTGTTGCAATCTGTGGGCTTCTGATAAATCGAAGTAACAAATGCAGACTCTCTAATGCTTACTTCTACATCTAAAAATTGCATTTTTTCTTTTTGAATGTTATATGTGAATTTGATGTTAGGATCTCTGGAATTAATGTCACTCATCATGCTGTGCAATAAATCTGGGGCCCCGATCCATAGAAAAAAGACATCATCTTTGAATCTAGTGTATAAAGGAATAAAAAATCAGCATTACAGCTGTCGAGAAACAATTTCTCCTCCACGTCAAACATAAATGCATTGGCGTACGTAGGTGCGACACACGCACCCATCGCACACCCTTGCCTTTGTAAAAAAAAAATCATCATTGAAAACAAAGTAATTCCTCTCAAGAACCAGGCTAAGCACTTTTAAGAAAAATACAATATCTGGACCCTTATAAAGAGGATTGCCGGTTATGAGTAGCCGAACTACTTCTATCCCCCTGTCGTGGGGAATATTGGTGTATAAACTCACCACGTCGGCTGTACATAACCAGCAATCACCAGGAACCACACCAAAATCCCTAAGTTTCTGTAGGAACATGGTTGTATCCTTCAGGTACGTAGGTCTATTCTGTACAACTGGTTGTAGATAAAAGTCCAAGTACTTGGAAACCTGAAAGTATAAAGAGTCTCTGGCAGAGACAATCGGTCTACCGGGTGGGTTGCGTGCATCTTTGTGTATCTTAGGTAACAGATTGAAAACAGGGACTCGTGGGCAGTCCTTCAATAGAGCATTCATCACGGATTCAGTGATAACATCATCGTCGCAAGCTAGTTGTAAGATGTCCTTCAGTTCTTTGTAAAACTCCTCAGTCGGTTTCTTATGTAGAGGAGTGTAGATGGACTCATCCCTTAGTTGACGATATGCTTCAATCTTATATGCCTCCAGGTCTTGCACTACGATCCCACCACTCTTATCGGCCGGGCGTATAGTGATGTCCCTATAACTGGATAAGTCACGCAACGCCTTCCATTCCTTGGTAGATAAGTTCTTCGTGACAGATCTGTTCTCTTTGTCACAATCCTCAATACATCCTGATATAGTCCTGGTGAAAGCCTTGATGGCAATATTGTTAGAGAAGGGTTCAAAATTGGATTTCACCCTGATAGGGCATGTCGGAGCAGTTATCTGTTCCGGCTTAGATCCTGCTTGGTTCTTTCCAAAGTATTCATTCAACCGCAGTTGTCTATTCAAACGGTATAGATCAACTTTACTTCTCAATGAATTGTGGGAATTTGTCGGAACAAAACTCAAGCCCCTCTTCAGGACTGAGGTCTCATCATCATTCAGAATATGGGAGGAAAGGTTAAAAATCATTTATTTGGCTTTGTTGTGTACTGCATTATATGCCCTTGTAGCTTATATTATATAGGGAAGACTGTGTGTCAGTTTAAGGAAAGAATGGCGCAGCACCGCAGCGCCATCGAACAATCACTTGAGGGTAAGAATGTGGACCAGCCGGTTGCTAAACACTTTAAGGCCAGGGGACACACACTCTCATCCTTACGTTATAAAATACTAGATCAGATCAGTGAGGATAGCCGGGGTGGCGATAGAGCTAGAGCGCTCTTGCAATGTGAAGCTAAATGGATCCATCTTTTAAACACAATTGCTCCAAATGGCTTAAACGAAATGCTCTCCCTTAGTTGCTTTTTATAGTTCATTGTATATTTTTATATGATATGATATTGGATTGTTTACTGTGATCAGTACTCCTGACATTCTGTGCACTTAAACCGCTGTTACTTGTTTTGTATACAGATCCCATGGCAACAGATTCCATGGTAATGGTGTTTCTGTCTTCCGCCCGGCGCCGTCTGACAGTGATGACGTCAGCGGAAGTACGGATTTCGTTTGCACGTGCACTTTTTCACGTCACTTGTTTGGTATAAAGGTAAGCGTTTTTGGCTTGTATATGTTGTTACCTGACGGAGGATAATAAATCCGAAACGTTGTACACAGACCCGGGGTTCCTGGTCGTTTTTGAAGGAGTCCGTGAGTGCCGCCTGTTACTCTGCTACATTATCACATAACAAGATGAGGGCACCGGGCATATTGCTCTGTTGTTTCATTTGGAGTGCCGGTTGATATATATTGCTTATACTAGGTTGGATTGCCATATCCACACCATTATCAGGGCACCCAGAGACTTTGTTTGACCCTTGTGTCAGTATCTGCATCTGCACTTTTTTCATTGCACTTTATCACTTATCCATCAAGTTTTTTTTGAAATCATGGAATCTATTAGTGAGGATAACAGTGGTTATAGAATTATGACTTTGCCAGATGGGGAGATATTGTCACTCTCTGATGCTGATGCCAGACGTATCCTGATCACTGACAGGTTGTCCACTGCTGCAGGACATGATACTAATGACCAATACTACACTGATCTCCTAAGATTGAAAAATAGAGAGACTGATTTTTACCTGCATGGAGTTTGCTTGTCTGAGTATTACAGGGAGAGAAAAAATCCCACGTGGGTTTCGTATTAAGAACTTACCCACCATTGGGCGACACAATGCAGATTTTTGTCATAAATGGGTTGCTGTTCTCAATAAGGCATCTTTTGACCTAATTCTCTTGGTCATAGAGGAGGCCACTCGTGAACTCCAAATTACCAGAGAAAAAATCAAGATATTGGAACAAACCTGCATGGAGACCTTGTTGGCTGACACCTCGACTGATTGGCTTTCCAAATTAAATATGGAGGTTGAAAAATATAAAACTGAACTGATTAAATTTAAGACCAAGAAATTGGCAACAGTCACAAAAGACTATGCTGAGAACAAAGTCTATTTTTGGGTCAATCAGCAAGGGGGTGGACGGAGACCCTACAAGAAACGTACTAATAGGGTCAATTTGCGAGGAAACCGTTCTGCCATGGACACTGAGACCTCCAGTGGGGCATCCTGCAGTGAGACGGAGCCAGCTTGCTCAAAACACCCCAAATCCAGGGGTCAATCCCCTTTAGGGGTGATCACCAGGGCACGAATAGAAAGCACCGGAGATCGAGAACCCGCAGAGGCGGACAATGTGAAAGGCAAGGCAAAGCAGGCAGCAAAGCCAAAGAAATGATTTTAAACCTTTCCTCCCGTATTCTGAATCATGATGAGACCTCAGTCCTGAAGAGGGGCTTGAGTTTTGTTCCGACAAATTCCCACAATTCATTGAGAAGTAAAGTTGATCTATACCGTTTGAATAGACAACTGCGGTTGAATGAATACTTTGGAAAGAACCAAGCAGGATCTAAGCCGGAACAGATAACTGCTCCGACATGCCCTATCAGGGTGAAATCCAATTTTGAACCCTTCTCTAACAATATTGCCATCAAGGCTTTCACCAGGACTATATCAGGATGTATTGAGGATTGTGACAAAGAGAACAGATCTGTCACGAAGAACTTATCTACCAATGAATGGAAGGCGTTGCGTGACTTATCCAGTTATAGGACATCACTATACGCCCAGCCGATAAGGGTGGTGGGATCGTAGTGCAAGACCTGGAGGCATATAAGATTGAAGCATATCGTCAACTAAGGGATGAGTCCATCTACACTCCTCTACATAAGAACCCGACTGAGGAGTTTTACAAAGAACTGAAGGACATCTTACAACTAGCTTGCGACGATGATGTTATCACTGAATCCGTGATGAATGCTCTATTGAAGGACTGCCCACGAGTCCCTGTTTTCAATCTGTTACCTAAGATACACAAAGATGCACGCAACCCACCCGGTAGACCGATCGTCTCTGCCAGAGACTCTTTATACTTTCAGGTTTCCAAGTACTTAGACTTTTATCTACAACCTGTTGTACAGAATAGACCTACGTACCTGAAGGATACAACCATGTTCCTACAGAAACTTAGGGATTTTGGTGTGGTTCCTGGTGATTGCTGGTTATGTACAGCCGACGTGGTGAGTTTATACACCAATATTCCCCACGACAGGGGGATAGAAGTAGTTCGGCTACTCATAACCGGCAATCCTCTTTATAAGGGTCCAGATATTGTATTTTTCTTAAAATTGCTTAGCCTGGTTCTTGAGAGGAATTACTTTGTTTTCAATGATGATTTTTTTTTACAAAGGCAAGGGTGTGCGATGGGTGCGTGTGTCGCACCTACGTACGCCAATGCATTTATGTTTGACGTGGAGGAGAAATTGTTTCTCGACAGCTGTAATGCTGATTTTATTCCTTTATACACTAGATTCATAGATGATGTCTTTTTTCTATGGATCGGGGCCCCAGATTTATTGCACAGCATGATGAGTGACATTAATTCCAGAGATCCTAACATCAAATTCACATATAACATTCAAAAAGAAAAAATAAAATTTTTAGATATAGAAGTAAGCATTAGAGAGTCTGCATTTGTTACTTCGATTTATCAGAAGCCCACAGATTGCAACAATTTATTGCAAGCAGCCAGCCATCACCCTGACTTTTTAAAGAGGGGGCTTCCCTATTCCCAGTTCCTCCGGGTGCACCGCATTTGCAGTGACACCGCGGATGAGGCTGTGAAGATGGAAGCCATGACTAAAAAATTTCTTGAGAGAGGTTATCACAGCAATGATCTAAGAGTTGCCAAATCCAAGGCACTGGCGGCTCCGAAATTTAGTACTGGCAAATGTACCGTGGAGAACAAAGCTGATTCCTCTGTTATTTGGGTAAATAACTACACTGTAACCACTAAAAAATTGGTGTCAACTGCGAAGGGAATTTGGCCAGTAATTCAATCTGACCCTGATTTACCAGATTTATCCAAATGCAAGTTACTTCCTTGCTACACTGGGGTCAGAAATATTAGGGACTTTGTGGTCCACACAGATATTTCAGGAATATCTAAAAGAACAACTGAGCATTTCATGACTAAGAAACCAGGCAATTATAAGTGCCTTGGATGTACGACCTGCTCCTACCTAGAGACTGGTGATTATATCACCCATCCTCACACGGGTAGGAAAATTAAAATTAAACATGTTTTAACCTGCTCCAGCAAATATGTTGTGTACTGCATTATATGCCCTTGTAGCTTATATTATATAGGGAAGACTGTGTGTCAGTTTAAGGAAAGAATGGCGCAGCACCGCAGTGCCATCAAACAATCACTGGAGGGTAAGAATGTGGACCAGCCGGTTGCTAAACACTTTAAGGCCAGGGGACACACACTCTCATCCTTACGTTATAAAATACTAGATCAGATCAGTGAGGATAGCCGGGGTGGCGATAGAGCTAGAGCGCTCTTGCAATGTGAAGCTAAATGGATCCATCTTTTAAACACAATTGCTCCAAATGGCTTAAACGAAATGCTCTCCCTTAGTTGCTTTTTATAGTTCATTGTATATTTTTACATGATATGATATTGGATTGTTTACTGTGATCAGTACTCCTGACATTCTGTGCACTTAAACCGCTGTTACTTGTTTTGTATACAGATCCCATGGCAACAGATTCCATGGTAATGGTGTTTCTGTCTTCCGCTGGCGCCGTCTGACAGTGATGACGTCAGCGGAAGTACGGATTTCGTTTGCACATGCACTTTTTCACGTCACTTGTTTGGTATAAAGGTAAGCGTTTTTGGCTTGTATATGTTGTTACCTGATGAAGGATAATAAATCCGAAACGTTGTACACAGACCCGGGGTTCCTGGTCGTTTTTGAAGGAGTCCGTGAGTGCCGCCTGTGACTCTGCTACATTATCACATAACAAGAGGAGGGCACCCGGCATATTGCTCTGTTGTTTCATTTGGAGTGCCGGTTGATATATATTGCTTATATATATATGTATATATATACTGTATGTATAGTTATATATACCCACTATCTATATGCTCATCAGTATCAGTGGTTGCTTGCACCAGACCCTCATTTATATGTGGACAGAGTAACGGCTCATGCAGCAAGAACCAATGTTTGGTACTTTGCACATATGCTGCTTGACAGTCTGATGCCATTTGGTGGCGGGGAGGGAGCGGACATGGTCTCCATGTCTCCAAATGGAGGCATGACATTGCTGTTACAGAGGAGGGCCAGGATATCCGTCAGAGGATGGATATTTCCTTTCTCCTAGGTAGGACTTGCAGTAGCTGGTTTGTGCGACCCCATGGTTCATGCAGCCTGTCGATGGTGTCATCGGTTTAAATACTGCATCGCCTCCTGCTGCATTTCCATATTAGTGCATATTGCTGAAGCTTCCATGTAAGTAGCAGTGATAGCACCTCCAACCACATCTGAATGAGGGCCTATATTTGGTGTAAAATATCTTGATGACAACAAGCTTATTTATGTATACACACAACTCTGCATAGCCCATAGTATTCCTTCTGTGTGTGGGAGAGCAGTGCACACCAGCTCCTACATTGAAGCTGGTCTGCCACCTTTACCTTGTTGGCTACCAGAGTCCACTCTGCACATGCATGAACCCATGCCCCTACACCATCTTAGAGTGTCTGTGTGTGATGTACTGCATGGACATGCAGCACATCTTCCTTAAGGGCATGTGTAGCACTGACACCACTGTTACTAACACAACCTCTGTCTCCAGTGATACCGACCACTTACTCTATTACTCTATGTTAATATTTTACTTGTGTTACCACTGTTATCTTTGCTAAATTTACAAGCCTGGTAAAAGATAAACTGTGTGGCCTAAGCTCCATTTCACATTCCACTGGCGCCTTTTGTTCTATACCAATAGGACATTTCAACACTAAATAAACTTTGGGGGTACTTCAGAGAGGGACATAGGTGTACATTTACTAAGCAGTGATAAGAGCGGAGAAGTGAGCCAGTGGAGATATTTCCCCATCAACCAATCAGCAGCTCTGTATCATTTTATAGTATGCAAATTATAGATGTTACTTCAGTGCTGATTGGTTGCCATGGGCAACTTCTCCACTGGCTCACTTCTCTGCTCTTATCACTGCTTAGTAAATGTACCCCATAGTTTGCAATGCTGCTGAATTTTTAGATGCAGCAGTGATGCAGAAATATGCTGATGCCACAGGATACATCTCGGTGGACTAAACTCCATTTCACATTCTGCTGGTGCATATTGTTCTAGTCCAATAGGACATATCAACAGGTTATGGGCACATGCACCACAAGTGGCAGACTATGCTGTGTGGGAAGTATACTGTGAGTCCTGCATTTGGTTCAGCATACTGCATGCACTGTGCAGCAGCAGCCTGCATGAACTATGGAGATGCAGCTCAAATATAAGAAGCTGTGAAAAACTACAAGTAATCCAGGTGACTTTCCTAATCTTAATTAAGTACTGTATATAGAGCCATGGGTACTATAGGCTTGTGTGGAGCAACATGCTTACTCCATAGTTCACAGAAAAATTACAGCATATGAATGTGGATATTCCTGCAGACAGTATATTAAGATAAAGGTCTCATGAGGAGGATACATTTGAGGTGTACATTGTATGGTTCTAAATTGAGTAAATACAAAGATATGAATGACTATATTGATACATTGATATTAATATCTCAGCAGATAATACAGTATAAGTAGGCGTCCAACTCAATGATGAGGCAGTCACAATGGCCATGCTACAGGACCTAACATTTGAATTTGATTTCCTAGTAGTAGCTTTAGAGTCCAACATGACTAAACTACAGTAACTAAATAACATACTGTAAGGGGAGATAATTGTTGTAGTTCCAGGAATGCATGCCAGTTGAAGCAAGTGCTTAGAATACAGCAATACACACAAGGAAAATCAACTAGAAAAGGCCCAAGTACAAGTGTTTTTTAAGTCACTAAGTTGGTCACAAAAGGGTAAATTTACTAAGATGGGAGTTCTATTTAAGATAGGATGTTGCCCATAGCAATCAGTCAGATTCCAGGTATTATCTTATAGAAGGTGCTAGATAAATGAGAAGTAGAATCTTATTGGTTGCTATGGGTAACATCCCATCTTAAATAGTACTCCCATCTTAGTAAATTTACCCCAAAGCCTAAGGGTGTAAACTGCAGTAGACTTGGAGAAACAAGGCACTTCAGCTGCAACCAGCAGTTGCACAAAATTGAAGAAGAGTTATGTAAGCGACAGCAACCCGATGCCAAAAACTGTACATCCTAGACAAAGAAGAGTATTACAGTATGTGATGACAGCTTTTAATTCAAGTTAATCTATGAAACAATGGCAACCGTGTCTAGGCCACATGAGGTATGTTAACATTCAGAAGCCCTTTAATAGGATGGTGACAGTAATAACCATGAGTGACACAGAGAGTCCAACATGCAAAAGCTGTTTAACAGGTAAGCAAACCCATTGTCCCTTTCCAAGGCCAGCAACCAGAGCTGAAGTACACCTAGCACTGGTATACACAGATGTTCTTGGTCCTATGGAAGCAAAATCAATAAATGGATACAGATACTTTCCAACTTCCATCGATGACTTCACAAGACTGAAACACAGTTACTTCATTAGAGAAAGAAAAAAGTAATAAATATGATTGCAGATAACAAAAGATAAGCAAAAGCTCAAACTACTGCAATCCAAAAATAAAAGTCTTGATATCTGACAATGGTGGAAATCTTGATATCTGACAATGGTGGAGAATACGATACTAAAAGTATATTAACCATTTAAAAGAAGCATGGAATTGAGCATATTTTAACAATTGCATACATGCCAGAACAAGATGTTGTAAGTGAGCATGCAAACTATACAATTGTGAAAAAAGCAATGTCTATGGTGCATGACGCCAACATAGAGAAAGAGAATGGAGGACATTTCATATGGCTGTAGTGACATAACATTCTGAGTAGAAGGCTGAATGAAGCAGCAAGGACAGGTAGAGGTGTCCATGGTAACTGCTGGGCCTATGAGATGGCTGAGGAATCTGGTGATGGGAGGGGCTTAGCCCTTATGAGGAGAGGACTGACTAGGTTCTCCCTCTTTTCCTCAGGAAAAATTGAACAGTGAAGTGCTCTGCGTTTGTGTTGTACTGAACTGTGTATAATATGTTATTTTGTGGTATTTTTCTTCTCATTTCTTTTCAATCTTTACTACTCACTAATCCTTTCAACCCCTTTTTTCTCGGAATCTATCTTTATCTATCTTTTCAATATTCTAACATGCCGAGGCCCAGTCATGCTGTGTGTCCCCCTAACCGTTTTATTGAAAGCAGTGAAAGGGACGCTGCTGAGTTAGTGTCAGGTAGGGGACAGCCTCTGTCAGCATAAGGAAGGCGCCAAGCCATGAGTAATGTGGGTAATTCCGCCGCCAGGGGTCGGGCTCGACCACCTGAGAGGGCTTTGGCGGGTGAAGCTGTGTCACGCAGAGGCCGTGTCAGCAGCTTGTCTGTGTCACACGCAGTTGATCCAACTCGTGCTGTGGGAATTGATTCTCAGGAACTACATACCGACAGTGCAATGTCTCGGAGCATAGGTGCTATGGTGGAGTCGTGGAGCAGGGTGATGAGGAGAGCGGTAACATCTCAGGGAGTTACCTCAGGAGTGCATGTGCCGGAGGTGTGCCGCGGTAGTCCTGTGGGCCCGCGGGGGACCGTGGATGCCAGAGGTGCTCATCACAGTGCCATCCTTTCCAGAGGTGAGCAAAATGGAAGGGGAATAAGTGAATAATTGGTGGTGCAAGGAGTGGGAGCACTTAATAGAGGAATTAACAGGGGTCTGGTCAGTTCAAGGGGTACCGGTGAAAACACAGACGTAGTTGGTCAGCACGCGGGTACCTCGGGCATGAGAAATGCTGAGGGGCAGCAAGGAAGGCTCATCAGATTGAATATTTGGGGTAAAAAAGGGGTGACTGAGGTAAAGAGTAATAGGGGCACAGTTGCGGGGAGGTCATATGCTGATGTTGTATGTTTTGGGTGTTATGGTGCTGGCTGGGACTTGTCTGAAGTAGCGTCCATTTGCACTTCAGTGATATCAGCACTGGTCCCTGTGCTTACTGCAAATCATGCTGAGGGGAGATTTTTGGGAGAGCAGAATTCCTCCCGTTTGAATGTGAATAGCGTAAGTGACCCAGCGGCCGCTGGTTCACGCGCAAGGTCGCGCAGCAGAAGAAGGGGTAATACGAATTTTAACGAGTGTCTGGTGGATGTTTCTCCTTGCAGTTCTCTGTCAGAGTCATTGGTAGTCCCTGAATTACAGGAGGATTCTGGGGAGTCAGCAGCTGAGGTTGAGTCTGCTCTGGACGAGGGAGGTCATTATGGTGAGTCGTATGTCCACCCTATAGCACATCAAAAGGATGCAGTTGCCAGCTCAGGCAATAAGGGTGTAGTTAAAGAAAAATCATGCAAGCATAAAGCTTCACAAAAAAGTAAGCATAGGCACAGGAGTGGCAGGGGTTCATCCACGTCTTCCTCTGAGTCCTCAGATTCAGTTGACAGCAGCTGAAGTGGTTGTAAGAAAAGACACAAAAGAAGGCGCAGACACAGCAGTTCTAGTATGTCCTCGGAGGAGGGTCCTGAGGATTCTTTGCAATGCACTAATACTGCTGTTTTGAGAGGGGTACGGCCCAGAATTAGGGATCGTATTCATCAGGGCAGATTTGTGAACATGTTTGCTTTAACCAGTAAAGTGAAAAGAGCATTAGCGGTGGCTAAAAAGAAATCGGGTATAGGAGAGGAGGCTTATAAATCTTACTCTAATTGACAAAAGGGCATGCTTATCTTTGCGGCTTGCTATTTGGAGTTGAGACCTCAAGAGCACATGAATATAATTAAATATATGTATTTGTTACACGAATTGGCGAGATCAGGGCGCGGAACAGCCTGGAGGTCTTATGATGAGGAGTTTTGCAGGAAACCATCATTGTGAAGTGAGACAACAGAGATGCAATTAATCTGTCCTACAGCTCCAAACAGCATGGATGGTCCAAGCACATTGCTATTAGACACCACTTCATTTATGAAATAGTAAGAAGTGGAGCTACAGTAATAGTGTAACTTTTGTAGCAAGTGAAAATAATCCTGCCAATATGTTTAGAAAACAATGCCCCTGCACTATCTTATAGTGTCTGCACTGCTCAGACATGTAGTATCTGTTCCTCAAGGACATGAGTATCACTGACACCACTGTTCCCACTGACAAACGCTGTTATGTCTGTTACCGCTGTTATGTTTAATAAATCTGCAAATCTGGTTAAGGGTTAACTATTTGGCCTAAACTTCATTTCACATTCCACTGGTGACTGTTGTTCTAGACCAATAGAACATATCCACACTATAAATTCAATTTTGGGGGTGATTCAGTTGAGGATGCAGTTAGTAATGCTGCTGCATCTTTGGATGCAACAGTGATGCAAAAATACAGTATGCTAATGCCACAGATAGCATCAGCATTGCAGATTCGAGTGCTGCATCTAAAGAGGCAGCTTTGGATCTCCACCACAAGCATCATTTACTATGGTCACAGCAATCAGCCATCTAAGCTTACTCAGCCTAACCTTACTCAGAATGTCCACCGGGACTCCTCTGCTCTGGCCAGTATATCTGAATTGGAAGATACAGAACATGGACTCAGCATGCCTACAAATCAGGGGCAACATGTCCCTGTTTTGAAGAACTGTGCCCATCGCGCCTCCAACCAATGTTCACCACATGTTAATCATGCTGTGGCATGGGGTCATTGTGATCGACAACGCAGGGCCAGTTTTATGCATGAAAGAATGGATCCTGACCATGCGCAGTCCACCCACCAGAGTAATGCGCAAACCTACTCTGCATCGGCTCTTTGTCTATGTGTGAATGTCCAGCTACTGCCCTGTTTTTAGTCTTCAGCTGCAGGTAGATATGCAACTGAGATGTGTGACTTTGCTTCTTCTGTACTTACGTACGCTTTGCTGCAATGCAGTTGCAGTGAAAAATATGCAAAATACAGATGCCAATTAGAATTAGCTCAGCAATGTAAATTTCAAAACAGAAACAAACCAAATATTTATGCAGTTTACCGTAAAGCTCAGATACACTAAGAAAATCATGCACCCACTCATAACCAGACAAAATGCTGACCATACTGTACATTAGGAATCAATTAGTCCCCCAAAAAATTCCAAATGGTGTTTTACTGTTATTTAGGAGCATCCACCATAAAAACTGTATAAAATATTGCTGGGTATTTATGATATTCAAGACTAGACTATAAATTCAGTATACAGTATTACTGTGCATTTAGGATATCTTTACATGAAGGATTTTCTGTAATGTAAACTGCTATTGAAGAATCAAATAAGCTTTTACCACATAACCAACTACTGTAACATATACTGTACTTTCTTAACAACTGCAGTTGTTCACCAGATATTTTCACACCAATAATCTATGTCTCAAAAAGCCTGCATTTATTGCAGTAAATTGTACTGATCCTGAAAAGAAGTCTGTACTACTGTACAGTAGCTTATGCATTTCATCACATACTGTGACTTTTTAAGAGGTGTTTCATATTAGTCTAATTACTATATTTATATCTGCTGAGATTCCAATTATACATTTATCTAATCAATTAAATGGCATTATTGTAATAATGCGAAGGTTACAGGTTACAGTATTAAAGCCAACATTTATAAAACATTTAAATGTATCTTTATATCACTAATGTGTATAATGATAATCTTCACATACACATAATTGAAACGGTTTTATATATTCTATATATTCTATATATTCCATATCCAGAGGAATAATTATTCTGTGTTCCCAAAAATGGAGGATTGGACAAATAAATATAGAATCAAGCTAATTTTGCAAGCAAACACATAACAAATATTTATCAGAGTCATGTCTTAAATGTTACAGTGTCCTATCTATCTATCTATCTATCTATCTATCTATCTATCTATCTATCTATCTATCTATCTATCTATCTATCTATCTATCTAACTATCTACCTATCTTTCCACTGTGTGTGCATGTGTATATATGTGTGTGTGTGTGTGTGTGTGTGTGTGTGTGTGTGTGTGTGTGTGTGTGTGTGTGTGTGTGTGTGTATATAAAATCAATGGAGGAAAGGCAGCAAAATCATGGGTCTTTGCATTAGTGAAAAAGTTTATTAGTTATCCAACAAATGTTTTCGGCCAGCGGCCTGCCAACCAGAGTAGTAGAGAACCTGGTTGGGCCCAGGCACTTTTCAGGGGTGTGGCCTAATTCCAGGAGGCGTGGCCATTCACTCTTACAAAAAAATACTGACTTTTTTTATTTTAAGCACTTACATGGCCACACTGCAGCCCAGCACACAGCAGCGTGTGCTGTACTTAGGAGAACAGCTGCAGCAGCTGCTGGCAAGTATGGTGGAGATGGGGCCTGGGCCCCTCCATCAGACCTGGGCCCAGGTAATTTGTACCCTCTCTCCCCCTCTCCCGGCACCACTGCTGCCAACAGATAATAAACACATACAACAGTAACACACTTCTATATACCCTGAAAGATCCCCACATGGTTAATTAATAATACTCACCGGCGAAAAGCCACACAGCTGTACACCAGTCTGCACTTCGGCCCTAGCTGGTTATGTCAGTGAGTGGCATTAGCACCGAGAGCAATGCACTACATCTCCATGGAAACCTGCATATTAATAAGGATACATAGTCCATACTTAACTTTGTATCAACTTCAAAACATACTGTTCAGAACAACAAACAATGAAACATTAAAAACATTCACTAATCTTGGAGTCAGTCACATCAACTTATACTGTTAATATCAACATGTATTAGTATGTTACTAAAATACCATGTAACTTCTCATATTTGTTACTTTTACACAGTCTACTCTTTTTATTCCTTCTAAATGTCTGATGGGGATGGGGTTACGTGGCCAGTGCATGGGATCCCGGCAGTCAGCATACCGACGCCGGGATCCTAAAGACTGACAATGCCACCAGTTACAATACTGGCTAACAGGGGGCTACTCCCACTTATGGGTGTCCATGCACTCACCCGCCCCCATTGGAATTCTGCTGCCGGGTTCCCGGCGTCGGTATGCTGACCACAAGAATTATGTGCGCCGGCCACATAAACCCAACTCGCCTGATGTTATATAAGTTAATTTATTTGAAAAATGTAAAAGTACAGGTGATCAGAGAAAGCAGTGGAGGCCCAGGATCTCATTAAACCCTCTAGGGAAAAGTGTTTCTAATCTATGTATTCACCTACTTTCTAGTTGTAGCAACTGTTTTTCTTGGTTACTACCTCTCCTGTACTCTGGGATTTGATCAATAATTTTGGCCCTTATACTGGATATTTTGTGCCCAGCCTGTGAGCAGTGCCGTGCCACTGGTTGATCTGCAATTCCAGACTGCAATGCAGCCCTGATAGCTGTTTGATGGCTAGCCATATACTGTTTAAAATTACATTCTGTTTTGCCCACATAGTA
The DNA here is from genome assembly GCF_028390025.1 of Pseudophryne corroboree. Classification (NCBI taxonomy): domain Eukaryota; kingdom Metazoa; phylum Chordata; class Amphibia; order Anura; family Myobatrachidae; genus Pseudophryne; species Pseudophryne corroboree. The sequence goes on from NC_086445.1 coordinate 328,945,219, forward strand.
CATATCACATGGGCAAGGCAGAATGCATATCACAAATCGCGATGTACATGTCAAAAGAAAGTTTATATAGAACATTTTACCCATATAAGGATGACTGATAGTGTTACCAGGGATCAAAGAGCAGCATGTTGTACAGACAATACAATGGTAACAACCTCACTTTCTTAGTCAGGTAATGTTCTCCTGTTTTAATTTTATGTAGATCACTGATATCATAGTGAACCAATAGATATTTTAAGTTTTTACCTCTTATATTGGCTAATACACAAGTGTTATTAAGTGCTGGCAAATCTTTGTCACTCTTAACAATTGGCCACATCTGCTTCATTTCTTTTTATTAAAATTATCACTGGCACTAGTATAGTAATTTGCCCATGGAATGAGTGTTTTCCCCTCAACTTCTTTCCCTTGGATTATAAGGGTCTCATTAGGGTGACATTGCATTACCTTTTGTTTGACTGTTTTTAAATCTGTATTTTTACATTCATGTTGCTGGAATTTAGTAACCATATTATCAAGTACTCCCTCCACCTGTGAAGGATCATTTGTAGTATGCTTAGCCCTCAACATTTGTTGAAAACAGAAAACCATGATGTAAACACCAATAATGGAAACTGTTATTAGTCAATATTGTGTTTCTATCAGTTTCTTTCACAAAAAGGGAAGTGGATAGATGGCCATCATTCAATTGAAACAGCATGGTTTGCTCAATTTGACACATGAAGGCTTTGGCGTATGATGGGACCACGTTGCACAGCCAGAGACAGCACTGACTAAAGTGGTTAATGATTTGGTCACTACGAAGTCTAAAGGCCATTATTCACGACTTATTCTTCTAGATCTATCTGCTGCATTTGACACTGTTGACCACTCTCTTCTCATACAAACACTACAATCCCTAGGTCTTAAAGACACAGCCCTTTCTTGGTTCCTATCCTACCTATCTAATCGCTCCTTCAGTGTTTGCTTCTCTGAATCTACCTCCTCTTCGCTACCTCTTTCAGTTGGAGTACCGCAAGGCTTAGTCTTGGGTCCTCTACTTTTCTCTATCTATTCCTCATCTCTTGGTAAACTAATCAGCTCTTTTGGATTTCAGTATAATCTGTACACAGATGATACTCAAATCTGCCTATCCTACCCTGACTTGTCCCTATCTGAACTGGGCCGTGTCACTTAATGCCTTTCTGCCATTTCATCATGGATGACATCTCGCCACCTCAAACTTAATATTTCAAAGACAGAGTTAATTATATTTCCACCGGCCAATAGTAAGTACCAACCTGATATCTCTATCACTGTTGAAAACTCAACTATCTACCCTACCCCACAAGCTCTCTGCCTAGGTGTCATCCTTGACACTGATCTGAGCTTTGTTCCCCACATTCAATCTGTCTCAAGATCATGTTACATGCATCAAAAAAACATATCCAAAATACGACCATACCTTACACAAGACACTGCTAAAACTCTAATCCATGCTCTCATTATCTCCCGCTTTGATTATAGCAATAGTCTCCTAACTGGTCTTCCCAAAATGAGACTCTCACCACTACAATCCATTCTGAATGCAGCAGCAAGGCAAATCGTCCTCGCTAGATGTTCATCGTCTGCAGATCCACTCTGTCAGTCCCTCCATTGTTTAACTGTATTCTACCGTATTCAATATACTTTTACTCACACACAAGGCCATTAACCAAACTACACCAACGTACATCACTTCACTTATCTCAAAATATCTCCCAACCCGACCTCTTCGCTCTTCACAAGACCTGCATCTCTCATCCACACTCATTACTCGATCCCACTCACGATTGCAGGTCATTCATCGGGCTGCACCCACTCTGTGGAATGCACTACCATGCACAATAAGACTCTCCTCTAGTCTCCAAACCTTCAAGCATTCCCTGAAAACTCACCTCTTTAGGCAAGCATATCATATTCCAGAACCACCCATATAACTTCATATACCTTTCTATCAAATTGCATCCACTATGCACAGTCCACACTTTTCCTCATATGTCTTCTCATTCTTGATTTTCCTTTCCTCTCAAACCCGGTTCATCATTGCTGTATGACCATATCATACAGTCCACCAAGAACCTTTGCAATCTAGTGGACAACTATGCAATAGATTGTTATGCACACCAGTGCCTGCAGGAAAGTACTGGTGTCAGAACTGTTATGCACTCCAGTGTCTGCAGGAATGTACTGGTGTTTTAACTGTTATGCAAAACAAATGGACTCACAGACAAACTGGGGAATATGACATAACGTACACAGAAGGTAATAGGGTAACAAAATACACACAAAGTGAACAGAGAAGCCCAGAGGCTAAGGAACTGGGTATCTCCTTTGTATTAGAACTGCACAGATGGAAAAAGCAAGATGTTGTGTTTTAATACATAGAGAACCCGAAATGCTGTTGCTAAGGGCAACAGCAAAACCCTAAAGGGTTACCAACGGGTGTGGCAGTAAACTCCTTGGTCAGAGATGGAATGATAGACACAAGGAGAGTCTCCACAATCCTATTTCTCACTTGCAGTGCACAGGTTTTAGCTTACTGCCACTAAACTGACCCCTGACACCTAGCACAGTGAGACAGGATTAGACAGGCAAGTCTTAGAATACAGCCGCAAACTTGCTAAGTTCACAGAGTGGTAACAGAACCCCAGCAAGCTAAACGACTGACTCCAGTCTTACTGCTAGGTCTGGATTGGCAGAGTGTAATACCAAATCCCCAGGCCTATTTGCAGTAAGCAACAAACAAATACAAAGCTACACAGTACTGGCTAACTTTCATGAACTGACTAACCAACAAAGATTCAGCAGCATCTGCTTACCCTGAAAAGAGGCCTTATAAAGCAGGTGCTGTCCACGCCCCACTCAGACCTCACAGACTGTGAGCACAAAAACCAGCACCGGATCCCCTGCCGTGCACAGAGCCTATAACCACTGCACAGCAAAAGACCCGAACCGGAGTATCAGCTGCGCTCAGGTTACTCCACTAGCACTTGTCTCCCGGTTGCCATGACGACGTGGCAGCACAGGGCAGGAGACCCTAACAGTACCCCCCCTCTGACGAGGGGTCAAAGAACCCCTACCACCGGGTTTATCGGGGAACTGCGAGAAGAAAGAGCGTATCAGTCTGGGGGCATGGAGATCACAACTGCGCACCCACGACCGCTCCTCCGGGCCATACCCCTTCCAGTGCACCAAAAATGACAGCCGACCCCGAACCACCTTGGAGTCAAGAATCCTTTCAACAACAAACTCCCTCTGGCCACGTATCAGAAGAGGGGAAGGTCTTCCACTGGAAGAAGGATTACTAATCGCCCGTTTTAAAAGGGAACAATGAAATGTTTTATTGATACCCAAAGAACGGGGCAGATCTAACTGAAATGCCACCGGATTGATAACCCTGGTGATCTTATAAGGGCCAATGAACCGGGGCCCTAACTTATGAGATGGCTGTCTCAACTTCAAATTCTTGGTAGACAACCAGACGAAGTCTCCTAATTTGAAGCTGCAGGGTCTTTTCCGCTTATCAAAAACCCTTTTGGTCACTAATGACACAGACACAAGGGCTTTCTTCACTTTCCGCCAAATACCTCTAAGGACCGAAACCACAGAGGAACCACCAGGCGTGGAGTCCAGGGGGTCAAAAGAATTGGCCTTAGGATGATGCCCATACACACAAAGGAAGGGAGAGATCCCTGTAGCAGAGTGAGCCGCGTTGTTATAGGCAAACTCCGCCATGGACAGATGAGCAACCCAGTCAGTCTGACACTTGGAGACATAACACCTGAGGAACTGCTCCAAGGACTGGTTCACCCTTTCAGTCTGCCCATTAGACTGCGGATGGTAGCCTGACGACAAGCTGACAGAAATCTGGAGATCGGAACAAAATGCCCTCCAGAATTTGGCCACAAACTGGGATCCGCGGTCAGAGACCACATCAAGTGGCAACCCGTGGAGACGCACAACATGCAGCATAAATAATTCAGACAGGCGTCTGGCTGATGGCAGCCCAACCAGTGGAACGAAGTGCGCCATCTTCGAAAACCTGTCAACGACAACCCAGATGGCTGTCATCCCCGAGGATTTGGGCAAGTCCACCACAAAATCCATTGAAATGTGGGTCCATGGCTTAGATGGGATAGAGAGTGGATGTAATGGGCCAACAGGAACCCCTCTAGGAGTCTTATTTCGGGCACAGATGTCACATGCCCGAACCCACTGATCCACATCCTTAGCCACCGAGGGCCACCACACCGCCCTAGATAGCAACTCCCGAGTTCTGGCAATACCCGGGTGACCTGCCGACTTCTTGGCATGGAATTCCAGGAACACTCGCTGTCTTAACCTAGGAGGCACAAACAAAAGACCTACCGGAAGGTCTGGAGGAGCCTGCTCCTGTGCTCTAAGGACTAATGATAAGAGGTCCTGGGTAATGCCCACTTTAATACATGATGGGGAAACAATGGGCAACGGCTCCTCGGTGGTCTCCTGGATTGGAGCAAAACTCCGCGAGAGCGCATCAGCCTTGATGTTTTTTGACCCAGGGCGATATGTTATCAAAAAATTAAAGCGAGCAAAAAACAAAGCCCATCGTGCCTGCCTGGCATTGAGACGCTTCGCTGACTCTAAATATGCCAGATTCTTATGGTCAGTGAGAATTGAGACCACAAACTTAGCCCCCTCAAGCCAGTGTCTCCACTCCTCGAGTGCATCCTTAATAGCCAACAATTCCCGGTTACCCACGTCATAATTCATCTCGGCAGGCGAAAATTTACGGGAAAAGTAAGCACAGGGATGAAGGCGATTATCAGACACTCCCATCTGAGAAAGCACTGCCCCAATACCCATCTCAGAGGCATCCACCTCCACCACAAAAGGACGCTCTGGATCTGGGTGTCGCAGCACCTTGGCCGAAACAAATGCCCTTTTGAGACGGGCAAAAGCCGCTTTAGCCTCACAAGACCAGTGAGCAACATCCGCCCCTTTCTTAGTGAGTGCCACCAAGGGCGCCACTATAGACGAAAATCCAGCGATAAATCGTCTATAAAAATTCGCAAAGCCCAGGAAACGCTGAAGCGCCTTCAAACTAGTGGGCTGCACCCAATCCAGGACTGCCTGTACCTTGGAACCCTCCATTTGGAAACCTTCTGGGGAGATAATATATCCTAGAAATGCGATTTGCTGAACTTCAAATTCGCACTTCTCCAGCTTCGCCCCAAGCCGGTGGTCTCTGAGTTTCTGGAGGACTAAGCGTACATGCTTCCGATGTTCCTCCAGGGAATGGGAGAAGATTAGGATGTCATCTAAGTATACAACTAAGAATCTATCCAAATATTCCCTGAGCACATCATTCATGAAATCCTGGAAGACTGCAGGGGCATTACAGAGCCCAAAAGGCATCACCAAATATTCATAATGCCCTGAGTGGGTATTAAAGGCAGTCTTCCATTCATCCCCCTCTCTTATTCGGATTAGATTGTACGCACCGCGTAGGTCAATCTTAGAAAAAATGGTGGCAGTACGAAGCTGGTCAAACAAGACCGAAATGAGAGGCAGTGGGTATGAGTTTTTAATCGTGATACGGTTCGATTCCCTGAAGTCGATGCAGGGTCGCAATGAACCGTCCTTTTTACCCACGAAGAAGAACCCCGACCCAACTGGAGACTGTGAAGGTCTGATAAATCCCTTAGCCAAGTTCTCCTGAATGTACTCTGCCATAGCCTGAGTCTCAGGACGTGACAGGGAGTACAACCTGCTCTTGGGAAGCTTAGCATTTGGCAACAAATCAATGGCACAGTCATAGGGGCGATGGGGAGGTAGTACCTCTGCAACTTTTTTGGAGAACACGTCCGCAAAATCTGCATAACACCCTGGCAATCCTGGCAAACTTAGCTGCGAGAGCCTGACTGGAAGGCTCAAGCAACTCCTGAAACAATCAGTACCCCAACTAAGAATCTCCCCAGAGACCCAGTCAAATTGAGGATTGTGGGCCCTTAACCAGGGTAACCCCAACACCAATGGGGCAAAAGTACAGACAGTCACATAAAAGGACAATTTTTCAGAGTGTGTGGCTCCAATAAACAAAGAAATCTGGCTAGTGCAAGAGGTAATTTTACCTTGGGATAATGGTTCCCCGTTTAACCCACAAATCTCAATTTCCGATGCCAAGGGTACTAAGGGAACAGAGTGTTTCAGGGCGAATTGGCGGTCCATAAAAACCCCGTCGGCCCCACTGTCCACAAAGGCCTCAGTCTTGACAGTTTGACCGAGGATCTTCAAGGTCACCGGAATGATAAAAGTCTTCTTGGGAAATTCTGACTTCTGGCCTGACAGGATATTTCCCATCACCCTCAGGCCCTGAAGTTTTCCGGCTTTTCTGGGCATGATACTACCACATGACCTTTATTCCCACAGTACAAACACAACCCCTGCTGTCTCCTCCGCGTCTTCTCACGCGAGGAGAGGCGGGTAGCCCCAATCTGCATAGGCTCCTCAGAAAATTCCTCAGAGTCTGAGGTTCCCTTGGGAAGGAAGGAAATCTCAGTCTCCCTTTCAAGCCTACGCTCTCTCAGCCGTCTATCCACCCGGATGGATAACTGCATGAGCTGATCCAAGCTATCAGGCAAGGGATATTGTACCAGTTGGTCCTTTATCTGGTTAGAAAGACCTCTTCGGTACTGGTGTCTCAGGGCTGGGTCATTCCACTGGGTATCATGGGCCAACCTCCGAAACTCCGTACAGTAAACCTCAACTGGCCTTCGCCCTTGCTTAAGGATCGAAATCTGAGCCTCGGCTGAGGCCGTCTTGTCAGGGTCATCATACAACATGCCCAGTGCCGTAAAAAAAGCATCAACACTTTTAAGCGACGGACAGTCAGGCTGCAACCCATATGCCCAGACCTGTGGGTCTCCTTGTAGCAAGGAAATCACTATGCCCACACGCTGAATCTCCGACCCAGAAGACTGAGGCCTAAGCCGGAAGTATAGCTTGCAGCTCTCCTTGAAACAAAAGAACTGCGAGCGATCTCCAGAAAAACGATCCGGGAGATTTACTTTCGGCTCCTTAACCCCTGCAGGTGCTGCTGCTGCGGGAGCTCCACCAGCAGCCTGGGAGGTGTGCATTTTAATGGACAAATCATTAAATTGTCGAGTCAGGACCTGCACCTGATCGACCACCTGTTGCAACGTATTTTGAGGGGTATGCTCCATATTCCCACAAAATTTCAACAGGAGTATTAGGCTGCTGAATATGTTATGCACACCAGTGCCTGCAGGAAAGTACTGGTGTCAGAACTGTTATGCACTCCAGTGTCTGCAGGAATGTACTGGTGTTTGAACTGTTATGCAAAACAAATGGACTCACAGACAAACTGGGGAATATGACATAACGTACACAGAAGGTAATAGGGTAACAAAATACACACAAAGTGAACAGAGAAGCCCAGAGGCTAAGGAACTGGGTATCTCCTTTGTATTAGAACTGCACAGATGGAAAAAGCAAGATGTTGTGTTTTAATACATAGAGAACCCGAAATGCTGTTGCTAAGGGCAACAGCAAAACCCTAAAGGGTTACCAACGGGTGTGGCAGTAAACTCCTTGGTCAGAGATGGAATGATAGACACAAGGAGAGTCTCCACAATCCTATTTCTCACTTGCAGTGCACAGGTTTTAGCTTACTGCCACTAAACTGACCCCTGACACCTAGCACAGTGAGACAGGATTAGACAGGCAAGTCTTAGAATACAGCCGCAAACTTGCTAAGTTCACAGAGTGGTAACAGAACCCCAGCAAGCTAAATGACTGACTCCAGTCTTACTGCTAGGTCTGGATTGGCAGAGTGTAATACCAAATCCCCAGGCCTATTTGCAGTAAGCAACAAACAAATACAAAGCTACACAGTACTGGCTAACTTTCATGAACTGACTAACCAACAAAGATTCAGCAGCATCTGCTTACCCTGAAAAGAGGCCTTATAAAGCAGGTGCTGTCCACGCCCCACTCAGACCTCACAGACTGTGAGCACAAAAACCAGCACCGGATCCCCTGCCGTGCACAGAGCCTATAACCACTGCACAGCAAAAGACCCGAACCGGAGTATCAGCTGCGCTCAGGTTACTCCACTAGCACTTGTCTCCCGGTTGCCATGACGACGTGGCAGCACAGGGCAGGAGACCCTAACATAGATAGCACCTTTCCTTGTGTATACATGCCTATTTCCCTTTAGATTGTAAGCTTGCGAACAGGGCCTTCCGACCTCTATGACTCTTTATTATAACCCAGTTTTGTTATATCATTGTTATTTCCAATTGTAAAGCGCAATGGAATTTGCTGCGCTATATAAGAAACTGTAAAAAAATAAAATAAAGCCTCCCATCAAATATAAAATAATTTCTTGAAAGCACAAAATTGAGCAGTTATAAAAAGAAAGGTATTGGAGAGCCAACATATACATTATTTCCCTGTATTATATTTTTAATCCTTTCTATACCATGTGTGTGCGGTATACAGGTATATAATCCAACTATGTCTGCACTACAAAGAATTGTATTTCGTGGTATTTTACACAATCTTTCCACTTATTAAGCAAGTGTGTTGTATCTTGCAAATAATTCTGCATGTTCTAAATACATAGATTTAACAAAGCATCCAAATAAATTGACACCAGCTTGTATAGTGACCCCCTGGCAGAGATAGTAGGTCTGACAGTTGGGTCAATAACACTTTTGTCTATTTGTGGTACAGTGTAAAAAATTTACATAATGGGAAAGTCACTATTAAAGCCTGTTGTATATCTGTTATAATGAACAATTACATGATATTGCTGTTTATGATTTATTTCCATGTGATCCTAAAGTAAAATGTAAACATGAATTAGATCAACTGTTGTCAGATGCAGTCAACAATAACTGGATTGCTACAGATATAACCAGGCTTTAATAGTGACTTTTCCGATTATTCCAATTTTTTACACTGTACCACAAATAGACAAAAGTGCTATTGATGCCCCTGTCAGACCTATTATCTCTGCCATGGGGGTCACTCTACCAGATGGTGTCAATTTATTTGGATGCTTTGTTAAATTCATGTATTTAGAACACACATCATTTTTTGCAAGATACAACACACTTGCTTAATAAGTGGAAAGATTGGGTAAAATACCAAGTAATACAATTCTTTGTAGTGCAGACATAGTTGGATTATATACCTGTATAGTGTATACCACACACACACACACATGGTATAGAAGGGGTTAAAAATATAATACAAGGAAATAATTTGTATGGTCACTCTCCAAAACCTTTCTTTTTATAACTGCTCAATTTGGTGCTTACATGAAATTATTTTATATTTAATGGGAGCTTTTACTTCCAACACCTTGGCTGTGCGATGGGGTCCAATATGGCCCCATTGTATGCCAAAGTCTTTATGTGTCAAACTGAGCAAACCATGCTGTCTCAAAAAGACAACAGGAACAATATATTATTGTATTTACAAATATATAGATGACCTGCTGATCTTATGGACGGGTACAAAAGAAAAGTTAAGAGCAATCTTGGAAAGGCATAATTAGTCACAAAGTACTGCTAAACTAACTTACAATTTTAGTAGATGTAACCATACAATTGAATGATGGCAATCTATCCACTTCCCTTTTCGTGAAAGAAACTGATAGAAACACAATATTAATGAATGGCAGTTTCCATCCATTGGTGTTATGTCATGGTTTACTGTTTTCACAAATGTTGAAGGATAAGCTTATTAAAAGTGATCCTTCACAGGTGGAGGGAGTACTTGATAATATGGTTACTAAATTCCAGCAACATGGATATAAAACTACACATCTCAAAACAGTTAAAAGCCGGGGGAAATAAGTTGAGGGTAAAAACCCCATTCCATTGGTAAGTTGCTATACTAGTGCCAGTGAAAATATTAATAATAAATGAAACAGATGTGGCCAATTGTTAATAGGGATAAAAATTTGCAATCATTTAATATCACTTGATTAATTACTGTCTATACAAGAGGTAAAAACTTAAAAGGTCTATTGGTTTGCTATGACATCACTGATCTAAATAAAATGTATACCTAGAGAACATTTCCTGACAAAGATAGCGGGTTGTTACTGTTGTATTGTGTTTACCACATGCAGCTCTTTGATCCCCAGTAACACTATCAGTTATCCTTATATGGGTAAAAAGTTCCATATAAAATTTCCTTTGACATGTAAATTGCAATTTATGATATATTTTCTGTCTTGCCCATGTGGTTGTTTGCATGCAGATTCTGGAATTTAGGGACTTTATGTATTATACAGTATATCCCTCACATTACCTGGATAACAAATAGGACATTCATCAGTTATAATATTGATCCACCTCCTAGGATATTCATTCAGTGAATTGTTGAGGATATATGCATATATATTGTGCACTAATATAGGCCCTCATTCCGAGTTGATCGCTCGGTATTTTTCATCGCATCGCAATGAAAATCCGCTTAGTACGCATGCGCAATGTTCGCACTGCGACTGCGCCAAGTAACTTTGCTATGTAGAAAGTAATTTTACTCACGGCTTTTTCATCGCTCCGGCGAACGTAATGTGATTGACAGGAAATGGGTGTTACTGGGCGGAAACACGGCGTTTCATGGGCGTGTGGCTGAAAACGCTACCGTTTCCGGAAAAAACGCAGGAGTGGCCGGAGAAACGGTGGGAGTGCCTGGGCGAACGCTGGGTGTGTTTGTGACGTCAACCAGGAACGACAAGCACTGAACTGATCGCACAGGCAGAGTAAGTCTGGAGCTACTCTGAAACTGCTAAGTAGTTAGTAATCGCAATATTGCGAATACATCGGTCGCAATTTTAAGAAGCTAAGATTCACTCCCAGTAGGCGGCGGCTTAGCGTGTGTAACTCTGCTAAATTCGCCTTGCGACCGATCAACTCGGAATGAGGGCCATAATGTCTTGCATGTTATTTTAAATAAATGTAAAAACTACAATATTTAAAATAAAAATATTAACATATTTATCCAAGTGTCTAAATTGGTTTCACCCAGACCAGTGTCTAATCTAGTGATTAGCGCAAGGTGTTCCATGAGAGTTTTATAGGAAGGGGGGGGGGGTTTAGATAAGGAAACATCTTCATGCAGTCACAGGCATAACTACACCTGCAGCTACATGATAAAAAGAATATATGCTAAAGAACAATAAGACTGAGTGGCTATCTAGTGCAGGGACAAAAAAAGTTGTTTTTTGACTTAAACATTTTTCTAGATTCATTGTAAGTCTAGACAAACCCATTCTCTAACTCACTGCCACCACTTTTTATTTCTTTGAGGTATCCTGACCTTATTATTTATATCAAATTTCAAAAACTCAAGATGAAACTACAGTATTTAGCAAATTTGTCTTTCTGACTAGGATTGGAAAGCGTACATTAAAATGTTTTTAAGATGTCAAAATCTATAATTCATCCTGAAATGTTGATAAAGGTTGTCCATATATTATATTTGATAAGTTGCATAAGCTATGGCAAAACTGTTCAAGGTTTTGCTGGAGAGGCTTCAGCAAAAAAAAGAAGAAGATATTTTTCATATGTTCTGAAGGTATTACAGAATAGTTAATCACTGGAATGAGGTTTTTGACCTTATATTGTACATTGAGCAGTTCGATTCAATATTCACTCCTTTCTGGAGATGGCCTTTCTATCACTATCCTTTACAGCTTTAGGTCTCTAACAAATATGTCAGAGGAAATATACTTTTAGATACTAGAGCTGCAGTAGGTGAGTACTGGATATCTCCCCCCCCCCCCCCCTCCCTCACCACCGCACACCCACCCAATTCTAAAAAGTTTTGCTACTGAAATTATATGTAAAAGCCCTCTTTCTTCTTCCTAAATATACTTTTCTTTTATCCTCAAACCATGACAGAGAGGCAAGGTTTTCCTGTTTTCATTATGACACATTAAGAAGAAATTTGCTTTTAAAGCTTTTTCATTACTCTCCATATGATTGCATTAGACCACAAAGTATAACAATGGAATGATTGTACATAACACATAAACAATTTATGGAGAACTTGTTTATACAAACATATACAGCAAATATGTACCTAATAACTTTACCAGTGTTTTTCTACCTTGTTTTTTAAGTATAGGTTTCTGCTAAATGACTATTTACCGTACTGTACCAGAACACTTAATGAAAATACTTTTTTACCTTCAGCGTTGTACATTAGCAGTTAGAGGGCAATTAACTTGGAATAAATGTGAGAGGTAAAAATAACGGAAAATCCAAAATGCACAAGTTTTATTACTTACTCTCGTATGCAAACATGATACAATTGAAAAAATTATACAGATATACCTTTACAAATAGCATAAAGTCAACATCAAACAATGTATATGCTGTTACCACTTAAATTTATGCCTATTACCCGGTTTGTACACTTCAGAATTTTAAATGTTTGCTGCAAAACAGGTTTGTTTAAGTTGATTAAACATAACCAAAAAATAAATGTGGGTGTAAAAACAATTAGTATATTGTATTATTAAATGCAGCTTCCAAGGTGGAATTCTAGATTACCTACAATATACAAACTAACAAGAAAAAGTGAGGTACTGTAGCAAACCTTCGCCAGTGGAATAATGATTATAATAATAATAAGCAAAAAAATATGTGCAGTGACATAAATTTTTATTGCATTTTTTATTATTATTGTGCGCTCACTACCATTAATTTAATTAATGAATGTAATACTAATTGCAGTCTTTGGTTTTATATATACTCTCACCCCCATTGGCGATAGTTTGCTACCTCACTTTTTCTTATTAGTTTGTTGAAATTGATATTTCACATTTTGACAATAACCCTAGACTACTAACAGCTTAATAAGCATCACAAATGGTATGGTACTATTACTGTTGTCCCTACAAAAGTACTTGAGCCTAAAGAATAATGGATGATTATGCTTCATCTTGCTGCGATCAGTAATTAACTGGATGGATGTAGTTGCTTCATTGAAGTGAGCCAAATAACCTGTCTAGGGAGGAATTTAACAGTGTAGTGGTACAGAAGGATCCTCAGTGTAACCTAGATTAGAGAAGTGATGCCGGATGACTGCATTTTCTTAAACTGGAAAACAATATATGTATTTACATTTAGTGTCAAATATATTTGGAAGGTCTCTCTGTCTCATCTGCCCGCCTTCTTGTAAGCAGGAACAATCAGACTAGCTAAAAAAAGACTTCTCTCTCTTGGTGCTGAAGAGTGTATAATAGTATTGTACAGACCTTGGACCTAATTCAGGTCACTCACAATCACGATGCAACTGCATTTTCCTGTCCCCAGAGCCAGTGTAGGTCCCGTTCTGTGGTGGTCATTCTGAGTTGATCGCTAGCTGCATTCATTCGCTGTGCAGCGATGAGGCAAAAAAAGGCACTTCTGTGCAGGCGTATGCGGCGCAATTTGCACGCGCGACATACTATTACAACCAACAATGTAGTTTCACACAAGGTCTAGCGAGGCATTTGAGTCACACTGCTGGCCTTAGAGTAATTGACATGAAGAGGGCGTTTCTAGGTGTCAACTGACCGTTTTCAGGGAGTGTTCGAAAAAACGCAGACTTGGCTGGCCGAACGCAGGGCGTGTTTGTGACATCAAAACAGGAACTGAACAGTCTGAAGTCATCACAAGTGCTGAGTAGGTATTGAGCTACTCTAAAACTGCACAAAAAACCTTTGCCAGCGCTCTGCGATCCTTTCCTTCACACTTCTGCTAAGCTAAAATACACTCCCAGTGGGAGGCGGCATAGCGTTTGCATGGCTGCTACAAACTGCTAGCGAGGGACCAACTCGGAATGCCACCTGTGCCTTTTTTGCAGGGCAAATGCGATTGCATCGTATTGATGTGAATGCCTCTGCCTGATTTACAGGCAGAGGCATTCATGGAGCAGCAACGCAGCTTTGCAGGACAGTCAAAATGGGGGCGGGTAGGTGCCATATTCAGGGTGGTTGCATGACAGCACACACAGCTGCTCTGATAAAGAAAATGGCGTTGGTGCACCTGCTGTCACAGCTAGGCTGTGCTGCAACATGGTGGATATTCCTGCCATGGATATTTGCTGGTTTTAACTTATCCTCCCACCCTTCCTCCACATGTTACCCTTGTCTAAGTTTTCTTCCCTGTGTTCTATGCTACATACTGTATACTGCATGTTTGAAAACACAATAACATTCACTTGTTAAAAAAAAATTATGGAAATATAAAGTGTTTAAGTAATGAAACTAATATACAGTATATGTCTCTAAGTTTGTGTGTGTTACAGTACTTTGTAGCTATGGAAATTGTTATCTAACATCCCTGCTCAATACTGAATGAGATCTCCCATATGTAAGAAAGAGAAAACTTGAAAGCTTGACAATATTTTAATCTGTGGTAACAACACTCATGGAGAGACTCAGCAGCATCATAAGGAAGCTTTTGGGACTAGTAATAGCAAAAGATAACAATAATGAGGCATTTCTTGTGGATGAGTACTTTTTTCCTGCTGAAGATACAGTTGCTAAATTTGTGAACCATTAAATACACACCACTGACATACATTCCATATTTATGATCTATTGTGAGCACTAGAGAAACCAATTTAGAAAATCTTAATGTACTTTGTTTTATTTTTGATTGAACATATTTTGATATTACCCTGGAGTTCAGTTTCTCAATAAAATGTATTGATGTTTTGCCTTCACACACTGTGCATTCATAGGAGTCATCATTTAACAAGTGTTTTTCTATTATTTCATATTAAGGATACAGTGTGTACTTTATTTTAAGGAATACCATATTTTTTTGTTTCTTGGTTACTTATTAATTGTAACATCATGAAAGGTAGCTCTGTTTTATATACAAAAAGAGTTCTGAATATGCGCCTATTGTTTCCCAAATCACATTTTTTTGTTGTTGTTGACACTTATCAACTGATCTTTCCAGGAATCATATAGTGTCATATGTAACTCCAAAATACATGTAAAAGA
The DNA here is from genome assembly GCF_028390025.1 of Pseudophryne corroboree. Classification (NCBI taxonomy): domain Eukaryota; kingdom Metazoa; phylum Chordata; class Amphibia; order Anura; family Myobatrachidae; genus Pseudophryne; species Pseudophryne corroboree. The sequence continues at coordinate 328,960,268 of NC_086445.1, forward strand.
TTGAAAAAAAAAAAACACAATGGTGTAATATTGCTATATACAGTCTTTGGTTATCACCATCCAGTGCTTGACAGAGGGAATCAATGTTTTTTTTTAAATAAATTCTTTATTTTACAATTGTTTCCCCAGAACAGAGAAGCCACATAGGAATCATACACCAGTCAGTAATGTAAAATATACAATAGAAAACACATACAAATTGAGAGAATATGCAAATTATGACGTATAGAATCTATTTACATAAAAAGTGAAAAACCAATAATGTACATGAGTCTATAAGAAAGCATGTAAAAATAAAAAGTATCAGACTCCATCATATTTGAAAACAAAGAGAAAAACAAATTAGAAGTAGAGAAAGGATAAGAAAGAAAGAAAGAAAGAAAGAAAGAAAGAAAGAAAGAAAGAAAGAAAGAAAGAAAGAAAGAAAGAAAGAAAGAAAGAAAGAAAGAAAGAGAAAGGAAAGACACTCGGCCAGGAGGTGCAATCAATGAGAACAGCTAAACCATTCTCAAGAGACAAAAGGGGTACGTATCAATAGATAGATAAGGGGGAGGAGACATAGTCCCTGAGTTGAATTAAAGTCATGGTAATCTTTATTAAACTACATCAAGGAGGAGAGAAAGGTACCAAGGCCAAGTAGGATGGTGTGAGTTTGAAATCTAACCAGCTGAGCCACATACCCACAAATATACCATGTCTTGAGGGCATGGAGAAGTATCAGTCATCCACCACAGACATATAAGAGTCCATGCATTGACAACAATCCCATATAGTGGGCGAATACGTCGAGCGCCAGTGAACTGGAACAAACGCTCTATTTAGAAATTGGGATAACTGTATGAGAGAGTAGACAAAAGTTAGGGCCTGAGGGTACAGGGAAGCCTGGGAATCAGTGTTTTAATAGACAGGTTTCTCTTCACCAGACGTACTCCCCACTGCAGCTGTATAAATTCCACCGCATGCATTAGCCATACAATTTGGATGCTTACATTATGCTAACATGTAAGCCTGCTTGTTAAATGCACATCAAGGTTTCTTTGCCTCGTCACACTGTCTTAATATTTCCACACAGCAGACTATCAGATCGTGCAATGATTGTAAAAACAGCTTTTTTTATTTGTAAACCGGGGCCCATGAAAACCACAAAACAGGATAAAAAAATGGGGAAATACACAGAGTCCCAGTTATAATGGTCGATAGCAACACAGTCACCAGTATAAGGCGAAGGTGGAATCCCAGGACTTCCTCCTCCTCTGGACTATGCATGACCAGTATACTGGAAAAAACATAGTAACTCACCCTTAAGGTCACCCTTTCCAAGGCGTCTTTGTCAAGTATGGGTAAACTCTCATCTGGCATCAGACCTCTCATCTTGCATCAGACAGTAAGTTTGGGACCAAAAGTCTCCTGCTCCAGCGCTACCTTATCTTAATAAAATGCTGTATTAAACAGCTAATTTACATACACATACACATGAATCGTGTTTACTCATACTTGACTTCAACCACATCCGACAACCGGAGAAAAAGGGAGCTCCATGAATGTTTCTTTTACATGTATCTTGGAGTTATATATGACACATTTTGATTTCTGGAAAGATCAGTTGATAAGTATAAATGAAAAAAGTTTAGGTTTGTGAAACATTAGACAGTGCATATATGTCAGTACTCTTTTTGTATATTGCTATGTGGTATATGAGTAAGGTGACTTATGTTGTCTGACAACCTGCTGCTTTGACTAAGGTTGCACCCAAGGGTTTAAGTCAATTTCTGATGCACCTATTTTATACCCTGTTGTATATGGTACCAAATATAAGTATAATAATTCATACAGTATTATTTAGCTTTTTATTTCTAAAAGTAGCTACAGTCTAGTCCTTGTGCAAAACATTTACATCTCTCCCCTTCTCTTCTCTTATCACTTTTCAATTTACCCATCTGCCCTCCCTCCTGTCTATCTTCCTCACTTCCTGTCTCCTTTCCTCTTTCCCAGGCTCTCCTTCTCTCTTACTGCACTTCCTGTCATTTTTCTCCTCTTATTTGGTCTCTCTTTTTTCTTTTTATCATCTTCTTTTCTTTCCTCTCTCTCTCTCTCTCTCTCTCTCTCTCTCTCTCTCTCTCTCTCTCTCTCTCTCTGTTTCTCCCCCTCATCTCTCTCTTACTTTCTCCCTTATTTTCTCTCGCTCTCTCCTTGTATATCTTTCTGATAAAGTGGACGTTATCTCCCAGTCAAACTTTTGATGGAGGAAGCGAGATGCAGATTCACAAAATTAGCATTAAGAACACGGATAGTAAAAATAATTTAAATAAATCCTCACAATTAACATGGAGTATAATTGAAGTTCTTAGCACACATTTGCACAAATATGCAGGCCCATGTACCGTGGCCAGGTGACTTCATCACATGGGTCCCTAACATTCCTAATACTATCACATTCTATAAATTTATTGAGGACTAAATAGGGCCTTAACAATGTGTGATCTGAAATGCAGGAAACCAGCAAATTAAAACACCTGAGGGTGAATGGGAGGAGTGCCAATACCAGAGGAAGAAAGCCTTGCCTTCCAGTGTACAATATATACACAAATATAGTGGAAAAACGGGGGACATGGACTGCACATCCTATTATAAAAATATCAAGAGGTGATGGTGGTGATGGTGATGGTGGTGTTTTTAGTAATAAGGAAACTCGCAAACATCACCCGTCATTAGCTAGCAATCTGTGGGCCCTAATCAGCATCAGTAGCAGATTCTGCTGAAAAGCAGAATCTGCTACAGCTTTTAATGGCATGTTGGGGGCCTCCCAGCACAGGGCAAGGTCACACAGGATGCAAAGATCCACCCAGCATTGCTTAGATTGCAATCACATAGCTGACCTGGGAATTGGGGATGCCCCCCTGCATTTGCAGCATGGCTGCCTATGCAGCCGCACATCTGCAATTTCTTTCCTCAGAGTGGCTGCATGTGACTTCACGCTGCCACCCCAAAAATCTACATTGATGGCCGCTGTTGTCAATCACAGTGCAATCACATCCTTTAGGGATGAGATCGCACTGTGAGGGTATCCATTTGCAATGTGCTGCCACTGTGTATGTGCACATTTCTGAAAATTGCCCGTTTGCAATTTTCAGAAATCCGTGATCCAACCTGAATGAGGTTCTGAGTGCTGATGCAATAGTGACATGTACAATTTATGTAGGTTAGGAAGGGTTGGACAATAACTTAACTGCCCTGGCAACAAAAAGATTCCAGGCCCCATATGTGCATGGATGAAATGTAATCTTCCACAGCCTCACATGACTCTATCAATAAGTAACATCTGGTTGTAGTAATGGCTGCCAGTGTTGCCAAATTTCCAACAATATCTTCAATTTTTTTTGCATGTGCAGAAATTACCAAATACTTATAGGGTCAGAGTATTTTACATCTATTCTGCTACTTTAACTCTATTTTTTAGTAATGTACTGTATTTGGAAAGACGATGCTACTAAGAGCAGGTTCTGGAGGGGCACTGCACTAAACAGTGTCATTTTGTAAAGGCTACAAGGTGTGCAGCTAAGGGCAACCCTTGATCAATGGGTCTATGTGCATAGAATGGGATGCACTCATAAGGTAAACATTCACAATGTTGACATTTATAATGTTAACACCACAATGTCAACAGTTGACATGTTCACAATGTTTGACATATGAAATGTCAACACTTGAAATGCCAACATTCTCAGAATGTTGACACTAGGGTTAAGCTGTGGGACAGGAGGGTTAAGTATAGGCACTAAGGGGTGGTTGGGTTTAGGCCACTGGGAGGGAATTTAGAGAGGATGGCATTGGGATCCCTGCGCTTGGGAAGCCGACATTCAGACTACCAACAATGGTATTCTGATGTGCGAAACCCTGGTACCTGATAGGTAAGTATTCTAACCCTCCCCAATGCAGGCTTACCCTCCCCCCGACAGCCTAACCCTAACACTCTGCACTTAGTGCCTAACCATAACCCTCCCTTTTTAGTGCCTAAACCTCTCCTTCACAGCCTAACCCTAACCCTCCCTGCTTAGTCCCTAATCATAACCCTCTCTTTTTTAGTGCCTAAATCTTACCCCCCCCCCCAATGCAGCCTAACCCCCACCACCACTGCAGTCTATCTTGTACTGTCCCCGGCATACTTACAATAAGGATGCTGGCAGTCAGGATTCCGGTGCCTACATTGTGAACAATGTCAGGATTTTGGCGTTGGTCTACTGACCAGTGGCGCGATTCCGGCATCGGTATTCTGACTGCCGGCATCCCAGACACCGGTATGGTAACCTGATCCTATTTAGAATTAGTCACAAGAGTAGGCATTAGGGTTAGGAATAGGGGGGAAATACTCAGAGGAAACACAGCTCCATATGATTTCGATGCTGTAACTGCTGCACACATAGCCACCATGGCCTGAATGTTACCTCTATAGATGCACCTTTCACCAGAAGCAAGTAAGTCACCACTAGACCACCATGGATGGTCTGTGGACATTTTATCCTGTTGACATTTTAGCAGTTCACACATGATGATTGATGACATGGTGAATATCGACATGCTAAGCATGGTGACATATTGTATACCAACATTTCAACCATGTTAACATTCTCAAAATGTATCTACATTTATGAATGTCAAAATACTGTAATAATGTTAAACTTACAGTACATAATCACACCTGCAATGCTGACCCTTCACACATTATGGGTATGACACCATTTATATTGTATGTATCTGTTAGTGCAGTAGTCAGTGGCAAATTTCCCATTAGGCATGTGAGGCACGTGCCTAGGGGCGGCACTTGTTTGGAAGCGGCACTTGGATGCTTGTATTTGTACTGTCAGCCCAAAAAGTAGCAGTAACTGCAAAATATTTCCATTGTACTGGACCATATGCCATCTTGAATGGAGTGTAAATGGGTAGGATGCGCACATACTGCCCCTGTAAGCTGTCCTACTTAGTAAATATGTATACATAATCAAATGTTAAAGTTAGTGGCTGTTTTTAATATTCTATTAAATTGGCTATCATCAAATGACGTCTTATAACCAATCAAGAAAAATAATAAAATTAGGCATGAGGGGGGCAGCCATTACTGTTGTACCTAGGGGCGCCTTCACCCCAAAATCCACCCCTGACAGTACTACTGTAGAGTTTGGTAAGTATATGTGTACAATTGGCAGAAGCTGTGTTCAGAAGCAGTGTTGGGAGTCTGTAAAGTGTGTTTGTACAATTGTTTGGAGATCAAACCAGCCGATACAGTATATACTGTCTGGTGGAGTTTCTAGATAGACTCGGCCTGAGCATGATCTTTGCTTTTATTTTTAAAGTGCAGGTTTTATGCAAGCATATATTTACTAGCCGCTACATAAGTATTGCAGGAAACATTTGTGTACTGTTTAGCTAATTACGGTATGATCTATATGTAATAACATCAAATCAAATAAGGAAGAAAGTGTGTAATTTCCGAAGATTTAACAAGACTGCAAAGTACAGTAAGTGTTCACAGCTCTGACAACAGAAGTGTGAAGTTTCTACTTGTATAAACATATCTTCTACTTTGGAAATACTGCTATGTCTGCCTATGCATAAGATTACATACTAGAAGAAATTAGCTTTTAATGTAGGTAAATGGAAGAGGGGCAGAGTTACATATAAATGCTGTTTTGTTAGACAAACCACATACCGAACCTAACACACAAAGGGCAATATTTACTAATATTTGTGTTTGAGTCGGTTTGTGTAGTGTTTAAACTCGTTTTGTATCGGGTGCATTTTCATGCAACTTTTTGAATCCATATACGCAAAGTTACGAAGCAGTCGGCTTTATGGTTGTCGTGTTTTCTGATGTCGATGTCAGTCGGTTTTTTTTGGTACATTTACGGCCGTCATTGTCGTTTGCTTACGTGTTTTTGTTGTATTTGCTGTTTTTTTTCCTAAGTGAAACACAGCAGGGGTTTTGGTTTCCCCGCGCCCGCATTTTCACTTTCAGTTTCGATTTTCATCCCCGTTCGTGATTGGTTGTGTTTCAGATGGTAGGAGTGTCTGTGCGCAACCATATAAATATGCCCCAAACCGTCCGCACCTCGTGGGTTTAGTTAGTGGTGAGGAGGAGGGAGGTTGTGCTGTGGAGGTAGGTGAATTTGTGGTTTGGTGAGGAGTGTTGGTAGCGATTTCTGAGTGTGGTATTGTGTTTGAAATTCGTCTTGTCATTCTTGTTGTCTTGTATTTTGTGGTATTGTCTCATTTTTAGTCCTAGTTATTTTTCTTTATAGTCCCTTGTCAGTGTGTGTTTGTGTGTGTGTGTGTGTGTGTGTGTGTGTGTGTGTGTGTGTGTGTGTGTGTGTGTGTGAGTAGTGTAGTGGTAGTGGAGGAGTGTGTTGCTTGTTTTCTTTTTTCTGTGTTAACTGTTTAGACACACAATTATGTGTGACTCAGAGGTGGGTGAGGTGGAGGGTGTGAGTGAGGGGAGGAGGTCGGTCAGGTGGAGGAGGTGAGTGTTAGTGAGGTTAGTGAGGTGGAGGAGGTGGGTGAGGTTGCTGCAGCAGCCTCAAGTGATAGTGACAGTCAGAGTGCTCCGCAGCCACGCACCACTACTAAGACTGGGCGGAATGTAAAGTTTAGTTTTGCTGAAAATGTGGCATTGGTGCGTGAGCTGATGAAGTATCAGAGGAAGCTATTTGGCCCTGAGTCCGCCAAGGTGCCAACACGGAGGAAGATGGTGTTGTGGGCGAAAGTTGTTGCTGCTGTCAATAGTGAGGGGGTGTTCAAGCGGATGGAGGACACGTGCCGCAAACGGTACTATGACATAAAGCGACGTGTCAAGTCCAAAATGGCCAAGGAGGCCAAGTCGGCATGGGAAACCGGTGGTGGGCAGCCCTATATTGCAAGATATCTTGAGTATGAGGAGCCCATGCGGAGTGTAATACCTCCTGAAGTTGTCTCTGCAACCCATGTCCGGGATTCAGATCGGCCCAGGAAGAATGGTGAGCATGTGTATTTGCATTTACATTCTATGTTTGTTTTGTTGTTTGTTTGTTTTTTTAAATGTGTGTCATGTGACGTTGCATATTACTCCCATCTTCAAGTGTGTGTGTCAGCCAATACATTGTTTTGGTATTTGTTTTATACAAAAGCCAATGTAACATCTTACTTTATTGTATGTCATGTGTTTTTCTGACAGATATTTTGCATGTGTAGTTTGGACTTGGTGTGTCTCTGAATTGTCCTGCAATAATGTTTTCCTTTGGCCGTTTTTTATTTTAAATTTGTGACTATGTTTTATATTTAAGTGATCCATGTGCAATGTTTAAAAAACAGTGGTTGTCATGTTAGAGGCTGGAGTAGTGGAGAGTGGTTTGGAAACCACTTACATGTGTAATGTCATTATTAGATAATGTTAGATTTATAATCAAAATAACACTATTTCTTTGATAATTTTTTGCTTGTATTTGTAGCGTGAGACACCACACTGCAGTGTAATTTTTAAAATATTGCTACATTTTGTTTTGGCTCATATAGTGGTAATGTGTGTTTGGAGTGCCACATCACAGAGCAATTTATATATTGCATATGTAATATTTATCCTTTCAATACAAAATGAAGATGTGTGTGTTTTTTTTTGTTTTGTTTTTTACTTAAGGCCTATGTCAGTGTGCTGTACATGTTTTCCTGTGTTGATTTTGCCATAGAGCATATGTCTATTGGACAATGTTTATTGTTTTATGTTTTTTATTTTTGTTTTTCCGGTCCTTATGTTTTTTTAAATAAAAAACCAAGCATTTCTAAAAGAATAAATGTTTATAAGCATAATGGGTGGATGTATACACAATAGCATGAACAATTTTATATTTTTTTATTTTATACAGTGTTAGAAAAAAAGCAGTACTACTCGCCGGCCAGTAACTCCTATCACATCTGATGATGATGACGCTGCGGAAGCAGGTAAAGTGTCCATTGTAGTATAGGGTATGCTTGTAAAGGAATGGCCATAACAAAATTGCACTTTCATTAAAAGGTCCATCAAAAGAAGTATGGAGCAGCAGAAGTGGCACTTCTGTAAGACATCACCACAAAAAATCTGTGGCCGAAAAGAAAGCAAGGTCGTATGTCCCGGCCCAAACACAGCAGGCTACCCCGTTACGAAGATTATCCGAATGTTCTGTCCCCCCACTCCAAATTTTGGACACACCTCCAAGACGTCATCCACACTCCCCTCATCTTGATTGTGAGTATCAAACTGAAATAAATGTGAAAAATTTCAGAACGTAATCAAAATATTTCAGAACCGCATTAAGTCAAAACACATAAAAAACTTAAATACTTACCGCAGTAAGTAAAAGCTGAAATGGAATCCAAGCTCAATGGCCTTGTCCACATCCAGTAAAGATATGTATGTCCACTTGAGCCATACAGTATGACATTGTGTGTAAGATGCTGCAACAAAAAAACATGTTTTTTTTATTGCAAAAAGTAAGGTGGTTTTCTAAATTTCACATGTGTGTTTGAGGTAACATTGGAAAATACATATAAAAACATTACTATGTTTGTTTGTTCAAAGCTATAAGGTAACACATTATGTATTCCAATGTGTTTTTATGGTGGAGTATGTGTGAGCTACAATAAAACTAAAGTGTTTGCTTTCACAATTAAGTAACCAGACACATTTGCCATAAACAGGCATATGTATGTATTTAAGCTATGAGTGATGATGTTGCTAGGCAGAATAGTTGAAAGCAACAGTGAATGACATGTGTTCCATGTGTAGTGATTTGTTTACATTTCTCAAACATATGGATAGCTAACGGATATTTTTGTAACATTTCAGCTTCTAGTCCTGGGAACAGCATCCCTCCACAACAACAGCAACACAGTTACATGGAGGAGACAAACATCTTAGAAATGCAGCCATTAAGGCAAGGAATGAGCCCCCCAGCACCTGTGAGTACACCACCACAACACAGCCCAACAACACCAGGAACACAAGGCCCTGATCAGGTGTTTTGGTCCATTTGGGCTAGACAGCAGGCCACTAATGAAGATTGCCTGCGTAGGCAGACACAAATGTTTGCAAGCCTACCATCTCACCTGAGAAGAATATCTAGAAAACTGAGTAGACAAAATGAACAAACAACCAGAATAGGCAATACCATGGAACTCATGCGTACAGACATTACACATGTCATGGGCAACTTACAGCACATAATGGAAGAACAGCACAGACTAATGGAAGAACAGCACAGACTAATGGAAGAACAGCACAGACAACAGCAAAGTTATATGAACATTTTTCAAAACAATCAAAAGATTAATGAAACTTTATTGCAAATAGTAGTCAATCAAAATGCTGCTACACGTGAACTCAATGCCACCCTCACTAACCTGAATGAAACACTCAGATGCATGCACCAACAGCAAACAAGCAGCAGTTTTGGTACGACTACTCCAAATATCATGCCAGTCTCATCACCACCAAGACGCTCCACCAGAGCATGACAACATGACAGTGCTAAAGGCAAAGGGCAGGACAAGCAGCCACCCAAAAAAACATAAATAAAATACAAGTTAGACATTTGTGATAAGTACTCAAAATAGTTAGTAAGTGTATGTTTGGCAAAAAAAAATAACACTTAGCTCCTTGACAATTTTTACAACATCATTAATTATAAGTGGTACAAACAACAACATAAAAATTGTAGGCACATTTATTCTTTACCATTTTTTTTTTGGTATTGGAGGAGGGAAATGTTGATGGAGCCGCACATACATGTTAGCAGGAAGTAAACTGGCCACTTGATTTTTTTCTAATCATTACTCTTTCTAGATTCCAATCATTCTCTTTTCCTGCAGACACAATAATTGGCAGCCAGGCAGAATGTCTTTAGCAGGAAGTAAACTGACCACTTCATTTTTTTCTAATCATTACTCTTTCTAGATTCCAATCATTCACTTTTCCTGCAGACAATCCAAATTACAATGTTATTGATACATATTTTACCTTTCTTCTCTATACAACATTACAAGAAGAACACAATTGAGTTGCGTAAAAAGCTTTAAATATGTTGGCTTTGAATTTTTTATAAAACATTGACAAAATGAATGTCAGTATTGTTGGGACATGTTTGTGTGTGTTAAACATTAGTAAGAATGTTATTACACATGATGCTGAAACAAACAAATATGTACTTTTTAAACAAAAAACAAAGAATGTGTATAATAATGTATATATGTGGCAAACTGTGTATTTACTTACACATCATCAAGTTTACTGCATCAAACATTAGGAAATAAATTATTCCTGATTACAGTAAGTTTGTGTGTCTTAAATATGATAGTGCATCACACATAGGGACACATGTATTCCTCAAGGCTAACATGTTATATGTTGAGGAGTGTTTTTTGGGAACACAGGTTCTCAAACTCGGCCCTCAGGAACCCACACAGTGCATGTTCTGCAGGTCTCCTCACAGAATCACAAGTGACATAATTAGCTCCACCTGTGAACCTTTTAACATATGTGTGTGAGTAATTCATACACCTGTGCTTCTACTGGGTTACGTGAAAAACAGGCACTGTGTGTGGTCCTGAGGGCCAAGTTTCTGAACCTGTGCACAGATCACTGGTTTCTCACTTCCTTATGCCTTCTACAGGTTAATACATCTGCCCCTGTATTTGGACAAAGTATACGCAGGCCTACACATATCAAATTACATACCCAGCAGCCATCCATCTGGCATTTGTCCATCCTCAAATTTATCAAAGAGGGATGACTGACTGAGGATGAAGGAGTCATGGCAGCCCCCAGGGTAACCAGCAACAACACTCATTATTTTGAGATTTGCATCACAATCCACCTGCACATTTGTGGAGTGTTCAAAATGGCGATTCGTATATATGTGCTGCCTGCCCCTAGGTGGTCTCAGCTGAATGTGTGTGCAATCTATGGCTCCAAGCACATTGGGCATGCCAGCCAGCTCATAGAAATCTACCCTGACGGCATGCCACTGAGATTCCTGGGTAGGGAAGCAGATTGAAGCCTCGATGTGGGGCTGCAAAACAGCCAACACCTGTGTGTATATTTTAAAGAACAATAAACATGAGATTTTAGGACAGAACTGGCCATCGAGAAATTAAAACAAACACAAAACACAAGAGGTAGTTAGGTATACATCACCTGTGTTAAGATTCTGGAAAATGAGGGCTGTGAGATTCCTATGACATCCCCAGACACAGCCTGAAAGCTGCCAGTAGCCAGAGAGTGCAACACAGCCAGGAGTTTGTGCAGGCCTGAGACAGAGTGAGAGCGTGCTGTCTCAGGGTCTAGGCCCAGTTTGACAAGGTCATACATACGGAAAATGTTGTTACGATTTAGACGGAACATCTGTATGACCTATGACCTTATCATCGGACAATGCATTCAAGTTTAAATGCCCCCTAAAAAAACAAGGCCTGCGCAGCCTCCGCGGAACCTGTACAACCTGCTGACGATGTTCAGTTTCTTGGCCCTGGGTACTTACAGGCTGATGTCTGAGTCTGAGGAATCCCACAGCACACAAAAGATCACTGGCCCACAGTCCTGCTGCCATTTCTGAGTGTAGGTGTATTGAAATGGGCCTAACGTCCTTTTATAGGCATCCTAATTCAGGTGTGATTGATTTTTGAGTTGCAACACATGTAAACACGATTGAAAAAAGCAGGTCTATTTTTTTGCTGCTTTTTTTACCGATTCGCAAAAAAATACGACCGCAATTGAACACTCAGAAACTAACACCCAAATACGAATGAATAGTGAATTCCCGTATTGTATGAAATAACAGCCGCGTTTGACCGATGGTCTATTCATTCGTATTTCGGAACTTTGCAAAACAAACCATTACGAATAGTCCAAACACTGCCGAGATTGGTGCTTAGTGAATTCCCGGACTGGGACTTAGAAATAAAAAAACACAAAACGGACAAACTCGAATTCTTAGTAAATATTGGCCCAAGTGTCAATTGACAATGCTGGAATAAAATGAGTGAGAAAAACTGTTGTACTTGTTTGATTCTGAAATAGTTTAATTGAAAATGTATTAACACTTCTGTGTATTAAAATACACAGACATATTTCTCATGTTTTAGAAGTACACATCAAATCAATAATGCTTGGAGGAAAATTTACGGAACCCATTATTCATATTTTTTTTTTAAGCTTGCAAACACTGCAAGCCAAATTACTTGCCATCTGTTTCTTACGTATGCAATGTTTTGTTTTCATTTTAGTCAAAAGCAACATCTGTAGGCTTCTAAATATTTGCTAGAGCAGTTGATGATGGTATTCCTTAAGAATTTGAAATGTTTGACATGCAATGCAATGTGTAAAATTATTTGAAAAATTTACTGTATGTACAATATATAGGCAAAATTGACACCATAAAAATAGAGAAAATGAAATAGTACAGTAGTTACTTTAAATTTACATTTGTATAATACTTCAACTTGTATGAAAACCATAAATAGTACAAAATATAGAAACATGCTGGATAAATAATTTAAACAAGAATAAAACAAAAATATTAATATTAATACTGATTCATTCTATACTGGTGGCCTTCCCTCCAGACAAATAGTACAATGATACAATGCTGTTCAGTATGTTGAATAAAATAGTTAGATACAGTATTTACTGCAGAAAGATAGTGGACCTTATTCATGGGTGGATTGGAATGTAAAACCAGCAAAGGAAATGTATGGAAGCACCTTTAATGGGGGCAGGGTCTGCTGTGGTGGCGTGGTCTGTGGAGGGGGAGGGATTCCTCCTTATAGGGTCTGATTCTGAGTTGGACATAGTTGCGGCCTTCCTTGCATCTATTGCTGCAGTTGCATCTGTGACTTTATGCTAATGACAGGAAAGATATATATATACAGTATATCTAAACAGGCGCTACTCTGAGAAGGTTTTCCAAGTAGCTGTTCTTATGGGGTAGTCACTCCCCACAATACATATGTAGAACAAGAAAAGAATTGATAAACAGCGCTAACTTAATCATATATAATACATTGGAAAGAACAAGGTAATCTAAAAACCTTCATTTATTAAGAAGAATATTTGTAAGAAGAATATTTTTTTCTACAGACAATGAAACGCGTCAGGCTTGCCCCTCTCCGGTCTAAAGGACTCTGTGGACTCCTATTCCATCTACCATCTATTGGATGATTCCAGGTCACTTCTGGTCCAAACCACAAAGGTTAAAGGGGACTCCATTGATCGTGCTGTACACCACTGCAACCTTGGTGAAACTCTGCTATTAAAGGCCCAACACGAGGAGGATTCTTCCCTTTACAAATACCTTGGGACTGGTAATTATATGCATAAAATCATCTAGGACCATTGCCACTGGTCCGTGACCACATATTTCTATATGGACTGTAGCCCACAGAACTGTATCAAAAGTCCCTGATATTTGACTATGGAGAGAGGACACTATATGAATGCTGTATGTTTCAGTGATTCTTTTTAAGTAGAATGTATATGTGAACTCCAGCTTTGTGAACTTGGGGGTGCTAATGATTATACATATTTTTAACAAAAAATATTCTTCTTAATAAATGAAGGTTTTTAGATTACCTTGTTCTTTCCAATGTATTATATATAATTAAGTTAGTGCTGTTTATCAATTTTTTTCTTGTTCTACTTTATGCTAATGATGCTACAATGCAGTTCCCGAGTGTACATCTATGTATCCAACTATACAGTGTCTACAGACACTACAATCATGCATTTAAACCTTCACTAGCCCCATGCTAGGTGCAGATTATGCATCAGGCTATGGCCTCCAATGTGAGCAATTCAACGTCTCTATATGCAGCCACTTTCAGCAACATGCTCACACTATGTTTCATCTGCGTCTGATTAGCCAATCCCCTGTTATTACCCAGGAATGCCCAACAAATTTCTAATATGCTTCTTGGTGCATGTGTCTGAACCTATACAGCATATCTGTACGAACACCATCGTGGTTCATGCATGCTTGGTTCAACTCAGATACAAGCGCAGATGAAAACATTGTAAAAAACCAAAAGGACGGAAAGACTGTGCTTTAAGACAATAGTGCTGAAACACGAGCAGAGGTGGTCACTATACACCCCAAAAATGTTCAGAAATGGTACTTAATCCTTGCTGTTGTGCACACCACTGGGATCCTTCAGAGGTTCAAAAGTCAGTAAAAGTCAAACTCTGATGGAAATACTCCCATGTAATTCTTCCAAAGCAATGGATCAGGGTAAGCATCCTCTGTTCTCAGGTCAATTTACCAGACTGCTTATATGTTGTATCCACAACAGAAACAAAAAATAAAAAAGGCAAAAAGGATATAGTGAAGTACAGTTTTTATTTAACAAAATTTTAAATATAGTCAACCATTAGACAGCATACCTGCATACCAAAATTAGTGGGGTGTCAGAAGTGCCCACCCAAGTCAGCATTATGATGTTAATATGGTACCTCCTGGGATTAGGCCAGTAATTGAAGATTAGGATTATCCCTCCTTTATTCTCCATGTTTAGTGCAGTAGCGTCTATCCAATCAATCACCAATGCATTTCAGCTTACTGGGAGCCTTTATCAAGGTGCCTGGTGGACTGGTGTCTGAATCTCTTATAAACTCCTTGCTGTGATTTGATTGGTCAGAACTTTAATTAACCTAAAGACGCTAATGGAGGAGTCCAATATACATACTTTCAAATCCTTAATATACAGAGATAAAAGTCCTCTCCAATCTTTTAAAATAACACAAATCCAGTGCCTACAAATTATTTTTATCTTATAAAATCAATACATACGTTCCAGCACCGTGGAACGCACTCTAATTGTATTAGACAGACGTGTGCTAGACATCTGGCATGTGGAACGCAAGCCACGCTTGTGTTCCACCACTAAACTTCCGGTAGTGTAGCGCTACGTAGTCTCACTCCGGAATTCAGCTAACAACTAGAACGGGAAATTACATCTGGTGTTTGGAACGCAAGCCACGCCTGCGTTCCACTGCTGAACTTCTGGTAGTGTTACAATCTATAATCACATTACGGAATTCAGCTCACTGCTAGGACAAAAATCACTAAAATAACCAATTTAATACCTAAAGAAATATACCATAAAGGTTGCCACATACTAAAAGATTAAAAGAATACAATTATCATATGACACAAGGTATAGTACTTCCGGTTGTGACCTTTTGCGTTCCACCACAGAAATTCTGGAAAATAATAGGATCTAATACATTCCCACATACTAAATGTTCATTACTTACAACAATATAAAATATAAAATACATAATCAATATTACATAGAAGCATTTAGTGTACTTTTTCAAAATCTTCTATTATAAAAAACAGATAAAAGTAATAGACACTTTTTAAACCCATTATAAAACCATTTCAATTCACACTCACACATACTTACACACACTCACAGACACTCATACACACTTCACAACACTGCCTACTCACTGCTGCTGCAGAAGGACCGAGTGCCCAGCGCTGCATAAAGAAGACACTGTTTCGGAACATGAGTAATTGCTGACAAAGCTAATTGGAAACTTCCAATTGCTTAATTAGACCTGTGGGGGAGGAGGTGGTTTGGGGATGCCGCCGGAGTGCCAGGTAACTTTCCCTAAAAATAACTACAGTATTTTACAGAAAAATCAGACTTGCTCTGGAGGTGCATGATTTATGAAATCAGTGTGTCCCATTTTTAGTCTCATTTTCGTCCAATTGAATACCAAAACCTTGCGGCTGCGTGTTTTTTTTTTATTTCAAACCCCCAATTGGATTCCCACTAAATATCACATTTTGAAGAAAATTCCCACTAAATATCACGATTAATATTAATAAGGAACTAATATTAGGATCTTTACAAAGCAATGGTTTGTGGTAAAATTACAGAAAACACTTCTATTAAGAAAAAAGTGACTGTGCAAAAATATATCTTTCCAGGAAGACGGTGTTTAAATATTGTAAATCGCAGCTTCTAATGTAAAGGCTATGGGGAACATTTTCTAAGAATTGTGTTTGACTTCTAAACAAAATCGTTAGACATTGCCGACAGTATAGAAGGTCATAATCACCCTGGACTACTACATTGACAAGACTGAGCACTGCCAAGGAGTAGATAAGTATGAAGTATGAGTGTGTTTTTACATTTTTAATAAAGGGTTAAAACAATGTGTTTGTACTGTCATTATTTTAATATTTTCTTAACGGTGGCACTACAGGTGTCAGTGGGCATTTAATATCTTGTCATCTTAGTACTTGTGGTTCTCCTCAAGTGCCGACATGCTAGGGCAGACTTACTGGGACCTGTAGCTCCACTGTTAACAATATTACAAACTACTTTTACATAATGAACCCTGCATCCACCGCCACCAGGTATGTGGGGAATTTCCCTGCTGGGTGTACCTCAGAGAGGGGGATCCCTGTTTTGACGGGGCTGTCACTTTCTGAGGACTTTCTGGAGTGGCCTAACCAGTTTAAGGGTGATTTATATAACAGCAGGGTCCCAATTATGCGTGTCTTCCTGCTATGGCATTAGCCCACAGGCTAGTTCAGCCAGGTGCCAGTTACAGGAATTCCTCCACCCCCTAACTTTACAGTACCAGAACGGGTTTAGAGGTCCAGGGCTGGTTATGCTTTTGGGGAGAAGAGGTGGGGAGGGCATCACACATTTTTTCTTAAATGTAACCCATTTTTAACCTTTTAACACCACAAAACCTGAGCATACTGATCTGTCCAGTGCTCTGGACAAACCCACTGCTCACAGGCAGGTCTATTTAATTCTTCTATTGTGATGTGAATTTGGTGCAATTTCTACCATGTTCTACCAACATGTTTTGTAGTCAATTAAGTATTTATAAGTGTGTTAATGTTAAGGATGCAAAGTTTAGTCCAATGGTGTATTGCCATCCCTTGGTGTGTTAAGGCTTGTTTCAACTGTGATTTCCCATTTGTTATGCCTTTAGAAAACGTCAATGGAAATTGCAAAAATCCATTAAATTGACAAAAGGTATAAGTGGTATAAATAGGTTTATCACTCTGTGTACATGGGTCTGGTTTTAATACAAATCATAATTGTTATCTATTTGTAAAATTTGGAGCAAATGCAATAATAATAATAGATATAGAGGGAGAGAGCGCATAAAGTTTTATATAGTTTTATTACAATTTAAAAATCCTAAAAAGTTTTTTTCCTTTTATATTATTAATACATGCATATATTACTAAAATGCTAGTTAAACCACTCAATCTGTATTCATTATACTGCTAACACATGTAGATCGTTAATCATCCATCAATATTGAATCCACTTAGTCCATAGATTTAATTTTGGTGACAGCTGCCACTCAGTATCAAACTCAGTTTCCAAAGTCCCTTTTGTGTTTATTCAACTTGATACTTTGTAGTTATGTCCCACACATGAAAGAATCACTCGTAAATTAGAACCGTGGTATTTAGAATGAATACATGCTGCAGCATTAATTAAATTTTACTCTGAAAGGCCATTCATCTGTAGGTTTCACGTATGCTGATTAATTTTGATGAGCATAAATTCGCTTAACTAAGTGTTACATCAAAATTGCAGAAATAGATTTTGTAGTTTATCTCAAGCAATGTTTCTCACCTCACTGCGGACCGGGTGTGAACTTTCCCCGTTACTTGTGAGCCACTCGGAGCCGTAGCCTGCCACCGCTATTAGCTCTGTTTTTCCTGTGCAGTTCCGTCCGCTGGAGTCAGATGAAGCAGACCGCGATGAGAGCTCCCAGCCACGGCCACGTATCGCTCACACTCCCCTTTTTTATCCCCCAGTGTGCGTCCAACTTCTCTCTGCCGGAGATCGTATGATGTAGTTGGTAGGGGGGGGGTTAGATAGACGTGCCGCCGGACTTTAAACCCGCTGGGGCCGCAATGCTTCTCACCTCCGGATTGCAGGTACACAGATGGATGGCTGCCGGACCTCACAGATCACCAGCTCCTGCGACGGTGTGGTCCGTATCAGAGTCCCAAGTGGATTTTTAAAAAGCACAAGAGTATGGCACTCTTAACGCGTTTCTCCGTTGTGATATTCTAACGGTTTCCTCAGAAGATAGCCACCTGTATAGGACACCCTTATTTAAACAGAGTCTCCTCCAATCGCATGTTCCTATTCATTATAAGGAACAGGTGTGCTTCAGGTGTATATGCATGAACGTTTCTTTATGGCTAGTTAAATATATTACATTCAACAAATAAAAAACATTCTATCTTATATTCATATCCAACAATTAATATACTTTGTATAATCAATCACATATAGCTTTCATTAGAAGAACATTTAATAGTTTAAAAATGACAACACGTGAGAATTTATATAGTTGATCTTATTCTATCAATATAGAGGATAAGTGGATCCACAGTTCTCCTCTCATTATTCACCCAGGGTTTAGCCTGGTGGAGAGAGCCTCTGACTCACACCCAGCAGCCCTGGGTTCAAGTCCCGCTCCGTCCCCAACACAATTTTTATTTTCATAAATTCATATTTTATTCTAAAATATACACTTGCTTTATCTATCTTACATTGAGATTTTAGTTCTTATATCCCCCATAGGACTAGCACCCATTTAGTTATGATAGATATTTCTACTCAAATGGTTTCATAAATCAACAGGATAAAACTATATCCAGAGCAGGTTGGAGGACATGTAAAAAGAGAAGAGAAGGGAGAATAGATACTAAAAAGAAAAAGAGAGTGAAATTTTTTTTTTATATTCTTATTATAAAGGAGAAATAGGAAAGAGGAGACTTAGTTTGTAAAATTAACCAGTTACTACCCACCTAATTCATATGTTATTCATTTCTATGTTATCATTGAGCCCCAGAGGAGATAATGAACCCAATGAAAATGTCCAGAATGCCTCTCTCCTGCAGAGGCGATTAAATCTATCTCCACCTCTGACTGTAATAGGTATATGTTCAATGCCCTGTAGCTTCAAACCATCTATTTTGCCCATATGTTTTTGTTGAAAATGCCTAGACAAACTATGTGTTTTAACTCCTTTCACTATATTTCGCCTATGTTCTAAAAATCTTATGTTGAGCTTTCGAGTTGTTCTTCCTACATATTGCACACCACATATGCAGGTTATCAAATAAACTACATATGTGGTATTACAGTCAATACGACTTTTAATCTCGAAATCAGTATTATAGGTAGTCGAGTGAAAATAAGTACTCCTGTGCTCCAGATGTTTACAGGTCATACAACCCGCCCGTCCACATCTAAAGCAACCTTTTTTGACGGGGGCCGAATTAAGCCACATTTGCCCTGATTTTTCTGCTGGAGCGGAACCCACATAGTGACTTGGTGTCAAGAAGCTCTGCAGATTGCCTCCTCTGGTTCCTCTTTTTTAGAGAAAGATCTATACCCCATCTGGAAGAGTCGAAACAGGTTTGCAGTGTTGAACCAAGACTCACCCAAAAGAAAGGGTTTCGAACAAGAGGATGCAGAGGAGGAAATAAAAAACACCACCAAAAGTGCAAGAAAAGATTAAGAAACAGAGGGCTATATAACTTATCATCTAGGGTCTTAAGTGAGAGTGAGAAGGCGGTGATTGCAAAAGGGCTAAAATTTGCCCCTACACAGAAACCCGATCTTTTTGAGCTCTTTATTGAGCTCAATAGATTTACAAGGGATCTCTGTAGAAAAAGATACTTTGCAAATAAACTGTTAAAAAATAAAGAAGAGAATCAGTGGCCCATTGTTCTAGACACGACAGATCAAGTAGCTCTTAATATTTTGGTGGAGTTAAAGGAGGAAAGTGGGGAGAGTGTAAGAATATTTGATATAAATCCAGCTAATAAAAGCTCCTTTAGGAAGAAATCTGAATTTTACCCGATGCAATACAAGAGTGGGATGATTGAAACCTTTTATACTTTAACTCTAGATGGTCTGAGGGATATTTGTGGTAAAAAGACAAGCAAAAAAGATAATCTACATAAAGAGGAAAGAAAAGCCCTTAAAAAATTAATGGAAGACAAAACCATTATAATTAAGAACGCAGATAAGGGTGGAGGTATGGTGGTACAAGATAAAAGCACATATGAGGAGGAAGCATATAGACAACTAAATAATAAAAGATTTTATTCTAAACTAACCTATAACCCAACATCAGGCTTTGTGAGTGAGCTCAGGGGACTCCTGGACAGAGCCTGTACAGTAGGTGCAATATCCAGACAGGAATATAATTTTTTATTTAATCCTTATCCTGTCACACCCACGTATTATCATTTGCCCAAAATTCACAAATCCCTCACTGCACCTCCCGGGCGTCCAATTATTTCTGGTATTGGGTCCCTCACCACTAATTTATCTTCATTTATTGATTCCTTTTTACAGTCACATGTGACCACACTCAGGTCGTACATCAGAGATTCAATGCACTTCTTGAACCTATTATCCGCTGTAAGATGGCGGAATGATTATATTTTTATCACATGCGATATAGAATCACTATATACAAATATTCCACACCTAGGAGGAGTACAGGCTATTAGAAGCTTTTTACTCCAGGATGACGATCTGAGTGAGGCCAGATTGGAGTTTGTTTTGGATGCTATCACTTTCACGCTCACTCATAATTATTTCACTTTTAATACACAATATTATTTACAAATCCTAGGTACCGCCATGGGCACCAAGTTCGCCCCAAGCTTTGCCAACTTATACATGGGCCGTTTTGAGGAAGATCTCATTTGGTCTGGCTCACACGGGGCGAACTTGGTGCTATATGGCAGGTACATTGATGATATGTTTTTTATTTGGGAGGGGGATTTGAGTTCGGCTTCATCTTTTGTGAAGAGTCTAAATACAAATAATTTTGGACTAAGACTCACTAGCACGATACACGATACAAAGATTTCCTTTCTGGATATTGCCATAGAAATTAAAGATGGTAACATAACAACTTCGACCTTTAAGAAAGAGGTCGATAGTAATAAGTTCCTAAACTATTCTAGTTGTCATCATCAACCATGGCTAAGAAATATACCAAAAAGCCAATACATGAGGCATAGACGAAACTGCTCAGATATTGTGGATTATGATCAACAAGCTTATGACCTCACTACTGCACTCCTTGAACAGAAGTACCCTGTGGACATTCTAGATAAAGCAAGAGAACAGGCTAGAAATGCCGATAGAAATGTTCTTCTTTCTCCGAAAAAAAGTAGTAACTCTAAAGAAAATACTGAACTTAGGTTCATTACAAAATTTAATTCAAGCTCCAGAGAAATCAAACAGTTGCTAAGGAAGAATATGTCCTTATTGAAAGCGGACAAAATATTAGCACCAATGTTGGAAGCGGAACCTCAGATAGTGTTCAAAAGGGCACGGAATCTGCAGAGCTTCTTGACACCAAGTCACTATGTGGGTTCCGCTCCAGCAGAAAAATCAGGGCAAATGTGGCTTAATTCGGCCCCCGTCAAAAAAGGTTGCTTTAGATGTGGACGGGCGGGTTGTATGACCTGTAAACATCTAGAGCACAGGAGTACTTATTTTCACTCGACTACCTATAATACTGATTTCGAGATTAAAAGTCGTATTGACTGTAATACCACATATGTAGTTTATTTGATAACCTGCATATGTGGTGTGCAATATGTAGGAAGAACAACTCGAAAGCTCAACATAAGATTTTTAGAACATAGGCGAAATATAGTGAAAGGAGTTAAAACACATAGTTTGTCTAGGCATTTTCAACAAAAACATATGGGCAAAATAGATGGTTTGAAGCTACAGGGCATTGAACATATACCTATTAGAGTCAGAGGTGGAGATAGATTTAATCGCCTCTGCAGGAGAGAGGCATTCTGGACATTTTCATTGGGTTCATTATCTCCTCTGGGGCTCAATGATAACATAGAAATGAATAACATATGAATTAGGTGGGTAGTAACTGGTTAATTTTACAAACTAAGTCTCCTCTTTCCTATTTCTCCTTTATAATAAGAATATAAAAAAAAATTTTCACTCTCTTTTTCTTTTTAGTATCTATTCTCCCTTCTCTTCTCTTTTTACATGTCCTCCAACCTGCTCTGGATATAGTTTTATCCTGTTGATTTATGAAACCATTGGAGTAGAAATATCTATCATAACTAAATGGGTGCTAGTCCTATGGGGGATATAAGAACTAAAATCTCAATGTAAGATAGATAAAGCAAGTGTATATTTTAGAATAAAATATGAATTTATGAAAATAAAAATTGTGTTGGGGACGGAGCGGGACTTGAACCCAGGTCTGCTGGGTGTGAGTCGGAGGCTCTCTCCACCAGGCTAAACCCTGGGTGAATAATGAGAGGAGAACTGTGGATCCACTTATCCTCTATATTGATAGAATAAGATCAACTATATAAATTCTCACGTGTTGTCATTTTTAAACTATTAAATGTTCTTCTAATGAAAGCTATATGTGATTGATTATACAAAGTATATTAATTGTTGGATATGAATATAAGATAGAATGTTTTTTATTTGTTGAATGTAATATATTTAACTAGCCATAAAGAAACGTTCATGCATATACACCTGAAGCACACCTGTTCCTTATAATGAATAGGAACATGCGATTGGAGGAGACTCTGTTTAAATAAGGGTGTCCTATACAGGTGGCTATCTTCTGAGGAAACCGTTAGAATATCACAACGGAGAAACGCGTTAAGAGTGCCATACTCTTGTGCTTTTTAAAAATCCACTTGGGACTCTGATACGGACCACACCGTCGCAGGAGCTGGTGATCTGTGAGGTCCGGCAGCCATCCATCTGTGTACCTGCAATCCGGAGGTGAGAAGCATTGCGGCCCCAGCGGGTTTAAAGTCCGGCGGCACGTCTATCTAACCCCCCCCCCTACCAACTACATCATACGATCTCCGGCAGAGAGAAGTTGGACGCACACTGGGGGATAAAAAAGGGGAGTGTGAGCGATACGTGGCCGTGGCTGGGAGCTCTCATCGCGGTCTGCTTCATCTGACTCCAGCGGACGGAACTGCACAGGAAAAACAGAGCTAATAGCGGTGGCAGGCTACGGCTCCGAGTGGCTCACAAGTAACGGGGAAAGTTCACACCCGGTCCGCAGTGAGGTGAGAAACATTGCTTGAGATAAACTACAAAATCTATTTCTGCAATTTTGATGTAACACTTAGTTAAGCGAATTTATGCTCATCAAAATTAATCAGCATACGTGAAACCTACAGATGAATGGCCTTTCAGAGTAAAATTTAATTAATGCAGCAGCATGTATTCATTCTAAATACCACGGTTCTAATTTACGAGTGATTCTTTCATGTGTGGGACATAACTACAAAGTATCAAGTTGAATAAACACAAAAGGGACTTTGGAAACTGAGTTTGATACTGAGTGGCAGCTGTCACCAAAATTAAATCTATGGACTAAGTGGATTCAATATTGACGGATGATTAATGATCTACATGTGTTAGCAGTATAATGAATACAGATTGAGTGGTTTAACTAGCATTTTAGTAATATATGCATGTATTAATAATATAAAAGGAAAAAAACTTTTTAGGATTTTTAAATTGTAATAAAACTATATAAAACTTTATGCGCTCTCTCCCTCTATATCTATTCTTTAGCCATGTTTAAATTTTGGTAATACTTCAGATTACCAAGTGGGAGCTGCTTGTAGTCTTATACCATTTAATGTTTTTTTTGACTAGTATAATATATTAGAAAAGCACTTTGCGCCCGAACTAATATAGACACACAGCAGTGTTAAAAATCTTTTGTTCCACGTCTGTGTGTCTATATATAATTTTAGTAATTGTATTCAATAATAATAATAATAATAATAATAATAATAATACAAATTTTATATGGTGCTCTTTCTCTAATAGGACTCAAATATATTTTTTCATTGTGATTGTATTCTAATGTATATGGTTGTTTACACATTATGGGTTGATTCTGAATTGAGGGTCAAGCAAAAAAATCAAGTAACTTTGTATTTGGAACAAACCATGGGCCTAATTCAGGCCTGACTGCAGCAGCAAATTTGTTCTCTAATGGGCAAAACCATGTCCACTGCAGGAGGGGCAGACATAACATATGCAGAGAGAGAGTTAGATTTGGGTGGGATGTGTTCAAACTGATATCTAAATTGGAGTGTAAAAATACAGCAGCCAGTATTTACCCTGCACAGAAACAATATAACCCACCCAAATCTAACTCTCTCTGCAAATGTTAAACCTGCCCCCTCCCCTGCAGTGCACATGGGCCCTCATTCCGAGTTGTTCGCTCGCAAGGCGATTTTAGCAGTATTGCACACGCTAAGCCGCCGCCTACTGGGAGTGAATCTTAGCTTCTTAAAATTGCGAACGAAAGATTCGCAATATTGCGATTACACATCTCGTAGCAGTTTCAGAGTAGCTTCAGACTTACTCGGCATCTGCGATCAGTTCAGTGCTTATCGTTCCTGGTTTGACGTCACAAACACACCCAGCGTTCGCCCAGACACTCCTCCGTTTCTCCAGCCACTCCCGCGTTTTTTCCGGAAACGGTAGCGTTTTTTCCCACACGCCCATAAAACGGCCTGTTTCCGCCCAGTAACACCCATTTCTTGTCAATCACACTACGATCGCCTGAGCGAAGAAAAAGCCGTGAGTAAAAATCCAAACTTCATAGCAAATTTACTTGGCGCAGTCGCAGTGCGGACATTGCGCATGCGCACTAAGCGGAAAAACGCTGCGATGCGAAGAAATTTTCCGAGCGAACGACTCGGAATGACCTCCATGGTTGTGCCCATTAGAGAACAAATTTGCCACTGTGATCAGGTCTGAATTATGTCCTATGTTGCAATGCAAAGGGTGGAAACACAAATTGGGTACAAATTTATTTTTTGGCATGCAGGGTAAATACTGTGTTTTTGCATGAAGCCCATATATTCTGGACAGCTTTATTTTCCAGGTACAATTTGGATTTGAATTTTGACATAGCCCTATCACCTAAAAATCTCTCTACACATTTTAAGTTTGCCCCACCTAGAAGAGTGCAACATGGTTTTACCCAAGACTTTTTTTTGCCATGCTCACAACTCAGAAGCAACCGCTACTGTACTTATCCTAGTTACAAAAGAGAGTATGATGATCTATTTTTAATCCATTTTCAGTCAACCACTGGTTGATATGATAGGACTGTGAAATGCCTTTTTCCACAATTACTTTTTTTGAATTCACTACTACTCTGTGTTATAACTTTATGATATATTTTTTAACGGTAATTTCCTTGAGAATTTTATGTGCAGAGAAGAGCTCATATCTCCATAACTTGCCCCAGTTTATTGAGTACTGATTCTGTTGCTTACAGTCAATGTTCATTGTAATTTGCAGAACATTTTTATCTTTTTTAACAATCTATCAGCTACCTATGTACAAAATGTAAAGCAAACCGAAGACAAATTCCTAGTATACGCAAGTATACCTGGCCAATAAAGCTGATTCTGATTCTGATGTTCTAGGTCGACACAACAGAAGGTCGACATGAGTTTTTCACTTTTATCTTTCAGTTTTTGTACTTTTGCAAGCTTTATGATCCACGTGGACTACAATTGGAAACAGTAACCCATGTCAAGTGCAGTGGTAGTGGAGCGAGGCACCTTCCCAAAGTATGGTGTGCGAAGTGTGCCATGCAAGGAGATGCGGTGCACTATTAGGGCTTCCCGATCACTCTATGGAGAAAACGACACACACAGAAAAAAACTCATGTTGTCCTTTTGTCCTGTTGACCTTGTACATGTCGACCTAGAAACCATGCTGACCTACATACTGCTGACCAATAGTGGTCGACAAAGACACTGTCGACCTAAGTGTGATTGACCTTATGATCCACACCCAAAACAACACTGGAAATAAATGAACATACTCATAAATAGATTGACATATCTCAGGATTACAGTAACTTGATTCCCATGACTGTCCCATTTTGTTGGAGCTCCCTCAAAATATAGGTATTTGTGGATCAGAATGTATCATATCCATCCCACAATGGCTATTATGCTGTACTCCTCGCCTATAGTTTGAGGAAAAATTCTACATCCAATAACTGGGGCCAGCAATTTGAAACAAATTTGCCCCAAGTTATGAAAATCTATTCTTGAGTATTTGGGAGAAGGAACAGATATGGCCCTAAAAATATGAATATTTTTATAAAGCAGGTTCAGATGTGTCCTCATACATCTAGCCTTAATACACCATGCATTGTGAGATGTCTGATGGGAATGTCCCATCAGGTCTCATGCCAGTCTGCTTGTATTGAGCATATTTGTAACAAAAAAATGTGTCTTAGTCACAATGGGATGTGACTAGGACACGACAGGAAACTGTGCTGATTAGTTTAGTATGTTACGCTTGTATATCTGTGTGCAGTTGAGTCTATACTGTATGTAGCACAATGGAACTTGTTGTGGAAAAAAGCTGCTACCACTACATTGTAGCATTTCATATACAGATTCAGAGACTCAGTTGTGTGTAGATATGCAAATTTCACAAATCAAATCAATTAGCACAGTCTACCAGGGCATTCTAGTCACATTGCATTGCAAAAAAGATGCATGTTTGGGGAAGGGGGGGTGAAGAGTTAAAAAAATATGATCAGTGTGAGCAGAGTCTCATAGGATCTGGTGTGCTGTGAGGGTCTGATCCCCACTTCTGCAGGAACAATGTATGTAGATACAGACATCTTCATTTTGATGATAAATGGACACTATCCCAAATTGTTTAACAACATTCCAAAAGGCCAGTTCACCAAAATCCATTGCAATGTCTTCATTATGTAGAACTACAGTACATTCATCAAAGTGTATATTTATTAGAACAATTCAGACAGAAAGATTACAATTAGAGCACAGTGTAAAGGGCATTCCAAGAAAAAAAAGTAGGAGGGAAACTCTTTAATGGTATACGATGCAAAAAGGAAAAACTAAGAAAAAGAGGAAAAATCTTTCATCATAGTGTATAATTCATCATCCCACCATAATTGGAGAATATTGAGAAAATATTGGAAATACTTTACAACGACCACACCCTAGGCAAACGCCTTCCAGTGGCACCAAAGGTGGTGTTCTTAAAGCACCAGACTTAAGGACAAAACTGCTCCACAATCACACAAAAAACCTCAATCACTGTATCAAGCATCATTAACAAACAAAACACCAGTCAACAAATTCCATTGTAGAAATGCCTTACCTGCAAGACTTTTGGCTATGCAACACCTTCGGTCAACAAACAAGTCAACCAACTCTTTCACCTCCAATAACACAAAAGAATATTTTCACAATCAAGGAAACTATTATCTGTAACACAAGAAGGGTAATTTACCTGCTGAAGTCTGTATGTAGGCAAGACTAACAGACCACTAAAATACAGGAAGATTGAACACAGAATAAACATAATGGGTCTGATTTTGAGTTGGATGCAGCCGAGTCCATGTCTTTTGCCAGTATTGTATCTGGGTCTATATACAAGTGATGCTGAAACTCCTTCCCTGGTGTACAAGTGTGCATCTGGACTAAAGTTCCCACCATGAGCATCTTCAGATAATGAAATACCACTTGGTGCAATTTTAGACACACCATCAAAACTGGAATATACCAAATTTTTTGGGCTACCTGAAAATACTAAGGATTCATTGGATATATGTGCAGGGGGCAGTTGCCTTTCTTTACTACTCTGTCTCCACTGCTTATCTCAATCTTACGCTCTTCCATTATGTTGCATCTCTCTCTCTCTCTCTCTTGCCTTGCACTGTCCTGCTCCTTAGTCTGCATACTATCTTTTATTTGGATATAGTATAATATGAGGGTGATCAGTGAAATAAAGCACTTGTTAAAGTTTAGCTTGAGAGCTCCTTGCATACTTGCCTACTCTTCTACAAATTGTAGAAGACTATCAATTTTTGGGTTATCCCCTGCACCCATGGAAGAGTTGTGGGAATCTCCCTCATCCACCCACTCCTAATGAAGTGGGTAGGATGAAGAGATTATAGAAGGAAATGGGGTGCAGTTTGGAGAAGATGGGCAAAATAACACAAAATTGAATTATCTAGGCCTGCCTTTTTGATGAAGTGGTCAGCAGCACTGGTGGATTTTACCTATGGGCTGTAGTTTTCACCCCCTTCCTGGTAAAATATGTGAGCTCAGTTGTTCCAGTTGCAGTCTGTGCCTCCACTGGCTTCACTGTGACTGGCAATAACTTACTATTGGTGGGGCTACCCACCAGTCACTCACAGATCCCTCTGGGTCTGCCAGACTGGGCTGCAATTATCAGAGAGCATGCTTCCACTCCCTGCCTTTTGTGCAGCCTAATCAGGCTTCTATGGGCTGCAGCCACTGCAGCCCATAGAAGCTGGAGTTTTGTGTATGTACAGATAAGCCACCGCTTGTGCACATGTGCCAGTCCAGTGCCTGTAAGATTTTTGAGCAGGTGCCGGGACATAGCATGGTCCCTTTGCTGTGCAGTCACCTTGCCTCTTTCTCCTCTCTGGGCATGGATTGCAGCATTTTTTTTAGGATGATGTAATACTGCTTGATTTATTATATGGGGTGTGTTTTACTTGACAATCTCATTGACACTCCATGAAGTTTGTTAATGACAATAGCAGGCTTCTTCTAGTTAAGGATGGTGACATTTTCTAACGTGTTCAGCAGAATATATGCCTTGTTTCACATTTGTGACCATACTTAACTCATCATTTTAATGAGACTTGCATGTGATAAAACCACCACAGCTCACACTGACAGATACAAACATAATGAACAACAGACCGGATTGTACTGTTTTAAAAAAAAAAAAACTGTCCCAGCGAGTTCTTCCCCATTGTGGTATAGCCTGTCAGTTTTTACAAATATTTGATGGACCGTACACATCCCTAAAATCATATGGCATATGCGCATCACTATCATACATATAACTACCACCATAACCGCTTCCATGCATGAATGAAGGGACTTGGGTTGCATACATGGTTCCTGGATTTAGTAATTACTGTATGTTGTTATTTTTTTTCTTTCTTTTATTTATTTTGTGTTATTATTTGGCAATGGAGGAGCAGCTGAGAGATAGGGGAGGGATTTGCAAAGATCCTCTTTTCCTGCATATTTGGTAAAATAGCTTCTGCTAACGCCAACTGAAGATGGTGTTAGTTTATTAAGACTGCCTCAGAAAACATTTATCATTTAGAGTATTATAAATCTGGGATGATAACACTCTCCATTAGAGGTATAGGAAATGCGATAAGCATACTAAATGGATGCATAATTTAGGGTAAAATCTCCTCCAATGCAGAATCTCCTCTAATGTGAAATTATTTTAATTTAAAAATGATGTGAATGTTAAAAGAGGAGTGCGCTACTGTGTAAATTCAAGTTTCCTGTTCTCCAAGGAGGCTTCATGCCCTATCTCAAGATGGCCACCAAGCTCTACTGAGCATATGCAGGGGGCATCTTGTTGTTACTGTGTAGAGTGACACAAAAACTGCTCCAAAAACCCTTTGATGCATTTAGTTAAAATCTACTCCTCTGAAAGTATCTACTGCATGTAGTTGGTAACGTCTATAACATATCACACCAGTGGTGTCACAAGATGGATGCGGACCACACCTGGGTGTCATCCACCGAGGGTTGACACAAAAGTGCCATCTCCTGTCACTGACAGGAGCTGAGTACTATACTGTAACATTATGTAAAGCAACCCGGCTCCTGTCACCCCATAGAAGTCAGCACAGCAGGCACGCCAGTCTGCAGGGGCAGGCCACATCTACCAGACCCTGGAGTGACGAAAACAGGGATTGGGATGCTTATCCCTGCCCCTCCCATAAAGCCATGCCCCCACCTCTGTGAAGCCACACCCCTTTTGCGGCTGTGGCTGCACCGTTTGCGATTTGGGTGGGTGACACCTCTGTCACACACTCCTGTCTCTGCAGTGACTGCAGTGAATATACTGCAGCAAATAACAACAGTGTCTGTAGTCACTGACTGTGGCTTAGAATCATTTGAGTTCACATGTACAGTAAGTAATGATTAGACATCCATCTGGTCATCAATTGATAGGAATGAAATGAACATATTTAGTGTCCCGGTAAATATTATTGTAGAATTAAATAAATGGTATAGTTAATCAATTTAATTAAATTAGTAACATGCCTTTAGAAAATTGTTATACAATTGCATAAACAATATTCTAATTATTAATTGTATGGTCAAATATTAAAATACTATGGGGTTAATTTGTTAGTTTTTTTTGAGAGGCTTTAACACCTTTTATTTTTTCATACAAGTCAATGGATTTATTATAAAGTAAATTTGGTGTGTTAAAATTAAAATTGCTGGTGATGAGAAATGATGTGCTGTGCTTTTAAACGCCTTAAAACTGCAGGTGTGTTTATAAAAAAAAACCTGTGAATTTAAAAAAATGCCCTTTTTCTGATTGGCAAATTTCAAACATGAATTGTGTTACCTCATCTGTTCTATATAAGGCTGGCTACTGCCTTTTATTAGTTAAGAGGCAATTCAGGAGTTAGTGGTTACAAAAAAGCAGGAAAAGAGAGAGTCAGGAAGTCTTTTTAAATTGTGTATTGATGACTGAGACATTTGCTTTTTTTACTGTACTTGTGTTTGATTTTGTTCACAATGTTTGTTTACAATTTTTGAACCTTGTCTTTTTTTGCTTTATTTGTTACCTATGCTACGTATGTGTGAGTACGGTGTGACTGTAACTATTGTTAGTATCTTTTTTTTCTCAGTTTTAGTCTGCCTGATCTGTCATAGTTGTCATATTTGTTAACATGGCTATTGGGATTAGGTTAAGAATAGAAGAAAGTAGGAACTTCCCTTAGACTTACGATCAGTAGCTAGAGGTGCAGAGGAGTCAGGGATACAGGTGCTATTCCATCTGGAAAGACAAAATCTGTCAGAAATGTCAAATTTATATACAGGAAAAAAAACTGTGCTCTAGAAACAACTATTATCCCATGCTATGAGTGAGTTTTGGGAAACATAATTGCAAAAACTTTAAAAGGAGTGTGGAAAACTGCAAAAACAGATTTCAGATATCAGAGGCAGGTAAAAGAGAATATGTATGAGGAGAGTAGACCAACGTCATCAGAGGTAGTCAACAACTCATTAAAATTCTATGACACTTGTAGGTATATCACTATGCCATGACTAACACATATTTTTACTTAACAACAAAGGAAGATATAAAAAAAACTGGCAATAAATAATATCAGAATTTTTCCTTGTTTACAGCCACAGATTTTTTACAAAACCACTGCCACCACCATGCAACCAGCAACCAGAGGAGGATGATGATGAAGTAGCATGTGTGTCTCCCTAGATAATAGTTGAAGGAAAATAATTTCAGCTAACATACAGTAGATATTGTCCTTTACGGTGACACACAAATGATCTTATTTAGAGGGGATTCAGTCACCATGTTGACAATCTTAATATCAACATTCATAATGTTGACACTACAGTTAAGATGTTGACGTTGTTGATATCAGAATATGGAAATATACGCAACATGTAAAATATCAACATTCTGCAGAATGCTGATAACTGTATTAGATTAAGCTGCTAGAGTGGAGGATTACCCTCTAGGGGTAGGGATATGGATAGGCTCTGGGAGGGAAGGGATAGGGTTATGCAATATAGAGAGAGTTTATGGTTAGGGATAGGTGTTAGCATTACTCACCACAGGATGACAATAAGAGCTCCCCATCACCAGACTACCAGACCCAGAATACATCTCCAAAGCCACCAGAGATCCACTAGCAGCTAAGTTGGCACTGCAGTGGGGCACATTGTTTTATCATCATTATAATAATGTTGACATTTCAGCAGGGCCAACGTTATGAAAGTAGTAGCATTCAATGTCAACATGCTTACCACATAAAAATAATAAAAGTTGTCATGCTCAATGTTGACATGCTGATGAAGTTCACTTAGACGTGGTCAATGGACCCATTTTTGGCCAAATTTGTACTAAAAACTTTATTTAAACTTCATGCTAAATGTAAGAGTTTATTACAATTATTTTGACTATCAATATTCTAAGTGCTTAGAAAATTTAGAAAAATTAGGGTGTGCAGTCCAAGTCCCCCCATTTTTTCATGCTGAGCATGTTTACATCCTGAAGAATAGATAAAAATAGAAATAGTCCGGCGCTATGGTTACTGTGAAAAAGTGCCTGCAGCTATGTTCAAGGTTTGGTTCATAACCTAAAAATAGAAAATATACAGAAAAAAGAAGAACAGCGCTGGCACTTTTACACTAAAAGTGTTTTAATTAATTTCATATAACATATTTAAAATGCATCCTTCATATCCATAACATATAAAAACAATATATATTAATTAAGCTATATATCCCACCGGAAAATTCCGCTTAATACACCAAACCAGAGAAAGCTGTTCCTTACTGATTTTATATAATTATATACGGCTGAATTTAAAGCTAGATGTTATTGCTTTGTATGCTTGTGACAATAAATCATAGCCGCATAGATGTTATCAGTCAGTAGAAATGTCCAGCTGATAAGTATTTTTCCTCAGTTATTATAATAAATTATCCGGAAATTAGTTATGCAAGTTGCAGTTCTTTTCATAAATGCATACAGTTAATAGGTTATACCGTCCAGGTAAGTTTCATCACACTATTAATTTTCAATAAGTGTGAATTATAATAATAATTATATTTTGCGGTTAGGATTTTCTAATAGTGCTGTGCACAGATGTATGATTTTGCACATATCCCATAGATACCTCTCCCGGCTGTCGCTTCCAAAAACAGCCTTATCCGGAGTCCACTGCCTGGTGGATAGCAGGTATATTTTCAGATGTTTATCCGCAAAGTCTTTTATATCCGATGTTATCCGTAGGTGTTGATATCTCTGGCCGGCCAGTAAGATATGAAGGTGTCTCACTAACAAGCTCTTTAGCAGTGCATCCGACAAACGCGTTTCCCCGCTTGAATATACAGCTCTGAGGAAGCCGCTGAGCTGTATATTCAAGCGGGGAAACGCGTTTGTCGGATGCACTGCTAAAGAGCTTGTTAGTGAGACACCTTCATATCTTACTGGCCGGCCAGAGATATCAACACCTACGGATAACATCGGATATAAAAGACTTTGCGGATAAACATCTGAAAATATACCTGCTATCCACCAGGCAGTGGACTCCGGATAAGGCTGTTTTTGGAAGCGACAGCCGGGAGAGGTATCTATGGGATATGTGCAAAATCATACATCTGTGCACAGCACTATTAGAAAATCCTAACCGCAAAATATAATTATTATTATAATTCACACTTATTGAAAATTAATAGTGTGATGAAACTTACCTGGACGGTATAACCTATTAACTGTATGCATTTATGAAAAGAACTGCAACTTGCATAACTAATTTCCGGATAATTTATTATAATAACTGAGGAAAAATACTTATCAGCTGGACATTTCTACTGACTGATAACATCTATGCGGCTATGATTTATTGTCACAAGCATACAAAGCAATAACATCTAGCTTTAAATTCAGCCGTATATAATTATATAAAATCAGTAAGGAACAGCTTTCTCTGGTTTGGTGTATTAAGCGGAATTTTCCGGTGGGATATATAGCTTAATTAATATATATTGTTTTTATATGTTATGGATATGAAGGATGCATTTTAAATATGTTATATGAAATTAATTAAAACACTTTTAGTGTAAAAGTGCCAGCGCTGTTCTTCTTTTTTCTGTATCTTTTTATGTTTACATCCTGACTTTTTAAATTATGCCATGTCCATATTCTCATGTCAACATACTGAATATTGACAAAATATAGCAAACTTCTTTAGTGGAACTCTCATATGACCAGGAGTTCCATACTCCACAGCACTAGTGTGAAAAACAGGCAGCAAATGAAACACAGGCAGATACAGAAATTACCCTTCATTTTATAGAGTAAATGTATGGATCACCTGCAGGGCCAGGGTGATATGGATACTTACAGTATTACTAAGGCACAGGCTTGTTGTCAGCTGTTAAGGGGGCATTATCCACATTTGCAGTGCTCCTGATGGTGAAAAACATTCCCGTGTGCCGGGAAAACTTATTTGCATTTTCTGAGGGGGTGTGGCCATGCCTCCCCAGATTATCCATGCCCCCCTCAGTATCCAGGCCATGACAGTTCCTGGTGGCCCTGGTCACCTCCACAAGAACAAAAGCCACCTACCACAGCAACCATGGTTGATGAAATTTTACCTGTTTCTGAAACTGTAGGACTGCAGAAATTCAGGACTTTTGCATAATCAAAAATCACAAACAAAAGGGACAAAAAGCAATGACATTTTTTTTACTAAATTCAAATACTTTTTTGTTACATTATTTCACCAATCAAAAAGTAATGTACACATTCCTTTACCACTAAAGACTATACAGTAGCATTGTTTAGTGCCTACATAAAATGGGTTAAAATTGTTCTATTTTAAAATTATAGCTAGAAAAAGCATCAAGGTATCATATCCTACTGTTCATTTTTCTTGTGGCTCAGTAGAGTTAACACTATAATATACACTACACATACTGTGCCAAGTTAAGTGGGGGAGAGGTTTCGTCCACATTCTCACTATATTGGGCAATGGTCTAAAAAATGACACAAGTTATATTTTCTACTGCGCAAAATTATAAAACAACAAAAAAAAATACTGAATCTGCATTTTGCGAAAACACTAAGTAAAAAAATGTGTCATTGAGAATTTCTCTAGCGGCCAGAATCTCCTTATACAGTGTGTATTCTTGCAAAGATAGTAGTGTGAGACCTGTGCAAGCCTTGGTTTCTGCATTCCTTACCACAGACTCCATAATGAAGCCTTAATGAAGGTTCCCCATTTCTACCATATTCGCACAGAGACATTTGCTGAGGTAATAGTAAACTTTATTAGGATTCCTGAATGCTAGTAGACCAGTGGTGTGTGATAAGAGCAATCTCTAGAGCAACCTCTTTATTTTAAGTGGAATTTGTGAAACCTCAGCTTAATAATTTTGCCGATTTGTATTTTTGGGTGGTGGCATATCTAAAATGAGTGCAGAGTGTGTAGTGCAGGGAGACCCCTAACTCCCATATTAAATACTCAGCTTTCCAGAGTCCTATCTGGTCGCCACTGCACAAAGCACCAGAGAAATGGCGTGGTGGCCATTTTCCCTGCAATTTGTACATGTGGAGTAAAATGATCACAATGGTGTGAATGACGCATTCCCAGAGAATTACAAGTCTACTTACCTACACCACCAGCTAGAGAGGAGAGGACCCACACAGAGACCTCACACAACCCCCCTTCTCTATAAATAGTCAAAATGATCTCTTTTCATGTATGTATGCAGTGAGTTTTTACATACAGAGCATGCACAGTAGTGAATTTAGACATGTTGTGCATATGTCCGAACCTATTCTGAGTTGGTGGCAAAGTGATTGCTCATAACCACCCTCACAAGTGGCAGTATCATAGGAATGTGTCAATGAGTGTACTTATATTCCACAACCAATACATCAAGAAAGTAATTGTATTACATAGTGCAAAAGGTCCTACACATTGAGTAATATAGATTCCCTGAAATTGCAGGAAAACTACTGGTTCTATCATGGACAGCAAATTGGTGCATTGTTCAGTGTTATTAAATATGTCTTGTTTTATTTGGAACACAATAACATTTATAAAGCATGCTCACACACATGCACACCCTATATTGGATAAATTTGTCAAGAACAGTAAATAATCTCTCTTTAAAGTATTCCCATTAGCCATATTCAAACATCTTTCATGTTTAATTAAGTCTCAAAGCAGCTGCAGTGATATTGCAACCCATTGCCTCTGGGCATCAGTAAAATGACCTTGTTCTGTAATTATGGATTTTATTCAAAGGCATTATTAAGAAATATTTTGAAGTGCAACTCTGTAAGGGCAAGATGTTTCTTTTCAATTCTTAATGGATTTTAAAATATTTCTACCTGTAAATGGAAAGCTTTGAAAAATCAAATAGCTAGATTTAATAATTCATAAATCCACATATTTTCTATATTGTCTTTCCAATGAAAAGTGCAGCAGAAAAATAAATATTGAAGACAAGTCATTGAATGTCATTGAATGTTACATGAAAAACACTTTTATGTCCTAAGATGCATGAATAAAAAATGTGACATACACTTCAAGAAAAAGGGAACAATAAAAAAGGAACTTTTATATTTAATTTTTTTTAATTATATATATATATATATATATATATATATATATAGAGAGAGAGAGAGAGAGAGAGAGAGAAAGACAGAGGGGGCTCTCCATAGTGCAATAAAGTTTTAATTTCATAAAAGCACAAACTCTTGTTAAAATTCACAACGTTATTGCTCGTACCAAAACAAACTCCGCTGTGGGCTTAATACCACATGGTTTAAAACATAAACATCCCCAGCAATACTGCAAACCTCCGGTAACCATCCAGGACAGGACCTCAAACCCGTGCAGCTGGACCGCTACTCACAGCCGCTGCACGCCGGGACACCGTCACTCGCCGATACCAGGGAAGGCAGAAGGGGGCTCGATCGCACACGTCAGCAGGCCACGCGTGGAGCGCCCCCTTTGTCTTTTTCTCTAGATGTCTCTTTCCCGTGGAATTCCGGGCCATTTATGACGGTGGGGAGCAGCGGTTCTATAAAGAAAAGGAACACTAGTGTATTCACTCCCTATCTTGTTATAGGAGGAGTGACTATAAGGTCCTAAAGTGGAAAAGACTGTGATCTATTGTGATATACTGAGCGCACCTGATTGCTTTTTATATGTTATATATATATATATATGTGTATATATTACACAGAATACTCTCAATTAGCGCTGTATGGTGAGGAGCACTAAGGATAGGACCCCTGTTGGTCGGGACCTTACAATATTAAACAACAACAAAAAAGGTATCCCAGCGCACTAAGATATATATATATATATATATATATATAGGCAAGAAATGTAGTAATATCAAGCGGCACTCACAGCATTGAAGATACTGATAAATAAACGGTCAGACTCCGTGTCAGTCAATCAACGTTTCAATTTCATTTAGAATTGTCGTCAGGATACAAACAAACATAGACAATCTCACCTTATATCCCCACCGCTGTGTGTACGTCTCCCGCCCGCTGCGGCGCCAATCCATGACGCCGGAGCTGAGCGTGATTAGATGACGTCAGAACAGGGCGCCCTCCCGGACGCTCTGCAACCCATCACCATGGTAACAATAATAAACATATCACCGTGCTGGAAATAATTAACAAAGAGAAAAACAACTGTTGAAATTTATACTATCTAGTTACAGATATGGATGTCGGGAAAAAATGTTAGTCATAGTTGATATGATATATGTAGAAAAATCTCACAGTTTTATAAAGCCTGAAAGCCATAGTCATCAAATTAAACCATATATAGCACATAATTAGAATGCAAATAGCAGAACCTATACGCTTCTGGCCACTAATACAACAATTGCATAGCTTCAATGTATGTACCACAATATTAATGTGGGTGTGCAAAAAAGCATATATACAATTAATTAAAACATGATAAGGGAAGTTTCTCATTTAACCCTCGAGGGGACAGTACGTCAAGCTTAAAGATCCACCTAGCCTCACACCTTAATAAAGCAGTCCCCCTATCTCCCCCCCTCATAGAAAGAGGGATGTGATCAATCATGCGGTATTTAATACTCGCTATGCTGTGTTTTAATGCGGCAAAATGCTTGGCTACTGGTTGATCACTTGTACCAGTATTAAGTGCCTGTCTGATAGCAGAGCGATGCAGTGTCATCCTCTCCTTGAACTTCCTAATGGTTTTACCCACATAAGAAAGCCCACATGGGCAAATAATCTGGTATACTACGTGGGTACTCTCACAAGTTAGCCGATGATGAATTTTAATCTTAGTCCCCAAATGAGGGTGGCAGAAAGTATCACCACTGATTAAATACTTGCATGTAGTACATGGGCATTTAAAACAACCTGGTTTGCCACCTGCCAAGAAATTTCTTGATGGTGTAGCTCCTCTACCTGTGATATCCGTTTTAACTAAGATATCTCTCAAATTACTTGGCCTAGAGAAACAAGGCATTAAATCCGTCGTGCCCAAACCTAGATTTTCATCTGTTTTAATGAGATGCCAGTGTTTTTTAGAAATTTGACTGACTGTTTCTGAT
This sequence comes from Pseudophryne corroboree, assembly GCF_028390025.1. NCBI lineage: Eukaryota > Metazoa > Chordata > Amphibia > Anura > Myobatrachidae > Pseudophryne > Pseudophryne corroboree. Next base: position 328,998,574 of record NC_086445.1, read on the forward strand.
CGTGAATGAAATTGATTAACCCAGGGGAATTTAAGGTTACCTGTGGTCCTAACTTTCTTGGTTAATAGGTCCTTTCTGTCTAGGGCCATTACTCTATTCTTATCAGAAAGCAGCTTGGACTGCTTGTATCCCCTGGCTACAAATTTGGAAATCAAGTCATCAATTTGAATGGCAGCTGTATCTACATCGTCATTGATCCTTCTCACTCTGATCATCTGAGAATATGGCAAGCCATATTTCAGACTCCTAGGGTGACAACTCTTCCAATGTAGGAAGGTATTGCGATCAGTTGGTTTAGAAAAAACCGTGGTGGTAACCCTACCCTCCTTAAGGGAGATTTTAACATCAAGGAAATCAATGACCTGTCGGTCCATTTTGTAAGTAAATTTAACCGGACTCGAGGATTCATTATGTTGGTCCATAAGAGATTTAAAGCTTGTCTCTGTGCCTCTCCAAACAAGCATGAGGTCATCAATAAATCTAGTATAGAATACAATATTGGTAGCAATCTCTGGATTTTTGAAAAATATTTCATGTTCAGCTGCGAACATGAAAATATTAGCGTATGCCGGAGCAACTGCGGAACCCATCGCGCACCCTTTAGTTTGTAAATAAAAATTTCCATCAAAAAGAAAATAATTTTTGGTGAGGATGAGTTCCAGCAGTTGCACAATAATTTCAATATGGGTTCTATCGAGAGAGCTACATTCCAACAAAAATTTTTGTACAGTATCCAAACCCTCAGCATGAGGGATGACAGTGTATAAACTACACACATCTGCTGTAATTAACCATACATCATTGGGAACAGTACCTAAATCAATTAATTTATTGAGTAGTGCTGTGGTGTCCAGTAAATAATTTGGATGCGCCTGCACAAAAGGTTGTAGAATCGAATCAAGTAAAGTTGAGGTGGGTTGAAATAAAGACCCACGGGCCGCAATAATAGGCCTTCCAGGTGGAGGATCTAATCCCTTGTGGATTTTTGGCAAACTATACAATAATGGAACCACTGGAAATTCTGGAATGAGGACCTCAAAGCACTCCTCAGTAATAAGTGAAGCATCCAATGCCAATAACAAGGTTTCTCTGAGATTTCGAGAGAAACCGACAGTGGGGTCACCCCTGAGTTTAATATAAACCCCTGGTTCTGCCAACTGTCGCTGTAATTCAGTTCTATAGTCGCTCAGATCCTGAAGGACGACCGCTCCGCCCTTATCGGCTGGTCGAATGATCAAGTTCTCATTGCCGGATAAGGATTTTAATGCTCTGCGTTCTTGTGGGTTAAGGTTAGGTGGTGGCGAGGCAGTTTCTTGCATTGTGTTTGTCACCTGCTGATCAACAATGCGCATAAAAGTTTTAATACTGGAATTGTTGGATAAAGGATCAAAAGAAGATGGCTTTTTGAATTGCATCAAACTAGGAGGAATAGATGGTTCAATATTCCTATCACCTTGATTTTGTAGAAAAAAACTCCTTTAGTTTCAATTTCCGTTGTAGTTGGTATTTCTCAATATTCCATCTCAAATGGTCAAAGTCTCTGGATGGTACGAATGAAAAACCTTTTGAGAGTACCTTCTTCTCACTTTGTGTCAATTCCACACTAGATAAATTAAAAATTAAATTAAAAAAGAGTACCCACGTAGTATACCAGATTATTTGCCCATGTGGGCTTTCTTATGTGGGTAAAACCATTAGGAAGTTCAAGGAGAGGATGACACTGCATCGCTCTGCTATCAGACAGGCACTTAATACTGGTACAAGTGATCAACCAGTAGCCAAGCATTTTGCCGCATTAAAACACAGCATAGCGAGTATTAAATACCGCATGATTGATCACATCCCTCTTTCTATGAGGGGGGGAGATAGGGGGACTGCTTTATTAAGGTGTGAGGCTAGGTGGATCTTTAAGCTTGACGTACTGTCCCCTCGAGGGTTAAATGAGAAACTTCCCTTATCATGTTTTAATTAATTGTATATATGCTTTTTTGCACACCCACATTAATATTGTGGTACATACATTGAAGCTATGCAATTGTTGTATTAGTGGCCAGAAGCGTATAGGTTCTGCTATTTGCATTCTAATTATGTGCTATATATGGTTTAATTTGATGACTATGGCTTTCAGGCTTTATAAAACTGTGAGATTTTTCTACATATATCATATCAACTATGACTAACATTTTTTCCCGACATCCATATCTGTAACTAGATAGTATAAATTTCAACAGTTGTTTTTCTCTTTGTTAATTATTTCCAGCACGGTGATATGTTTATTATTGTTACCATGGTGATGGGTTGCAGAGCGTCCGGGAGGGCGCCCTGTTCTGACGTCATCTAATCGCGCTCAGCTCCGGCGTCATGGATTGGCGCCGCAGCGGGCGGGAGACGTACACACAGCGGTGGGGATATAAGGTGAGATTGTCTATGTTTGTTTGTATCCTGACGACAATTCTAAATGAAATTGAAACGTTGATTGACTGACACGGAGTCTGACCGTTTATTTATCAGTATCTTCAATGCTGTGAGTGCCGCTTGATATTACTACATTTCTTGCTTCTATTTTGGCTGTGAGGGCACCGGGCGCAGTTTACATTGTTCAGTGGAGTGCCGGACATTGACTATATATATATATATATATATATGTACATTTAATGTCAAACAAAGTTACAGATGAGTTTGCTTACATAGGTCGGATGTGAGTTCAGTGTACCAGAGACTTTTGTTATGGTATACCAATGCGGAATACCCTAGAATTAAACCCTCTCACCAGAAAATGAACCACAAAAGATGATAACCATTAATGGTCAAGCAATGACATTTTATTTGTTTAACATTTTTTTGTTTAAAAACAAAAATATTGCAACACCAAACCGATTCTCATAAATGTCAATGTACAGAAGATGGCATAAATCTCCCCTCACCTTAATAAAGGTGTGAGCTCTAGGAGGAGATTTTCAATACAGCGACACAGTGAATTCAATTGGTGAACCATACGCATTTCGTCACTGTGAATTTGTCAGGGGTATAATGCAATTTTATTTAAAAATATATAAGGAAAGTTTTCCCTCTTTTACAGTTTTGTCGACAATCATAAAATCAATTGATATAAAAAATTGTTAGACACAAATCTCGGATGTTATTTGAATATGGCATCAACAAATACCCAGTAAGGATGATTTATTTTCTGACTTGTGACCAGTGGACCAATACAGTGGAAGGATATAATCTCACTTTACAAGATCCTAATCTGTGTATGTGCTCAGGTCAACATTCAAGCTGTCACAGTGATGAAACACGTATGGTTCAGCAATCAAATTCATTGTGTCACTGTATTGAAACTCTCCTCCTAGAGCGCACTGGACACAAGGCATCTCTCGCTGCATAGTGTATTGAGGAGGTTGCTGTGCATCAAATTTGCATCATTTTGTGAGTAAGAGGCATTTTAATGAAACAAATTGCACAAGAAGATGCTCAGTGCCAGGAGGCTAGATATGTGTGAAAAGTTATTGTTTGGGCAATTACCAACATGAAAAGAATGTTAATATCATAAGAGTTCACATCATAAAGTGAGTGTAGTCAATATTTTGGTCCCTAGGGGGACCGTCTTCATCTTCAGGACGCAGTAGCAGAAAAGATGAGCAGAAAAGAAGATGAATGTGTTCATTCTATTTCCTGGCTGCTTACCTTGCATATATTTTCTAAAGATGGTCCCCCTAGAAACCAAAATGTTGACTACATGCACCTTATGATATGAACTCTTATGATATTAAAATTCTTTTCATGTTGGTGAGTGCCAAACAATATTTTTTTATTTATATACAAAAGTTAAAGTCAAATAGTAAAAATGATGTTCAAAACGGCAAAACTCCACATTTCTATTGTCATATTCTTTTCTTCTATGCGTTCATGTGTCAATTTTTGCATGATTGTATCAGTTAATTTGATTAATGATTATTAGTGTTTTTTTGTGGGAGTTCTAAAAGCAGTAGGTGGGAGATTTAGATTATTCCCTGCTGAATGAGGACTACAGTAGTGGAAGACATACAGAACCTTTTATATGGTAACAACATTAGATTTAATGAATTAACTTTTAAACCACAAGAATATACTTTTTCTGCCATCTAGGTGTAATTAAAACAAGAAAAAAAAATGTGTAAGAATACAAAAACCATTGTGTGATAAAAATATTAATATAGTAAGTACAAAATGTGACAAATGAATTAAAGAAAATAATTACTGTAACCTTACTTATATATGCCCATATGTCAAGTTGTACATATCTCTGCAAAAGCACAGTCCATATCCATAAATGGGTAAAATAGTCATTACCAGCATGCATTTGCAAACCGTTCTTGGTGCAATAGATGCATTGAAATCAGATCCTGAATTGTCCTTAGATGATTTCTACATCCCACAAATTGCTGAAAAACATATATTTTCTCTGCACCATCATACAGTACAACTCACAGAGGAAAATACTGTAACATAATGTGAATGTGTAAAAATTGTGATTTTTAGGTGGCTTTTGGATAAGATTGTATTCAGCATGTGTAACAGATTGCAAGTACAGCCTACAGTAACACACCAGAATCTTGACCCCAAGAGACACAACCAACTTTGCAGATGTTCCTAATGTTAAACATACAAGTCGCCAGATAAAATAATTGGAATTGTGACAGAATACCTTGCATAGGAATAAATTTGGAGTGTTTGGTTAATATATATTTTTTTATGTTGTGTACTTTCTTGTAACATTTTTTTACAGGTGAACTATAGGTGCCGACAGACCCTTGATGTCCAAGTATGATTGCACTTGTGGCTCTCCAAGTGCCATCATGTCCTGGCAGGCTTTCTAAGGCCATTACTGTAGTTCAGCTGTAAAAAACAACATTATTTATTACTGTACATTATCCATTACCTCCACAATCAACAACACTAAGGTTATGGAGAAGAGCCTCGGGTGTGGGGGGGGGGGGGGGGAGAATGTAATAGGGTGTCAGAATCAGAAAGTAGGAGATTTGGGGAGATTTCTCCCATTTTTTTAAAGTGGCAATCACTTACACGGCAAAACCAAGTTGATTTTGCCATGTAAATGATTGCCACATTTAAAAAAAACAGGTGAATTCCTCAAAGATCTCTCACTTTCTGATTCTCATATCATATAACATTCCCCCTTAGTGTTGTTAGCAATAGGGCTGGTCTTATCCAGAAGGAGAGCACACATTTTTGCAGGCCCCTATCTATCAGTGGACCAGGCACTGGTGCCAACTGGCCTAGGGCTGGTGAAATTATGGTGGGGTGGCTCCCACACTTCACGTCTCCCCTCTATGGTTCTTTTATCCTTGGCTGGTCAAGCAGAGGGCTAGAAAAAGAAAAGTCAGGATACACTGAGCACTTTTTTGCCATGATTTTTCCTATTACAAACTAGGCACAAGAACTATGGCTGGTTAATCTTAGTAGTGTGGGTGCAACTTTTTTTTTTTTAAAACAGCATCTATTCAGTATCCCTGCTGGAATGTTTAATTGCTGTCTAATTTAGCTTTTTAAGCCACCACGCTGAACTATTTTTGAGTAAGAAGCTAACTACCAACCTATTACAATCAGTGAGTTTCCACTAAAACTGGCATAAAACGCTCTGCAGATTCCAGCATTTTTTTTTCACTGGAAACCAGCAAGTTATTCAATTTACCCCATAGTGTGTTTTGATTTTGTCACCAATATTAATTGCATTGGATTGCATTGTAATTGCAGCCTTCCACTCTTATGCACCTCCAGTAACTTCTTTATACTACCACCTGATTATCATGCACTAAGTCCCCCATTCCACCTAATGTATTTTTTTTAGAATAAGTAGAAACATCCCCAAACACCTCTGTGGTGACAGGCATAAATCACCAAAGTAAAACAGCTAATAAGCTGATAAATTGATAAATGGAAGACACTGTTATGCTACCCTTTACATTCTAAGCCTTTTCAACAGAGTGTGGACCTCTGCACCTGACCTAAAGTTTTGTAAGTGATATTAGAATATGACTCATTATGGGTCTCCATGCCTTATAGAGTATATAGCACATATATAAACTATTGAAAAAAAAAGTGAATCAGCAGGTGAGTCAAATTGAATGTCAATAAGGGTTCTTTACCTTCCAATGGATCTATTAAAGATGGTATAAAGTAGACTTCAATTATTGTTTATATCCCTTTAAGTAAGTCAATGTACAGTACAACTTAATTGTAGAATGATTACCAGCTCCATGGAAACAGTGACGGGGTCCAGATTAGTGCAGAATATTGATGCACAGCTGCCAGATGGAGCAGTAAAATGCCTCAGTAGCTCTACCTTATTAGCAGTGATGCTATCTAAGGGGGTAATTCAGACCTGATCTTAGCAGCAAATTTGTTAGAAGTTGGGCAAAACCATATGTACTGCAGGTGTGGCAGATATAACATTTGCAGAGAAAGTTAGATTTGGGTGGGTTATTTTGTTTCTGTGCACAGTAAATATTGGCTGCTTTATTTTTACACTGCAATTTAGATTTCAGTTTGAACACACAGCTCCCCCTCCCTGCAGTGCACATGGTTTTGCCCAAATGCTAACAAATTTGCTGCTACGATCAGGTCTGAATTACCCCCTAAAGGACCTCCATTCCCTTTGTATGGATACAGAGCCTACTTGGAATTTCCACCAAATTCACAAGGGTAAACCTCTGCTGTGCATCTATATCCTTTGCTAATTTAGACCCCACCATTGTTTCCACTAAACTGGCTATCATACTACCTTTAAGTTGGACATTGACTGATTTAAAGAGTTACAGTATAAACAATAGTTGAAGGTCATTTATACTATCTTTAATAGATTAATTGGGGGATAAGGAATCTTTATAGACATTCCATTTGACTCACCTGCAGATACACTATTTTTATAGTTTTTACATTGTAAATGGATTATGCATCTATCCACTTAGCAATCAATTGATCAGATCTATGTATGTCGTTATTTCCTGGGTTAAATTATTATATTTGGTGATTCTTACTATTCTGCAATTTTTCAACAATTTGCTCATGTAAAAGTCTTTCTTCAACAGGCATTGTATATAAGTCCCCTATTTGCTTATAATAACACTTTTTCATGCAAAACTTTGTTCATATTGTCACATTTTTCCATGCTGATATAGTCATTTCCTGGTAGACACCATATACTAACCATACAAACTGTTTTGATCTGGTTTAGCATTTTAGAGGATTCTAGGTCTGAATTATTAATTTGTACTACATCATCTTGAAAAAAGGTTATCCTCCATCATATCACCATACCTCCAAACATGACCCTCTCCAGGAGGGCAGAATGCTCTGATCCCGGACTTCCTTCTTAATTTATGATTGCCATCACCTGTGCTGAAACACCTTTCTTATCCACTAACTTGTTCAAAACAGGTGCTGGCAATCATAAATTAAGAGAAAACTCCAGGAGCAGACCTTTTTGTCCCTCCTGAGGAGGGTCATGTTGGAAGGAATGATATCACAGAGGGATTCACATTTTTTTATGAACTGCTTGCAACATATTTGCTTTATTTCCAGACTGTAGACTCCAGTCTGGGATTTGGAACTATCTAGACTGAATCTTTGCAGGCAACAGTTCCCTTCTGGAGCATGCTTATTTTATATTCCATATTTCCTACCTCCCAACATGACCCTCTCAAGGAAGGAGGGTCATAATGCTCTGCTTCTGGACTTCCCTCTTAATTTATGATTGCCATCACCTGTGCTGAAAAATCTCTATTATAAATTGAACCTGTCCAAAACAGGTGTCGGCAATCATAAATTAAGACAAAAGCCCAGGAGCAGAGCATTTTGTCCCTTCTGGAGAGGGTCATGTTGGAAGGCATGCATATTTACCTGCCCAAAGTATATACATAGGCTGACCCTATTAGCCCTTTAAAGTGGGACATTTATGAATTACACAGGTTCTGTGGCTGGCTGACTTCAAGTCTGCATTTCACATGGGTGGTCATTCCGAGTTGTTCGCTCGGTAATTTTCTTCGCATCGCAGCGATTTTCCGCTAACTGCGCATGCGCAATGTTCGCACTGCGACTGCGCCAAGTAAATTTGCTATGAAGATTGGTATTTTACTCACAGCATTACGAGGTTTTTTCTTCGTACTGGAGATTGGAGTGTGATTGACAGGAAGTGGGTGTTTCTGGGCAGAAACTGGCCGTTTTATGGGAGTGTGTGAAAAAACGCTACCGTTTCTGGGAAAAACGCGGGAGTGGCTGGAGAAACGGAGGAGTGTCTGGGCGAACGCTGGGTGTGTTTGTGACGTCAAACCAGGAACGACAAGCACTGAACTGATCGCACTGGAAGAGTAAGTCTCGAGCTACTCAGAAACTGCACAGAGAAGTCTTTTCGCAATATTGCGAATCTTTCGTTCGCAATTTTGATAAGCTAAGATTCACTCCCAGTAGGCGGCGGCTTAGCGTGTGCAATGCTGCTAAAAGCAGATTGCGAGCGAACAACTCGGAATGAGGGCCCTGGTTTTAATCAGCCACAGAACCTGTGTACTGTAATTCATGAGTGTTCCAGTTTAAAGGGCTAGTATGGTCAGCCTATATATACAGTACACTAGGGAAACTTCTGTATTATACTTTGCTACTAAAAGCAATCTCAACACAGAATGGCACTACAATTACCAGCATGTATCCCAGTAACTGTCCCATTAAATGTCTTTGCAGAAGGTATATTGCTCTGCTCACACCCAGTTTTTATGAGAAAGCTTCAAACACTTGTTTTTCCAGCAGATATACACTTTGGTTTTTCACCATTAACCCTTTTACTGGCTGCACACTACTGGATTGCTTTACAAATAATTCATTATGTTTGAAACAACAGGTCAGCAGCTTTGCAGACACCATTTATCTTCCTTCCTCTCAAAAGGACAAAATGTCAACTTACTGTAACAAACTTTATTTTTAGCAAATTTTGGATCTTCACTTGTGCAGATCATTTTCTGTTTACAAAACAGTTCATAACAGGCCTTTTATCACTTACCATCTTCCTGGCTATTATGCAGGTGATTCCTGCCTTGTCTCTATTATGTTGTGCCAAAAGTATCTATATATTCCATTAAGCTGCTACTGCAATGCCCATTTCTGTATAGATCTACATTGATCTGAAGCTATTCTGCAAACTAGACAGTCTCAACATATCAGTCTCATAATAACAAGGTATTTACCACCTTCTGCAGGTATGGACACCAGCCTGATGATCTCCTGTCCTCTACTGGCCTCCACACCCACTTGGCCTCAGGCTCATTGGCCTGCTTGTCTGCCACATCCACATACGAACTATGGTGGTCATTCTGAGTTGTTCGCTAGCTGCATTTGACCGCTGTGCAGCGAAGAGGCAAAAAAAATGGCACTTCTGTACATGCGTATGCAGCGCAATGAGCACGCATGACATACTATTACAACGACCGATGTAGTTTCACACAGGGTCTAGCAAATCTTTTCAGTTGCAATGCTGGCCGCAGAGTGATTGACATGAAGTGGGCATTTCTGGGTGTCAACTGACCGTTTTCAGGGAGTGTTCAGAAAAACGCAGGCATGCCAGGAAAAAAGCAGGCGTGGCTGGGCGAACACAGGGCATGTTCGTGACATCAAAACAGGAACTAAACAGTCTGAAGAGATCGCAAGCGCAGATTAGGTATAGAGCTACTCAGAAACTGCACAAAAAAACTTTGTAGCCGCTCTGCGATCCTTTCTGTCGCACTTCTGCTAAGCTAAAATACACTCCCAGTGGGAGGCGGCATAGCGTTTGCACGGCTGCTAAAATCTGCTAGCGAGCAAACAACTCGGAATGACCACCTATATCCACAGGGCAGCCATCAGGTGTGAGTACCTCCTTTTTCTTCCTTGAGTGAATGGATCCCTCCAGCCCAACTCTTAATCAGTGACTCACCACCACCTAACCTAACTCTACCACTACACACACACACACACACACACACACACACACACACACACACACACACACACACATATATATATATATATATATATATTTATTTATTATTTAGTAATTAACAGTTTCTTATATAGCACAGCAAATTCCGTAGTGCTTTACAATTGGAAATAACAATTATATAACAAAACAATGATATAACAAAACTGGGTAATAACAAACAGTCATAGAGGTAGGAAGGCCCTGATCGCAAGCTTACAATCTACAAGGAAATAGGCATGTATACACAAGGATAGGTGCTATCTATTGCATAGTTGTCCACCAGATTGCAAGGGTTCTTGGTGGGCTGTATGATATGGTCATACAGCAATGATGAACTGGGGTCGAGTGGAAGGATGAGAAGACGTGAGGATATGTGTGGACTGTGCAGAGTGGATGCAATTTGATAGGAAGGTTTGGGTGGTTCTGGAATTTGATACGCTTGCCTGAAGAGGTGAGTTTTCAGGGAATGCTTGAAGGTTTGGAGACTAGAGGAGAGTCTTATTGTACTTGGTAGGGCATTCCACAGAGTGGGTGCAGCCCGATGAAATCGAGAGTGGGAGCGGGTAATGAGTGTGGATGAGAGACAAAGATCTTGTGAAGAGGTCAGGTTGGGAGATATTCTGAGATAAGCAAAGTGATGTACGTTGGTGTAGTTTGGTTAATGGCCTTGTGTGTGAGTAAAAGTATTTTATATTGAATACGGCAGAATACAGGTAACCAATGGAGGGACTGACAGAGTGGATCTGCAGATGATGAACATCTTGCAAAGAAGATGAGCCTTGCAGCTGCATTCAGAATGGATTGTAGTGGTGAGAGTATAATTTTGGGAAGACCAGTTAGGAGACTATTGCAATAATCAATGCGGGAGATAATGAGAGCATGGATTCGGGTTTTAGCAGTGTCTTGTGTAAGATATGGTCAAATTTTGGATGTTTTTTAGATGCATGTAACATGATTTTGAGACAGATTCAATGTGGGAAACAAAGGACAGATCAGAGTCAAGGATGACACCTAGGCAGTGAGCTTGTGTGGTAGGGTAGATTGTCGACTTTTCAACAGTGATAGAGATATCAGGTTGGTACCTACTATTGGCCGGTAGAAATATAATTGACTCTGTCTTTGAAATATTAAGTTTGAGGTGGCAAGATGTCAGGAAGATGAAATGGCATATAGGCATTCAGTGACATGGCAGTACAGATAGGGACAAATCAGGGGAGGATAGGTAGATTTTAGAGATGTGCACTTGAAATTTTTCGGGTTTTGTGTTTTGGTTTTGGGTTCGGTTCCGCGGCCGTGTTTTGGGTTCGACCGCGTTTTGGCAAAACCTCACCGAATTTTTTTTGTCGGATTCGGGTGTGTTTTGGATTCGGGTGTTTTTTTCAAAAAACACTAAAAAACAGCTTAAATCATAGAATTTGGGGGTCATTTTGATCCCAAAGTATTATTAACCTCAAAAACCATAATTTCCACTCATTTTCAGTCTATTCTGAATACCTCACACCTCACAATATTATTTTTAGTCCTAAAATTTGCACCGAGGTCGCTGGATGACTAAGCTAAGCGACCCTAGTGGCCGACACAAACACCGGGCCCATCTAGGAGTGGCACTGCAGTGTCACGCAGGATGGCCCTTCCAAAAAACACTCCCCAAATAGCACATGACGCAAAGAAAAAAAGAGGCGCAATGAGGTAGCTGTGTGAGTAAGATAAGCGACCCTAGTGGCCGACACAAACACCGGGCCCATCTAGGAGTGGCACTGCAGTGTCACGCAGGATGGCCCTTCCAAAAAACACTCCCCAAACAGCACATGATGCAAAGAAAAAAAGAGGTGCAATGAGGTAGCTGTGTGAGTAAGCTAAGCGACCCTAGTGGCCGACACAAACACCTGGCCCATCTAGGAGTGGCACTGCAGTGTCACGCAGGATGGCCCTTCCAAAAAACACTCCCCAAACAGCACATGACGCAAAGAAAAAAAGAGGCGCAATGAGGTAGCTGTGTGAGTAAGATAAGCGACCCTAGTGGCCGACACAAACACCGGGCCCATCTAGGAGTGGCACTGCAGTGTCACGCAGGATGGCCCTTCCAAAAAACACTCCCCAAACAGCACATGACGCAAAGAAAAAAAGAGGCGCAATGAGGTAGCTGTGTGAGTGAGCTAAGCGACCCTAGTGGCCGACACAAACACCTGGCCCATCTAGGAGTGGCACTGCAGTGTCACGCAGGATGGCCCTTCCAAAAAACACTCCCCAAACAGCACATGACGCAAAGAAAAAAAGAGGCGCAATGAGGTAGCTGTGTGAGTAAGATAAGCGACCCTAGTGGCCGACACAAACACCGGGCCCATCTAGGAGTGGCACTGCAGTGTCACGCAGGATGGCCCTTCCAAAAAACACTCCCCAAACAGCACATGACGCAAAGAAAAAAAGAGGCGCAATGAGGTAGCTGTGTGAGTAAGATAAGCGACCCTAGTGGCCGACACAAACACCGGGCCCATCTAGGAGTGGCACTGCAGTGTCACGCAGGATGGCACTTCCAAAAAACACTCCCCAAACAGCACATGACGCAAAGAAAAAAAGAGGCGCAATGAGGTAGCTGTGTGAGTAAGATAAGCGACCCTAGTGGCCGACACAAACACCGGGCCCATCTAGGAGTGGCACTGCAGTGTCACGCAGGATGGCACTTCCAAAAAACACTCCCCAAACAGCACATGACGCAAAGAAAAAAAGAGGCGCAATGAGGTAGCTGTGTGAGTAAGATAAGCGACCCTAGTGGCCGACACAAACACCGGGCCCATCTAGGAGTGGCACTGCAGTGTCACGCAGGATGGCCCTTCCAAAAAACACTCCCCAAACAGCACATGACGCAAAGAAAAAAAGAGGCGCAATGAGGTAGCTGTGTGAGTAAGATAAGCGACCCTAGTGGCCGACACAAACACCGGGCCCATCTAGGAGTGGCACTGCAGAGTCACGCAGGATGGCCCTTCCAAAAAACACTCCCCAAACAGCACATGACGCAAAGAAAAATTAAAGAAAAAAGAGGTGCAAGATGGAATTGTCCTTGGGCCCTCCCACCCACCCTTATGTTGTATAAACAGGACATGCACACTTTAACCAACCCATCATTTCAGTGACAGGGTCTGCCACACGACTGTGACTGAAATGACGGGTTGGTTTGGACCCCCACCAAAAAAGAAGCAATTAATCTCTCCTTGCACAAACTGGCTCTACAGAGGCAAGATGTCCACCTCATCATCATCCTCCGATATATCACCGTGTACATCCCCCTCCTCACAGATTATCAATTCGTCCCCACTGGAATCCACCATCTCAGCTCCCTGTGTACTTTGTGGAGGCAATTGCTGCTGGTCAATGTCTCCACGGAGGAATTGATTATAATTCATTTTAATGAACATCATCTTCTCCACATTTTCTGGAAGTAACCTCGTACGCCGATTGCTGACAAGGTGAGCGGCGGCACTAAACACTCTTTCGGAGTACACACTTGTGGGAGGGCAACTTAGGTAGAATAAAGCCAGTTTGTGCAAGCGCCTCCAAATTGCCTCTTTTTCCTGCCAGTATAAGTACGGACTGTGTGACGTGCCTACTTGGATGCGGTCACTCATATAATCCTCCACCATTCTTTCAATGGGGAGAGAATCATATGCAGTGACAGTAGAAGACATGTCCGTAATCGTTGACAGGTCCTTCAGTCCGGACCAGATGTCAGCATCAGCAGTCGCTCCAGACTGCCCTGCATCACCGCCAGCGGGTGGGCTCGGAATTCTGAGCCTTTTCCTCGCACCCCCAGTTGCGGGAGAATGTGAAGGAGGAGATGTTGACAGGTCGCGTTCCGCTTGACTTGACAATTTTCTCACCAGCAGGTCTTTGAACCCCAGCAGACTTGTGTCTGCCGGAAAGAGAGATCCAAGGTAGGTTTTAAATCTAGGATCGAGCACGGTGGCCAAAATGTAGTGCTCTGATTTCAACAGATTGACCACCCGTGAATCCTTGTTAAGCGAATTAAGGGCTCCATCCACAAGTCCCACATGCCTGGCGGAATCGCTCCGTGTTAGCTCCTCCTTCAATGTCTCCAGCTTCTTCTGCAAAAGCCTGATGAGGGGAATGACCTGACTCAGGCTGGCAGTGTCTGAACTGACTTCACGTGTGGCAAGTTCAAAGGGCAGCAGAACCTTGCACAACGTTGAAATCATTCTCCACTGCGCTTGAGACAGGTGCATTCCACCTTCTATATCGTGCTGAATTGTATAGGCTTGAATGGCCTTTTGCTGCTCCTCCAACCTCTGAAGCATATATAGGGTTGAATTCCACCTCGTTACCACTTCTTGCTTCAGATGATGGCAGGGCAGGTTCAGGCGTTTTTGGTGTTGCTCCAGTCTTCTGTACGTGGTGCCTGTACGCCGAAAGTGTCCCGCAATTCTTCTGGCCACCGACAGCATCTCTTGCACGCCCCTGTCGTTTTTTAAAAAATTCTGCACCACCAAATTCAAGGTATGTGCAAAACATGGGACGTGCTGGAATTTGCCCAGATTTAATGCACACACAATATTGCTGGCGTTGTCCGATGCCACAAATCCACAGGAGAGTCCAATTGGGGTAAGCCATTCCGCGATGATCTTCCTCAGTTGCCGTAAGAGGTTTTCAGCTGTGTGCGTATTCTGGAAACCGGTGATACAAAGCGTAGCCTGCCTAGGAAAGAGTTGGCGTTTGCGAGATGCTGCTACTGGTGCCGCCGCTTCTGTTCTTGCGGCGGGAGTCCATACATCTACCCGGTGGGCTGTCACAGTCATATAGTCCTGACCCTGCCCTGCTCCACTTGTCCACATGTCCGTAGTTAAGTGGACATTGGGTACAGCTGCATTTTTTAGGACACTGGTGACTCTTTTTCTGAGGTCTGTGTACATTTTCGGTATCGCCTGCCTAGAGAAATGGAACCTAGATGGTATTTGGTACCGGGGACACAGTACCTCCAACAAGTCTCTAGTTGGCTCTGCAGTAATGATGGATACCGGAACCACGTTTCTCACCACCCAGGATGCCAAGGCCTCAGTTATCCGCTTTGCAGCAGGATGACTGCTGTGATATTTCATCTTCCTCGCAAAGGACTGTTGGACAGTCAATTGCTTGGTGGAAGTAGTAAAAGTGGTCTTACGATTTCCCCTCTGGGATGACCATCGACTCCCAGCAGCAACAACAGCAGCGCCAGCAGCAGTAGGCGTTACACGCAAGGATGCATCGGAGGAATCCCAGGCAGGAGAGGAATCGTCAGAATTGCCAGTGACATGGCCTGCAGGACTATTGGCATTCCTGGGGAAGGAGGAAATTGACACTGAGGGAGTTGGTGGGGTGGTTTGCGTGAGCTTGGTTACAAGAGGAAGGGATTTACTGGTCAGTGGACTGCTTCCGCTGTCGCCCAAAGTTTTTGAACTTGTCACTGACTTATTATGAATGCGCTGCAGGTGACGTATAAGGGAGGATGTTCCGAGGTGGTTAACGTCCTTACCCCTACTTATTACAGCTTGACAAAGGCAACACACGGCTTGACAAATGTTGTCCGCATTTCTGTTGAAATACTTCCCAACCGAAGAGCTGATTTTTTTGGTATTTTCACCAGGCATGTCAACGGCCATATTCCTCCCACGGACAACAGGTGTCTCCCCGGGTGCCTGACTTAAACAAACCACCTCACCATCAGAATCCTCCTTGTCAATTTCCTCCCCAGCGCCAGCAAAACCCATATCCTCCTCATCCTGGTGTACTTCAACAGTGACATCTTCAATTTGAATATCAGGAACGGGACTGTGGGTGCTGCTTCCAGCACTTCCAGGGGGCGTGCAAATGGTGGAAGGCGCATGCTCTTCACGTCCAGTGTTGGGAAGGTCAGGCATCGCAACCGACACAATTGGACTCTCCTTGTGGATTTGGGATTTCGAAGAACGCACAGTTCTTTGCGGTGCTTTTGCCAGCTTGAGTCTTTTCATTTTTCTAGCGAGAGGCTGAGTGCTTCCATCCTCATGTGAAGCTGAACCACTAGCCATGAACATAGGCCAGGGCCTCAGCCGTTCCTTGCCACTCCGTGTGGTAAATGGCATATTGGCAAGTTTACGCTTCTCCTCCGACAATTTTATTTTAGATTTTGGAGTCCTTTTTTTACTGATATTTGGTGTTTTGGATTTTACATGCTCTGTACTATGACATTGGGCATCGGCCTTGGCAGACGACGTTGCTGGCATTTCATCGTCTCGGCCATTACTAGTGGCAGCAGCTTCAGCATGAGGTGGAAGTGGATCTTGATCTTTCCCTAATTTTGGAACCTCAACATTTTTATTCTCCATATTTTAATAGGCACAACTAAAAGGCACCTCAGGTAAACAATGGAGATGGATGGATACTAGTATACTTATGGATGGACGAGCGACTGCCGACACAGAGGTAGCTACAGCCGTGGACTACCGTACTGTGTCTGCTGCTAATATAGACTGGATGATAATGAGATGAAATCAATATATATATATATAATATCACTAGCACTGCAGCCGGACAGGTATATATATTTATTATGTAATGACTGATGACGGACCTGCTGGACACTGTCAGCTCAGCAGCACCGCAGACTGCTACAGTAAGCTACTATAGTAGTATGTATAAAGAAGAAAGAAAAAAAAAAACCACGGGTAGGTGGTATACAATTATGGATGGACGAGCGACTGCCGACACAGAGGTAGCTACAGCCGTGGACTACCGTACTGTGTCTGCTGCTAATATAGACTGGATGATAATGAGATGAAATCAATATATATATATATATATATATAATATCACACTAGTACTGCAGCCGGACAGGTAGATATATTTATTATGTAATGACTGATGACGGACCTGCTGGACACTGTCAGCTCAGCAGCACCGCAGACTGCTACAGTAAGCTACTATAGTAGTATGTATAAAGAAGAAAGAAAAAAAAAAACCACGGGTAGGTGGTATACAATTATGGATGGACGAGCGACTGCCGACACAGAGGTAGCTACAGCCGTGGACTACCGTACTGTGTCTGCTGCTAATATAGACTGGATGATAATGAGATGAAATCAATATATATATATATATATATAATATCACACTAGTACTGCAGCCGGACAGGTAGATATATTTATTATGTAATGACTGATGACGGACCTGCTGGACACTGTCAGCTCAGCAGCACCGCAGACTGCTACAGTAAGCTACTATAGTAGTATGTATAAAGAAGAAAGAAAAAAAAAAAAACACGGGTAGGTGGTATACAATTATGGATGGACGAGCGACTGCCGACACAGAGGTAGCTACAGCCGTGGACTACCGTACTGTGTCTGCTGCTAATATATACTGGATGATAATGAGATGAAATCAATATATATATATATAATATCACTAGTACTGCAGCCGGACAGGTATATATATTTATTATGTAATGACTGATGACGGACCTGCTGGACACTGTCAGCTCAGCAGCACCGCAGACTGCTACAGTAAGCTACTATAGTAGTATGTATAAAGAAGAAGAAAGAAAAAAAAAAACGGGTAGGTGGTATACAATATTATATATATATTATATACAATTATATATATATATATATATATATATATATATATTAAACTGGTGGTGATTATTAAACTGGTGGTCAGGTCACTGGTCACACTATCAGCAACTTGCAAGTAGTACTCCTAAGCAGACAATCACAATATATATTATACTGGTGGTCAGTGTGGTCACAATGGCAGTGTGGCACTCTGGCAGCAAAAGTGTGCACTGTACGTTATATGTACTCCTGAGTCCTGCTCTCAGACTCTAACTGCTCCCCACTGTCAGTGTCTCCCCCACAAGTCAGATATACATTATACAGTCACACTATCTATCTATCTATCTATCACTTCAGTAAGTAGTAGTACTCCTCCTAATGCTCCCCAAAATTACTACTGTGTCTCTCTCTACTCTAGTCTCACTCTCTTCTCTATAAACGGAGAGGACGCCAGCCACGTCCTCTCCCTATGAATCTCAATGCACGTGTGAAAATGGCGGCGACGCGCGGCTCCTTATATAGAATCCGAGTCTCGCAATAGAATCCGAGCCTCGCGAGAATCCGACAGCGGGATGATGACGTTCGGGCGTGCTCAGGTTAACCGAGCAAGGCGGGAAGATCCGAGTCGCTCGGCCCCGTGTAAAAAAAAATGAAGTTCGGGCGGGTTCGGATTCCGAGGAACCGAACCCGCTCATCTCTAGTAGATTTGAGTATCATCTGCGTACAGATGATACTGAAATCCAAAAGAGCTGATTAGTTTACCAAGAGATGAGGTATAGATAGGGAAAAGCAGAGGACCCAAGACTGAGCCTTGCGGTACTCCAACTGAAAGAGGTAATGAGGAGGAGGTAGATTCAGAGAAGTGAACACTGAAGGAGCGATTAGATAAGTAGGATAGGAACCAAGAAAGGGCTGTGTCCTTAAGACCTAGGGATTGTAGTGTTTGTATGAGAAGAGAGTGGTCAGCAGTGTCAAAGGCAGCAGATAGATCTAGAAGAATAATTAGTGAGTAATGGCCTTTAGAATTCGTAATGACCAAATCATTAACCACTTTAGTCAGTGCTGTCTCTGTGGAGCGTTGGGAACGTAAGCCTGACTGAAGTGGGACCAATAAAATGTGTGAGTTAATAAAGTGTGTGAGTCGAGTGTAGGCAAGTCTCTCAAGTAGCTTAGAAAAATCAAGGGAGCTGAGAGATAGGGTGGTAGTTTGAGAGAGAGTTAGGGTCAGATTTATTTTTCAAAATGGGAGTAATCACTGCATGCTTGAAGAGTGAAGGAAAAATACCAGTAGAGAGAGATTACAGATGTTAGTTAAGGTAGGGATGAGCACCAGAGACAGAGCTTTACTTATTTCTGAGGATAAAGGATCAAGAGGATAGGCAGTAGAGAAGGATGAGAAGAGTTATGATACTTCATCTTCATTTGTGGGATCAAATGAAGAGAGAGTGACAGAGGGTTCAGGTAAAGAGCATACCATTTCATCTTGGATCTTATCAATCTTCTCCTTGAAGTAGGAAGCAAGATCTTGTGATTTAAATGTATTAAAGGGTAGTTTGGGGTTAGAGGCTTGAGCAGAGATAAGAGTTTGGACATATGTTTGTTTGGCAGTGTCCAGGGCATTTCTATAAGAGTGGTAGACAGTCTTATATGTGAGGAAGTCACTTGAAATACGAGATTTACACCACTGACGTTCAGATTTATGTGTGAGTTTTTGCAGTTGTCTTGTTAATTTAGAGTGTCATGGTTGACATCTAGGCCTACGTGGAATGTGATGGGTAGCTGGAGCCACTTCATCAAGGGTTCGAGTCTCGTTCAGGTGTGATATAGACATCTCAGGAGAGGTTAATGAAAAATAGGTGAAAGCAGTTTTTGGAGTTAGGTGGAAAGTTCTTGAGGATTAATTGTGTTAATATTTCTGCGGGTTTGAGGAGGATTGGAGGACTTCAGCAACACAGAGTTTGAATTAATGGAGGAGAGCATGCAGGTGATAAGGTTGTGATCTGAGGGGGAAAGAAGTGTTATT
The DNA here is from genome assembly GCF_028390025.1 of Pseudophryne corroboree. Lineage (NCBI taxonomy): Eukaryota > Metazoa > Chordata > Amphibia > Anura > Myobatrachidae > Pseudophryne > Pseudophryne corroboree. The sequence goes on from NC_086445.1 coordinate 329,018,177, forward strand.
GAGTTCAGAAATGGAGCATAGTCTGGTGAATACTAGATCAAGGCAGTGGCCTTTCCAATGAGTAGAGGAGTCAGTCCATTGGGAGAGACCGATAGAGGAGGTTAGAGAGAGTAGTTAGGAGGCGTGAGAAGCAGATTTTGGACAATCAATAGCAATATTGAAATCACCCATGATGATGGTGGAGATGTCAGAGGATAGGAAGTGAGGGAGCCAGCAAAAAAATCTTCCAGAAATTATTTGGGATGCCCAGGTGGGTGATAGATAGCTGCAACACGCAAAGAGAAAGGAGAGTAAACCCTGATTAAATGTACTTCAAATAATGTAAAAGTGAGTAATGGAACCTGTGGTAGAACAGTGTATGCGAAAGATTGGGAAAGTAATAGTCCAACTCCTCCTCCTTTATGGTTACCAGGCCTGGTGGTGTGTGTAAAGTGGATACCACCATGTGACAGTGCTGCAGGGGAGTCTGTGTCTGATTGTTTGAGTTAGGTTTCTGTTACAGCCAGCAGATTGAAGTTGTTAGATATGAAGAGGTCATGGATGGATGTTAATTTGTTACAAACAGAGCGTGCATTCCATAAGGCACATTTTAGTAATCTGGAGGGTGAGGCTGTAGGGTATATATATATGTATATATACACTAAAAGTTTGCACTCATGGGTACATGTACTTTAGCTATAACACTTCCTGTTTTGCCTCATTAATGAGGCGAAGCAGGAAGGGACATCGACAAGATGTATTAACATCTTCTGCCAAAGCGGGGGGGGGGGGGGGGAGTGTAAACTCCCCATGCTTGTGATGTCCCCCTGAGCACACAGCACTTCAGCTCACTGCAGAAGTGCTTTGTCTCCCTGCCCTGGTTGACTCCTCTGTGCATGCGTGGGATCTCACTACTCACTCGTGATCCCACACACAGTCAGAAGAAGGCACCCACCACAGCCAGCTGTAGTCTATGGGCATCGCCACCTGCGGCTGTCGATATCATTAGCTGCAGGTATCGGAATGGTCAGCACTGCTGACCGTTCATACATTGCCCATTCTTAAAGGCCCTATATTTAGATAGCAGCACTGATAAGGATAGGGGCGCATAGCGCAAAAATAAGCATGGCAACATCTGTATATCTGGTTCCCTCCATGAACTCTTATAGGAAGATGTTGCAGTAAGATGAGCATGGCTACATATGTAGTTTGGAATTTAATTAAGTATTTATGATTTTTTTTTGTTTAAATGGTAGTTAAATAAACTATCAGGTACAGCAGTTAAATAAAGCACAGATCGAGTGCTGTGGATTAAAACCAGATATGTTAATATATAAAATTTGTGGTCACACTTTTTGTAGCACCAGGTCAGGTAATAAATTATACTGTTAATTATATATATATATATATATATATATATATATATATATATATATATATATATATATATAATGGATAACTGGCAGCACTCGACAACACACTGACTGATATAGATATATTTCCGGTTTGATTCCACACACTCAGGTGGCACCTGATGTAGGTCCTGATGGAAGCATGATGTGGAGGGCACCCATAACAGTATTTATCGATTATCTGACGAGTGCCAGATCCTGGATCTTGTGTGTGTGTATGTATGTGTATTAGAGATGTGCACCAGAAATTTTTCGTGTTTTGTGTTTTGGTTTTGGATTTGGTTCTGTGACCGTGTTTTGGATTCGGACGCGTTTTGGCAAAATCTCCATGAAAATGTTTTGTCGGATTCGGGTGTGTCTTGAATTCTGGTGGGTTTTTTTCAAAAACCCCTCAAAAACAGCTTAAATCATAGAATTTGGGGGTAATTTTGATCCTATAGTATTTATAACCTCAATAACCACAATTTCCACTACTTTCCAGTCTATTCTGAACACCTCACAATATTATTTTTAGTCCTAAAATTTGCACTGAGGTCACTGGATGACTAAGCTAAGTGACCCAAGTGGCCAGCACAAACACCTGGCCCCATCTAGGAGTGGCACTGCAGTGTCAGACAGGATGGCACTTAAAAAAATTGGCCCCAAACAGCACATGATGCAAAGAAAAGAGAAAAAGAGGTGCACTGTGGTCGCTGCACGGCTAAGCTAAGCAACACAAACACCTCAATATCACAGGAATTATTCTAATCAATGGTATTATTGGTCCAAATCACTGGAAGAAAATGACAAAATTACTGGAATTATTCCTTCTAATCAATGGTATTATTGGTCCAAATTACTGGAAGAAAATGACAAAATCACTGGAATTATTTGTTCTAATCAATGGTATTATTGGTCCAAATCACTGGAAGAAAATGACAAAATCACTGGAATTATTTGGCAAGATAACTGTAATTAACAATTATAAATCACTGATATTAATTGGTAAAATCTCGCTATCGCCTGCCTAGTGAAGTGGAATCTAGATGGGATTTTGTACCAGGGACACAATAACTTCATCAATTGTCTAAATCCCACTGCACTAATGGCGGAAAACGGGCACACGTCTAACAGCGCACTGATTATACGGAGAACTGATTATACTGATCACTGATGATACTACGGAGAACTGACACTGAGCAGCGAGAACAGCACTGGACTTTTGTACTGTAGTATACTGGTCACCACAATGCAGCACTGACACTGAGCACAGATATTAAGCACAGATCAGGATACTAGAAGTGACACAGAGCTGCAAGATACAGCAATGGCCTACTGTACTGTACTACTATATACTGGTGGTCACCACAATGCTGCACTGTACTACTATATACAGGTCACAACAATGCAGCAGATATTGAGCACTGATCAGGATACTAGAACTGAGTCTAACACGGAGCTGCAAGATACAGAAATGGCCTACTTTACTGTACTATATGTATACTGCTGGTCACCAAAATGCTGCACTGTCCTACTATATACTGCTCACAACAATGCAGCACAGATATGGAATGGATACTTGCAGTGACACAGAGCTGCAAGATACAGCAATGGCCTACTGTACTGTACTACTATAATTATATACTGTGGTCCCCACAATGCATCACACTGAGCACAGATATTCCCAGGTGTATCTCACACATCGCTCAGTACAGATTACAGGATGTATAATCACCAGGTGTACAGATGTATCCACATTTATCTTGATGGTTAATAGGATTAACTGTGACTGGCCTGTCAGACTTAATCCCCTGCTGTAATGACTTAATCCCCTGCTGTATTGTTCTCTGTATTGTATTGCAGTTGAGAACAATAGCTGAAGGGTTTATGCTAATAAGTCATGTTGTGACTAGGCACAGAAAACTACTCAAGATAACGGTGGCTACATCTGTATAACACACGTCGCACAGTACAGTATACAGTATGCAGCTCTGGAGGTATCAGTATTTGGCAGGAAGGCGAGGCCTGGTCCTGGCAGCAGAGTGACAGGCGGCCGTATAGTAGCAGCCAGCTCCAAATCTGGCAGTGTGTGGAGAGGGAGGGGGTGATTGAAGGGAACGAGCGCTGGAGTGTCTGAGCGGAGGGCTTGGAAGTTCAGGGGGAGTGAGCCGGGAGCTGCTCTTCCATAGCAGCACACAGTGGTGGTGACAGAGTCTTAAAAAGGAGGGAGGAGGAGGATTGGGGCAACTGGCAACAGGGGAGCACTATGCCGCAGCCATCACCTGCAGGGGGAGTGGAGGGAAACACATCCTATCTGCCCCAGATAAATGACTTCTGATCAGAGCAATTGAGGGTCGGAGTTTTTCTGAAAGGAAGGGGTTCTTTTTCATGTAGACTGGAAGGACTACAACAAACTTGGAGTGACTACACTTTTCACCCTAGTTCGGCAGCCCTGCTGCCCTTTGATACACAGATGAATGAAGACTCCATTTGGAAAGGTGGCCACTCAGCGATCAAGAGCTGATGCAGCACATGCAGGTGTTACTGCAAATATGATGAAGAAAAGAACATCTCATAAGAAACATCGAAACAATATGGGACCAAGTAAACCAATCTCCCATCCAAGGCGAAATATTGTAGGCTGTAGAATACATCATGGGCGGAAAGAGGGAAGTGGGCCAATAACCCAGTGGAAAGGAACAGTTCTGGATCAAGTACCAGTGAATCCCTCCCGCTATCTTATAAAGTATGATGGATTTGATTGTGTCTATGGACTTGAGCTTCACAAGGATGAAAGGGTGTCTGCTCTTGAAGTTCTACTAGACAGAGTTGCCTCATCCCAAATCAGCGATGCCCATTTGGCTGACACAATGATTGGTAAAGCAGTGGAGCATATGTTTGAAACAGAGGATGGTTCCAAGGATGAGTGGCGAGGGATGGTATTAGCACGAGCACCTATTATGAACACATGCTTTTATATAACCTATGAAAAGTACCCAGTCTTATATATGTATCAACTTTTAGATGACTATAAAGAAGGAGATCTTGGATCATGCCAGACTCAAATGATTCCCCTCCAGCTGAAAGAGAACCAGGGGAGGTTGTGGACAGCCTGGTGGGCAAGCAAGTGGAATATGCCAAAGAAGATGGCTCAAAAAGGACTGGCATGGTTATTCACCAAGTTGAAGCTAAACCATCTGTGTACTTCATTAAGTTTGATGACGATTTCCATATTTATGTCTACGATTTGGTGAAGACATCCTAAATGGGATTCTGTACTTTTTTTTTTTTGCCAAACATAATCTAATGTAAACATTTGTAGAAAGTCGCTGCTTTCTGATTACAGAAATGCTCAGATATTCCTGTGAATCCACAATCCCTTCCCAGAGGAAAAAGAAATTGAGAAACCGTTGTTTGAGAATGTTTGTTCTCTTTCCCTTACAAAGGAACAAACCACTTTCCAAGAAGACTGACGTTTTGGGGATTATGGAGACATAATGTTTTTGAATATAAACCCTAAAGCAGATGGTGTATTAGAGCAAAAGAGTGCAAGAGACCAGCCATGCAGTTTCTAAAATACTATTAAAAAATGTTACTGTATTTCATAAGCACTCATTCCTAACTCTGCTAAGTACTGTTTGGTATACTGTATCTGGCTTCCATGAGGTACTTGTCCATTATTTCAGCTTCCATTGACCTTTTTGAAAGCTGTAGAAGTTATCGTTTTTTTATTTTATTTTTATTTTCCCCTATTTTTAATTTTCTCCTGCATAGCCCAGTAAAATGTTGAAATGTTAAGTATTGACTTGTGCATTCTTGGGGTCCACTTCTTCACCAAACATAGTCAAATCTCATCCTAACCCTCTGTTCCACATTCTCTATGTACCCCATCTGTGTCACCCCTGTCTGTCTACCCCTCCCCTTTAGATTATAAACTCTCATGAGCAGGGCCCTCTTCCCTCGTGTGCTTATCCTTTGTCTTACTTTAATAATCTTCAACTGTACCACATCCAGCAGTATTCTGCCACTTGATACTTATTCCAGTGTCATCTGCTGATGTAACTATGTTTATTTACCCTGTACTTGTCCTATACTGTCATCAACTGTAAATTGCTGTTTTCCTGTTTGATTATTTATGTACTCTGTAATTGGGTGCTGCGGAACCCTTGTGGCGCCATATAAATAAAGGATAATAATAATAATAATAATAATAATAATAATAATATAAAGTGTATAATCCCCAGTTGTATCGCACACATCGCTCAGTACAGATTACAGGATGTATAATCACCAGGTGTATAACACACGTCGCACAGTACAGTATACAGGGTGTATAATTAATTACCAGGTGTATCACACACATCACACAGTACAGTATATAGGGTGTATAATCCCCAGGTGTATCTCACACATCGCTCAGTACAGATTACAGGATGTATAATCACCAGGTGTATAACACATGTCGCACAGTACAGTATACAGGGTGTATAATCCCCAGGTGTAACTCAAACATCACTCAGTACAGTATATAGGGTGTATAATCCCCAGGTGTATAACACACATCACACAGTACAGTATATAGGGTGTATAATCCCCAGATGTATCTCACACATCGTTCAGTACAGATTACAGGATGTATAATCACCAGTGTATAACACACGTTGCACAGTACAGTATATAGGGTGTATAATTAATTACCAGGTGTATCACACACATCGCACAGTACAGTATACAGGGTGTATAATCCCCAGGTGTATCTCACACATCACTCAGTACAGTATATAGGGTGTATAATCCCCAGGTGTATCTCACACATCACACAGTTCAGTATATAGGGTGTATAATCCCCAGGTGTATCTCACACATCGCTCAGTACATATTACAGGATGTATAATCACCAGGTGCATAACACACGTTGCACAGTACAGTATACAGGGTGTATAATCACCAGGTGTATCTCACACATCACTCAGTACAGTATATAGGGTGTATAATCCCCAGGTGTATTTCACACATCACACAGTACAGTATATAGGGTGTATAATCCCCAGGTGTATCTCACACATCACTCAGTACAGATTACAGGATGTATAATCACCAGGTGTATAACACATGTCGCACAGTACAGTATACAGGGTGTATAATTAAATACCAGGTGTATCACCCACATCACTCAGTATAGTATATAGGGTGTATAATCCCCAGGTGTATCTCACACATCACACAGTACAGTATATAGGGTGTATAATCCTCAAGTGTATCTCACACATCACTCAGTACAGTATATAGGGTGTATAATCCCCAGGTGTATTTCACACATCACACAGTACAGTATATAGGGTGTATAATCCCCAGGTGTATCTCACACATCACTCAGTACAGATTACAGGATGTATAATCACCAGGTGCATAACACACGTCGCACAGTACAGTATACAGGGTGTATAATCCCAGGTGTATCTCACACATCACTCAGTACAGTATATAGGATGTATAATCCCCAGGTGTATCTCACACATAGCTCAGTACAGATTACAGGATGTATAATCACCAGGTGTATAACACACATCACACAGTACAGTACACAGGGTGTATAATTAATTACCAGGTGTATCACACACATCACACAGTACAGTATATAGGGTGAATAATCCCCAGGTGTATCTCACACATCGCTCAGTACAGATTACAGGATATATAATCACCAGGTGTATAACACACGTCGTACAGTACAGTATACAGGGTGTATAATTCCCTGGTGTATTTCACACATCACACAGTACAGTATATAGGGTGTATAATCCCCAGGTGTATCTCACACATCACTCAGTACAGATTACAGGATGTATAATCACCAGGTGTATAACACATGTCGCACAGTACAGTATACAGGGTGTATAATCCCCAGGTGTATCTCACACATCTCTCAGTACAGTATATAGGGTGTATAATCCCCAGGTGTATCTCACACATCACACAGTACAGTATATATCTGGTGTATAATCCCCAGGTGTATCTCACACATCGCTCAGTACAGTATACAGGGTGAATAATTAATTACCAAGTGTATCACACACATCGCACAGTACAGTATACAGGGTGTATAATCTCCAGGTGTATCTCACACATCACTCAGTACAGTATATAGGGTGTATAATCCCCTGGTGTATCTCACACATCACACAGTACAGTATATAGGGTGTATAATCCCCAGGTGTATCTCACACACGTTCAGTACAGATTACAGGATGTATAATCACTAGGTGCATAACACACGTTGCACAGTACAGTATACAGGGTGTATAATCATCAGGTTTATATCACACATCACTCAGTACAATATATAGGGTGTATAATCCCCAGGTGTATTTCACACATCACACAGTACAGTATATAGGGTGTATAATCCCCAGGTGTATCTCACACATCACTCAGTACAAATTACAGGATGTATAATTACCAGGTGTAAAACACATGTCGCACAGTACAGTATACAGGGTGTATAATTAATTACCAGGTGTATCACCCACATCACTCAGTACAGTATATAAGGTGTATAATCCCCAGGTGTATCTCACACATCACACAGTACAGTATACAGGGTGTATAATCCCTAGGTGTATCTCACACATCGCTCAGTACAGATTAAAGGATGTATAATCACCAGGTGCATAACACACGTTGCACAGTACAGTATACAGGGTGTATAATCACCAGGTGTATCTCACACATCACTCAGTACAGTATATAGGGTGTATAATCCTCAAGTGTATCTCACACATCACTCAGTACAGTATATAGGGTGTATAATCCCCAGGTGTATTTCACACATCACTCAGTACAGATTACAGGATGTATATTCACCAGGTGCATAACACACATCGCACAGTACAGTATACAGGGTGTATAATCCCCAGGTGTCTCACACATCACTCAGTACAGTATATAGGATGTATAATCCCCAGGTGTATCTCACACATAGCTCAGTACAGATTACAGGATGTATAATCACCAGGTGTATAACACACATCACACAGTACAGTACACAGGGTGTATAATTAATTACCAGGTGTATCACACACATCGCACAGTACAGTATATAGGGTGTATAATCCCCAGGTGTATCTCACACATCACACAGTACAGTATATAGGGTGTATAATCCCCAGGTGTATCTCACACATCGCTCAGTACAGATTACAGGATATATAATCACCAGGTGTATAACACACATCGCACAGTACAGTATAGAGGGTGTATAATCCCCAGGTGTATCTCACACATCACACAGTACAGTATATAGGGTGTATAATCCCCAGGTGTATCTCACACATCGCTCAGTACAGATTACAGGATGTATAATCACCAGGTGTATAACACATGTCGCACAGTATAGTATACAGCGTGTATAATCCCCAGGTGTGTCTCACACATCACTCAGTACAGTATATAGGGTGTATAATCCCCAGGTGTATCTCACACATCACACAGTACAGTATATATCTGGTGTATAATCCCCAGGTGTATCTCACACATCGCTCAGTACAGTATACAGGGTGAATAATTAATTACCAGGTGTATCACAGACATCGCACAGTACAGTATACAGGGTGAATAATTAATTACCAGGTGTATCACAGACATCGCACAGTACAGTATACAGGGTGTATAATCCCCAGGTGTATCTCATACATCACACAGTACAGTATATAGGGTGTATAATCCCCAGGTGTATCTCACACATCACTCAGTACAGTATACAGGGTGTATAATCCCCAGGTGTATCTCACACATCACACAGTAAAGTATGTAGGGTGTATAATCCCCAGGTGTATCTCACACATCGCTCAGTACAGATTACAGGATGTATAATCACCAGGTGTATAACACATGTCGCACAGTACAGTATACAGGGTGTATAATCCCCAGGTGTATCTCACACATCACTCAGTACAGTATATAGGGTGTATAAACCCCAGGTGTATCTCACACATCGCTCAGTACAGTATACAGGGTGAATAATTAATTACCAGGTGTATCACAAACAACGCACAGTACAGTATACAGGGTGTATAATCCCCAGGTGTATTTCACACATCACACAGTACAGTATATAGGGTGTATAATCCCCAGGTGTATCTCACACATCGCTCAGTACAGTATACAGGGTGTATAATCACCAGGTGTATCACAAACTTTGCACAGTACAGTATACAGGGTGTATAATCCCCAGGTGTATCTCACACATCGCTCAGTACAGATTACAGGATGTACAATCACCAGGTGCATAACACACGTTGCACAGTACAGTATACAGGGTGTATAATCACCAGGTGTATCTCACACATCACTCATTACAGTATATAGGGTGTATAATCCTCAAGTGTATCTCACACATCACTCAGTACAGTATAGAGGGTGTATAATCCCCAGGTGTATTACACACATCACACAGTACAGTATATAGGGTGTATAATCACCAGGTGTATCTCACACATCACTCAGTACAGATTACAGGATGTATATTCACCAGGTGCATAACACACATCGCACAGTACAGTATACAGGGTGTATAATCCCCAGGTGTATCTCACACATCACTCAGTACAGTATATAGGATGTATAATCCCCAGGTGTATCTCACACATAGCTCAGTACAGATTACAGGATGTATAATCACCAGGTGTATAACACACATCACACAGTACAGTACACATGGTGTATAATTAATTACCAGGTGTATCACACACATCGCACAGTACAGTATATAGGGTGTATAATCCCCAGTTGTATCTCACACATCACACAGTACAGTATATAGGGTGTATAATCCCCAGGTGTATCTCACACATCGCTCAGTACAGATTACAGGATATATAATCACCAGGTGTATAACACACGTCGCACAGTACAGTATAGAGGGTGTATAATCCCCAGGTGTATCTCACACATCACACAGTACAGTATATAGGGTGTATAATCCCCAGGTGTATCTCACACATCGCTCAGTACAGATTACAGGATGTATAATCACCAGGTGTATAACACATGTCGCACAGTATAGTATACAGCGTGTATAATCCCCAGGTGTATCTCACACATCACTCAGTACAGTATATAGGGTGTATAATCCCCAGGTTTATCTCACACATTACACAATACAGTATATATCTGGTGTATAATCCCCAGGTGTATCTCACACATCGCTCAGTACAGTATACAGGGTGAATAATTAATTACCAGGTGTATCACAGACATCGCATAGTACAGTATACAGGGTGAATAATTAATTACCAGGTGTATCACAGACATCGCACAGTACAGTATACAGTGTGTATAATCCCCAGGTGTATCTCATACATCACACAGTACAGTATATAGGGTGTATAAAACCCAGGTGTATCTCACACATCACTCAGTACAGTATACAGGGTGTATAATCCCCAGGTGTATCTCACACATCACACAGTACAGTATGTAGGGTGTATAATCCCCAAGTGTATCTCACACATCGCTCAGTACAGATTACAGGATGTATAATCACCAGATGTATAACACATGTTACACACAGAGCCGGCCCTAGGCATAGGCAAACTAGGCAAATGCCTAGGGCATTTGGTATGCTTAGGGGCTCCAGACAGGGTGTATAATCCCCAGGTGTATCTCACACATCACTCAGTACAGTATATAGGGTGTATAAACCCCAGGTGTATCTCACACATCGCTCAGTACAGTATACAGGGTGAATAATTAATTACCAGGTGTATCACAAACAACGCACAGTACAGTATACAAGGTGTATAATCCCCAGGTGTATTTCACACATCACACAGTACAGTATATAGGGTGTATAATCCCCAGGTGTATCTCACACATCGCTCAGTACAGTATACAGGGTGTATAATCACCAGGTGCATCACAAACTTTGCACAGTACAGTATACAGGGTGTATAATCCCCAGGTGTATCTCACACATCGCTCAGTACAGATTACAGGATGTATAAAATCACCAGGTGTATAACACACGTCGCACAGTACAGTATACAGGGTGTATAATCCCCAGGTGTATCTCACACATCACTCAGTACAGTATATAGGATGTATAATCCCCAGGTGTATCTCACACATAGCTCAGTACAGATTACAGGATGTATAATCACCAGGTGTATAACACACATCACTCAGTACAGATTACAGGATGTATATTCACCAGGTGCATAACACACATCGCACAGTACAGTATACAGGGTGTATAATCCCCAGGTGTCTCACACATCACTCAGTACAGTATATAGGATGTATAATCCCCAGGTGTATCTCACACATAGCTCAGTACAGATTACAGGATGTATAATCACCAGGTGTATAACACACATCACACAGTACAGTACACAGGGTGTATAATTAATTACCAGGTGTATCACACACATCGCACAGTACAGTATATAGGGTGTATAATCCCCAGGTGTATCTCACACATCACACAGTACAGTATATAGGGTGTATAATCCCCAGGTGTATCTCACACATCGCTCAGTACAGATTACAGGATATATAATTACCAGGTGTATAACACACATTGCACAGTACAGTATAGAGGGTGTATAATCCCCAGGTGTATCTCACACATCACACAGTGCAGTATATAGGGTGTATAATCCCCAGGTGTATCTCACACATCGCTCAGTACAGATTACAGGATGTATAATCACCAGGTGTATAACACATGTCGCACAGTATAGTATACAGCGTGTATAATCCCCAGGTGTGTCTCACACATCACTCAGTACAGTATATAGGGTGTATAATCCCCAGGTGTATCTCACACATCACACAGTACAGTATATATCTGGTGTATAATCCCCAGGTGTATCTCACACATCGCTCAGTACAGTATACAGGGTGAATAATTAATTACCAGGTGTATCACAGACATCGCACAGTACAGTATACAGGGTGAATAATTAATTACCAGGTGTATCACAGACATCGCACAGTACAGTATACAGGGTGTATAATCCCCAGGTGTATCTCATACATCACACAGTACAGTATATAGGGTGTATAATCCCCAGGTGTATCTCACACATCACTCAGTACAGTATACAGGGTGTATAATCCCCAGGTGTATCTCACACATCACAGAGTACAGTATGTAGGGTGTATAATCCCCAGGTGTATCTCACACATCGCTCAGTACAGATTACAGGATGTATAATCACCAGGTGTATAACACATGTCGCACAGTACAGTATACAGGGTGTATAATCCCCAGGTGTATCTCACACATCACTCAGTACAGTATATAGGGTGTATAAACCCCAGGTGTATCTCACACATCGCTCAGTACAGTATACAGGGTGAATAATTAATTACCAGGTGTATCACAAACTACGCACAGTACAGTATACAGGGTGTATAATCCCCAGGTGTATTTCACACATCACACAGTACAGTATATAGGGTGTATAATCCCCAGGTGTATCTCACACATCGCTCAGTACAGTATACAGGGTGTATAATCACCAGGTGTATCACAAACTTTGCACAGTACAGTATACAGGGTGTATAATCCCCAGGTGTATCTCACACATCGCTCAGTACAGATTACAGGATGTACAATCACCAGGTGCATAACACACGTTGCACAGTACAGTATACAGGGTGTATAATCACCAGGTGTATCTCACACATCACTCATTACAGTATATAGGGTGTATAATCCTCAAGTGTATCTCACACATCACTCAGTACAGTATATAGGGTGTATAATCCCCAGGTGTATTACACACATCACACAGTACAGTATATAGGGTGTATAATCACCAGGTGTATCTCACACATCACTCAGTACAGATTACAGGATGTATATTCACCAGGTGCATAACACACATCGCACAGTACAGTATACAGGGTGTATAATCCCCAGGTGTATCTCACACATCACTCAGTACAGTATATAGGATGTATAATCCCCAGGTGTATCTCACACATAGCTCAGTACAGATTACAGGATGTATAATCACCAGGTGTATAACACACATCACACAGTACAGTACACATGGTGTATAATTAATTACCAGGTGTATCACACACATCGCACAGTACAGTATATAGGGTGTATAATCCCCAGGTGTTTCTCACACATCACACAGTACAGTATATAGGGTGTATAATCCCCAGGTGTATCTCACACATCGCTCAGTACAGAATACAGGATATATAATCACCAGGTGTATAACACACGTCGCACAGTACAGTATAGAGGGTGTATAATCCCCAGGTGTATCTCACACATCACACAGTACAGTATATAGGGTGTATAATCCCCAGGTGTATCTCACACATAGCTCAGTACAGATTACAGGATGTATAATCACCTGGTGTATCTCACACATCGCTCAGTACAGTATACAGGGTGTATAATCACCAGGTGCATCACAAACTTTGCACAGTACAGTATACAGGGTGTATAATCCCCAGGTGTATCTCACACATCGCTCAGTACAGATTACAGGATGTATAAAATCACCAGGTGTATAACACACGTCGCACAGTACAGTATACAGGGTGTATAATCCCCAGGTGTATCTCACACATCACTCAGTACAGTATATAGGATGTATAATCCCCAGGTGTATCTCACACATAGCTCAGTACAGATTACAGGATGTATAATCACCAGGTGTATAACACACATCACTCAGTACAGATTACAGGATGTATATTCACCAGGTGCATAACACACATCGCACAGTACAGTATACAGGGTGTATAATCCCCAGGTGTCTCACACATCACTCAGTACAGTATATAGGATGTATAATCCCCAGGTGTATCTCACACATAGCTCAGTACAGATTACAGGATGTATAATCACCAGGTGTATAACACACATCACACAGTACAGTACACAGGGTGTATAATTAATTACCAGGTGTATCACACACATCGCACAGTACAGTATATAGGGTGTATAATCCCCAGGTGTATCTCACACATCACACAGTACAGTATATAGGGTGTATAATCCCCAGGTGTATCTCACACATCGCTCAGTACAGATTACAGGATATATAATCACCAGGTGTATAACACACATTGCACAGTACAGTATAGAGGGTGTATAATCCCCAGGTGTATCTCACACATCACACAGTACAGTATATAGGGTGTATAATCCCCAGGTGTATCTCACACATCGCTCAGTACAGTTTACAGGATGTATAATCACCAGGTGTATAACACATGTCGCACAGTATAGTATACAGCGTGTATAATCCCCAGGTGTGTCTCACACATCACTCAGTACAGTATATAGGGTGTATAATCCCCAGGTGTATCTCACACATCACACAGTACAGTATATATCTGGTGTATAATCCCCAGGTGTATCTCACACATCGCTCAGTACAGTATACAGGGTGAATAATTAATTACCAGGTGTATCACAGACATCGCACAGTACAGTATACAGGGTGAATAATTAATTACCAGGTGTATCACAGACATCGCACAGTACAGTATACAGGGTGTATAATCCCCAGGTGTATCTCATACATCACACAGTACAGTATATAGGGTGTATAATCCCCAGGTGTATCTCACACATCACTCAGTACAGTATACAGGGTGTATAATACCCAGGTGTATCTCACACATCACACAGTACAGTATGTAGGGTGTATAATCCCCAGGTGTATCTCACACATCGCTCAGTACAGATTACAGGATGTATAATCACCAGGTGTATAACACATGTCGCACAGTACAGTATACAGGGTGTATAATCCCCAGGTGTATCTCACACATCACTCAGTACAGTATATAGGGTGTATAAACCCCAGGTGTATCTCACACATCGCTCAGTACAGTATACAGGGTGAATAATTAATTACCAGGTGTATCACAAACAACGCACAGTACAGTATACAGGGTGTATAATCCCCAGGTGTATTTCACAAATCACACAGTACAGTATATAGGGTGTATAATCCCCAGGTGTATCTCACACATCGCTCAGTACAGTATACAGGGTGTATAATCACCAGGTGTATCACAAACTTTGCACAGTACAGTATACAGGGTGTATAATCCCCAGGTGTATCTCACACATCGCTCAGTACAGATTACAGGATGTACAATCACCAGGTTCATAACACACGTTGCACAGTACAGTATACAGGGTGTATAATCACCAGGTGTATCTCACACATCACTCATTACAGTATATAGGGTGTATAATCCTCAAGTGTATCTCACACATCACTCAGTACAGTATATAGGGTGTATAATCCCCAGGTGTATTACACACATCACACAGTACAGTATATAGGGTGTATAATCACCAGGTGTATCTCACACATCACTCAGTACAGATTACAGGATGTATATTCACCAGGTGCATAACACACATCGCACAGTACAGTATACAGGGTGTATAATCCCCAGGTGTATCTCACACATCACTCAGTACAGTATATAGGATGTATAATCCCCAGGTGTATCTCACACATAGCTCAGTACAGATTACAGGATGTATAATCACCAGGTGTATAACACACATCACACAGTACAGTACACATGGTGTATAATTAATTACCAGGTGTATCACACACATCGCACAGTACAGTATATAGGGTGTATAATCCCCAGGTGTATCTCACACATCACACAGTACAGTATATAGGGTGTATAATCCCCAGGTGTATCTCACACATCGCTCAGTACAGATTACAGGATATATAATCACCAGGTGTATAACACACGTCGCACAGTACAGTATAGAGGGTGTATAATCCCCAGGTGTATCTCACACATCACACAGTACAGTATATAGGGTGTATAATCCCCAGGTGTATCTCACACATCGCTCAGTACAGATTACAGGATGTATAATCACCAGGTGTATAACACATGTCGCACAGTATAGTATACAGCGTGTATAATCCCCAGGTGTATCTCACACATCACTCAGTACATTATATAGGGTGTATAATCCCCAGGTTTATCTCACACATCACACAGTACAGTATATATCTGGTGTATAATCCCCAGGTGTATCTCACACATCGCTCAGTACAGTATACAGGGTGAATAATTAATTACCAGGTGTATCACAGACATCGCATAGTACAGTATACAGGGTGAATAATTAATTACCAGGTGTATCACAGACATCGCACAGTACAGTATACAGGGTGTATAATCCCCAGGTGTATCTCATACATCACACAGTACAGTATATAGGGTGTATAATCCCCAGGTGTATCTCAAACATCACTCAGTACAGTATATAGGGTGTATAATCCCCAGGTGTATAACACACATCACACAGTACAGTATATAGGGTGTATAATCCCCAGATGTATCTCACACATCGTTCAGTACAGATTACAGGATGTATAATCACCAGTGTATAACACACGTTGCACAGTACAGTATATAGGGTGTATAATTAATTACCAGGTGTATCACGCACATCGCACAGTACAGTATACAGGGTGTATAATCCCCAGGTGTATCTCACACATCACTCAGTACAGTATATAGGGTGTATAATCCCCAGGTGTATCTCACACATCACACAGTTCAGTATATAGGGTGTATAATCCCCAGGTGTATCTCACACATCGCTCAGTACATATTACAGGATGTATAATCACCAGGTGCATAACACACGTTGCACAGTACAGTATACAGGGTGTATAATCACCAGGTGTATCTCACACATCACTCAGTACAGTATATAGGGTGTATAATCCCCAGGTGTATTTCACACATCACACAGTACAGTATATAGGGTGTATAATCCCCAGGTGTATCTCACACATCACTCAGTACAGATTACAGGATGTATAATCACCAGGTGTATAACACATGTCGCACAGTACAGTATACAGGGTGTATAATTAAATACCAGGTGTATCACCCACATCACTCAGTATAGTATATAGGGTGTATAATCCCCAGGTGTATCTCACACATCACACAGTACAGTATATAGGGTGTATAATCCTCAAGTGTATCTCACACATCACTCAGTACAGTATATAGGGTGTATAATCCCCAGGTGTATTTCACACATCACACAGTACAGTATATAGGGTGTATAATCCCCAGGTGTATCTCACACATCACTCAGTACAGATTACAGGATGTATAATCACCAGGTGCATAACACACGTCGCACAGTACAGTATACAGGGTGTATAATCCCCAGGTGTATCTCACACATCACTCAGTACAGTATATAGGATGTATAATCCCCAGGTGTATCTCACACATAGCTCAGTACAGATTACAGGATGTATAATCACCAGGTGTATAACACACATCACACAGTACAGTACACAGGGTGTATAATTAATTACCAGGTGTATCACACACATCGCACAGTACAGTATATAGGGTGTATAATCCCCAGGTGTATCTCACACATCACACAGTACAGTATATAGGGTGAATAATCCCCAGGTGTATCTCACACATCGCTCAGTACAGATTACAGGATATATAATCACCAGGTGTATAACACACGTCGCACAGTACAGTATACAGGGTGAATAATTAATTACCAAGTGTATCACACACATCGCACAGTACAGTATACAGGGTGTATAATCTCCAGGTGTATCTCACACATCACTCAGTACAGTATATAGGGTGTATAATCCCCAGGTGTATCTCACACATCACACAGTACAGTATATAGGGTGTATAATCCCCAGGTGTATCTCACACACGCTCAGTACAGATTACAGGATGTATAATCACTAGGTGCATAACACACGTTGCACAGTACAGTATACAGGGTGTATAATCATCAGGTTTATATCACACATCACTCAGTACAATATATAGGGTGTATAATCCCCAGGTGTATTTCACACATCACACAGTACAGTATATAGGGTGTATAATCCCCAGGTGTATCTCACACATCACTCAGTACAAATTACAGGATGTATAATTACCAGGTGTATAACACATGTCGCACAGTACAGTATACCGGGTGTATAATTAATTACCAGGTGTATCACCCACATCACTCAGTACAGTATATAAGGTGTATAATCCCCAGGTGTATCTCACACATCACACAGTACAGTATACAGGGTGTATAATCCCCAGGTGTATCTCACACATCGCTCAGTACAGATTAAATGATGTATAATCACCAGGTGCATAACACACGTTGCACAGTACAGTATACAGGGTGTATAATCACCAGGTGTATCTCACACATCACTCAGTACAGTATATAGGGTGTATAATCCTCAAGTGTATCTCACACATCACTCAGTACAGTATATAGGGTGTATAATCCCCAGGTGTATTACACACATCACTCAGTACAGATTACAGGATGTATATTCACCAGGTGCATAACACACATCGCACAGTACAGTATACAGGGTGTATAATCCCCAGGTGTCTCACACATCACTCAGTACAGTATATAGGATGTATAATCCCCAGGTGTATCTCACACATAGCTCAGTACAGATTACAGGATGTATAATCACCAGGTGTATAACACACATCACACAGTACAGTACACAGGGTGTATAATTAATTACCAGGTGTATCACACACATCGCACAGTACAGTATATAGGGTGTATAATCCCCAGGTGTATCTCACACATCACACAGTACAGTATATAGGATGTATAATCCCCAGGTGTATCTCACACATCGCTCAGTAGAGATTACAGGATATATAATCACCAGGTGTATAACACACATCGCACAGTACAGTATAGAGGGTGTATAATCCCCAGGTGTATCTCACACATCACACAGTACAGTATATAGGGTGTATAATCCCCAGGTGTATCTCACACATCTCTCAGTACAGATTACAGGATGTATAATCACCAGGTGTATAACACATGTCGCACAGTATAGTATACAGCGTGTATAATCCCCAGGTGTGTCTCACACATCACTCAGTACAGTATATAGGGTGTATAATCCCCAGGTGTATCTCACACATCACACAGTACAGTATATATCTGGTGTATAATCCCCAGGTGTATCTCACACATCGCTCAGTACAGTATACAGGGTGAATAATTAATTACCAGGTGTATCACAGACATCGCACAGTACAGTATACAGGGTGAATAATTAATTACCAGGTGTATCACAGACATCGCACAGTACAGTATACAGGGTGTATAATCCCCTGGTGTATCTCATACATCACACAGTACAGTATATAGGGTGTATAATCCCCAGGTGTATCTCACACATCACTCAGTACAGTATACAGGGTGTATAATCCCCAGGTGTATCTCACACATCACACAGTACACTATGTAGGGTGTATAATCCCCAGGTGTATCTCACACATCGCTCAGTACAGATTACAGGATGTATAATCACCAGGTGTATAACACATGTCACACAGTACAGTATACAGGGTGTATAATCCCCAGGTGTATCTCACACATCACTCAGTACAGTATATAGGGTGTATAAACCCCAGGTGTATCTCACACATCGCTCAGTACAGTATACAGGGTGAATAATTAATTACCAGGTGTATCACAAACAACGCACAGTACAGTATACAGGGTGTATAATCCCCAGGTGTATTTCACACATCACACAGTACAGTATATAGGGTGTATAATCCCCAGGTGTATCTCACACATCGCTCAGTACAGTATACAGGGTGTATAATCACCAGGTGTATCACAAACTTTGCACAGTACAGTATACAGGGTGTATAATCCCCAGGTGTATCTCACACATCGCTCAGTACAGATTACAGGATGTACAATCACCAGGTGCATAACACACGTTGCACAGTACAGTATACAGGGTGTATAATCACCAGGTGTATCTCACACATCACTCATTACAGTATATAGGGTGTATAATCCTCAAGTGTATCTCACACATCACTCAGTACAGTATATAGGGTGTATAATCCCCAGGTGTATTACACACATCACACAGTACAGTATATAGGGTGTATAATCACCAGGTGTATCTCACACATCACTCAGTACAGATTACAGGATGTATATTCACCAGGTGCATAACACACATCGCACAGTACAGTATACAGGGTGTATAATCCCCAGGTGTATCTCACACATCACTCAGTACAGTATATAGGATGTATAATCCCCAGGTGTATCTCACACATAGCTCAGTACAGATTACAGGATGTATAATCACCAGGTGTATAACACACATCACACAGTACAGTACACATGGTGTATAATTAATTACCAGGTGTATCACACACATCGCACAGTACAGTATATAGGGTGTATAATCCCCAGGTGTATCTCACACATCACACAGTACAGTATATAGGGTGTATAATCCCCAGGTGTATCTCACACATCGCTCAGTACAGATTACAGGATATATAATCACCAGGTGTATAACACACGTCGCACAGTACAGTATAGAGGGTGTATAATCCCCAGGTGTATCTCACACATCACACAGTACAGTATATAGGGTGTATAATCCCCAGGTGTATCTCACACATCGCTCAGTACAGATTACAGGATGTATAATCACCAGGTGTATAACACATGTCGCACAGTATAGTATACAGCGTGTATAATCCCCAGGTGTATCTCACACATCACTCAGTACAGTATATAGGGTGTATAATCCCCAGGTTTATCTCACACATCACACAGTACAGTATATATCTGGTGTATAATCCCCAGGTGTATCTCACACATTGCTCAGTACAGTATACAGGGTGAATAATTAATTACCAGGTGTATCACAGACATCGCATAGTACAGTATACAGGGTGAATAATTAATTACCAGGTGTATCACAGACATCGCACAGTACAGTATACAGGGTGTATAATCCCCAGGTGTATCTCATACATCACACAGTACAGTATATAGGGTGTATAATCCCCAGGTGTATCTCACACATCACTCAGTACAGTATACAGGGTGTATAATCCCCAGGTGTATCTCACACATCACACAGTACAGTATGTAGGGTGTATAATCCCCAGGTGTATCTCACACATCGCTCAGTACAGATTACAGGATGTATAATCACCAGGTGTATAACACATGTTACACACAGAGCCGGCCCTAGGCATAGGCAAACTAGGCAAATGCCTAGGGCATTTGGTATGCTTAGGGGCTCCAGACAGGGTGTATAATCCCCAGGTGTATCTCACACATCACTCAGTACAGTATATAGGGTGTATAAACCCCAGGTGTATCTCACACATCGCTCAGTACAGTATACAGGGTGAATAATTAATTACCAGGTGTATCACAAACAACGCACAGTACAGTATACAGGGTGTATAATCCCCAGGTGTATTTCACACATCACACAGTACAGTATATAGGGTGTATAATCCCCTGGTGTATCTCACACATCGCTCAGTACAGTATACAGGGTGTATAATCACCAGGTGCATCACAAACTTTGCACAGTACAGTATACAGGGTGTATAATCCCCAGGTGTATCTCACACATCGCTCAGTACAGATTACAGGATGTATAAAATCACCAGGTGTATAACACACGTCGCACAGTACAGTATACATACTGGTCACAACAATGCAGCAGATATTGAGCACTGATCAGGATACTAGAAGTGACACAGAGCTGCAAGATACAGCAATGGCCTACTGTACTGTACTATATGTATACTGCTGGTCACCAAAATTCTGTACTGTCCTACTATATACTGCTCACAATAATGCAGTACAGATATGGATAGTATACTTGACACAGAGCTGCAAGATACAGCAATGGCCTACTGTACTGTACTACTTTAATTATATACTGGTGGTCCCCAGTCCCCACAATGCAGCACACTGATCAGATATTTGCAGCACATTGAGCACAGATATGGAGCGTTTTCAGGCAGAGAACGTAGATATTTTCAGCACACTGAGTACAGATATTTGCAGCACACTAAGCACAGATATTTGCAGCACACTGAGAACAGATACAGAGCTTTTCAGGGAGAGAACGCAGCCACATCCTCTCCGTTCAATCTCCAATGCACGAGTGAAAATGGCGGCGACGCACGGCTCTTTATATAGAATACGAATCTCGCGAGAATCCGACAGCGGGATGATGACGTTCGGGCGCGTTCTGGTTAACCGAGCAAGCGGGAAGATCCGAGGCTGCCTCGGACCCGTGTAAAATAGGTGAAGTTCGGGGGGTTCGGATCTCAACTAACCGAACCCGCTCATCTCTAATGTATATATATATATATATATATATATATATGAGGCAATCATAAGACCACTTGTTGGGATCCCTGCAAAAAAACTGCCAATGCCTTAATCCCGACAGGTGGTGAAATGCCACCGCTAGAATACCAGCACCACAGCTTTTCTCCCTCTGTGGAGGGGGACTATAACCATTGACAAGTGCAGTGAGCCACTCGCCCCACTGCCGGAATACTGGCATCTGGGATGCTGCTGTCAGTATCTTGATAGCCAGCATCCTGGCACTGGTAAAAAGCATTTTTCACACACACACACACACACACACACACACACACACACACACACACACACACACACACATATATAGTAACTGAAGTACCCGGCAATGCCTGTGTTAAAATCTTAAAGTTATTAAGTTATCAATGAGTTGGATGTAATGGACAACATTTTAATAAAAATCACACCATCACACCCATGAGGTGGCAGCTTTCCTTTCTGTTCAGTTTTATTACCACATTTAGATTGTTAGGTGGGTTTAAAGTTATCCTTCTGTTATCATTGTTGCCATTTCAAGGCTTTTGGGTACACAATATTTTTTTCCCACCACCATTTCAGTCAGTTATTTCAGGTCATTGACTTATGGTTCATTCTGTCAGTAATTACAGTTCGTTAAAGTTTTCATCCAAATCCATACAATGGAAGGCCCAGAACAAGTTTCCTGTGTCAAAGTTCTGTCTGGCATACACTAACGGGAGGTCCAACCTGGAACTTCTTGGAACCAATTTTATCACTGTGAAGTTTTCATCCAAATTCATGGAATTCCTAGAACAGGCTTCCTGAGTCAAGATTCTGTCATTTGAGCACTAACTGGAGGTCCAACCAGAACCCCAACGCCCTAGTATGTCTTCTGGGATCCAATATTACCACTCTGTGAAGATTTTATCCATATCCATTCTGTGGAAGGTTCAAAACAAACTCCCTAGGTCAAATGTCTGCCCAGCATACATCAACTAGAGGTCTGACTGGGACCCTAGTCACCCTAAAACCCTTGTCAGGATCAAATTTGACCACCATGCTTTGGTTTCATCCCAATCAGAGCAGAGAGGTCCAAATGCATAACTGGACAAATAAACAAACAGACCAACCAATGCATTTTTTATATAACAAATACAACATTTACATTCAAAATCTTACCTCACATAGATTTCGAAACCTCGTGTATGTGTGCATGTGTTTCCTGCTCCTCTGTCCAGAATAAGGATGATATCAGGCCAGTTGTGGTTGAATGGACATCAAGCGTCGGGAGTCAGTTTTCCAGGTTATAGTGAAAACAAAACCCATCACCATAGTAACAGATGAAACCAGTAAACAGGAGGTGTTTACATCAATAAGATAAAGATAAAACATTTTTCTAAATACAAAATGCATGATATGCAGATGATGTATAAGAAAAATCACAACATTATTTTTCTTTTTAAACATAAGCAACTTAAAAGTATTCTACTTATTAGGCTTTACAGTGTTGAGGTCTTGAATCCAACATGTCTCTATATACAGCAACAGTTTGGACCTATCGCCATCCCTCATATCCTTGGGCACATAATCAATCATTTTGTACCATAGAGTGTCAGCACTGTGACTTTAGTTTTTAACCACTTGCCTGGCATGGGCGCATCAGATGCGACCATGCCTGCAAGTGCTCTATCTGACCCGGTCGCACAGGATGCGACCAGTCAGATAGTGTTAGCAGCAGCAGGGAAGATAAACTTCCCTCCGCTGTTGCTGTCAGGGGGACCGGAAGGTCCCTCTGCCTCCCTGCACTCTTCCCCACTGATTGCCGTGCTGCCGATCACTGCTGATCGGTCAGCACAGCAGGATCTCCCCCCTCCAGCGGCTGCAGACAATGGCAGCCGCTGGGGAGTGTAAATGAACCCTCCAAAGCCACCCCCAGACCCCCCCTGTATACCTGCAGGCTGTCCCAGCTTTCAAAATGAAAGCCGCGATGGTCGCGATGTTCCCGATGTTCCGATGGTCGTGATGTTGCTGATCGATGTTTCAATGTTTGAAAATTATACATTTTTAAAATATTTTTTTTTCTTTTTTTTAACTAATATCATCATTAAAAAAATGACAATATCAGAGTGGTTTTTGGCGAAATAAATTGTCAGTTAAGTGGTTAAAATGCCTTGCCACTGGCTGACCTATAGGTTTACACTCAAGTACCCTACTTACTGTACTGCACTCCTATGGAGTGCCATGTGTTCCTTAAATTACGTATATACAAATGTATCCTCATACATCATTGCTGCAATCATGAAAAACAGCCTCTCTCAGGGTGCCAGGTCCCATGAGACTCTGCTAGCATTAGGCATCTGTTTTTGTTCTTTTTAATGAAAAAGTGTCTTAGTTGCAATGTGATGCGACACTGGTATATTTGTGTATGACTGAGTCTCTGAATCTGAATACAAAGTGCTACAGTGCAGTGGCTACAGCTTTATTTCCATTCCAAATTCTGTTGTGTTTCATATACAGTACAGACTCAATCTCACACAGGCAAGTGTCATATATCAAATTTAACAGCATTGTCTCCTGGTGGTATATTCACTAAAAGGTAATTTTCATCTGTTTTAAATGGTCAAAAACCAATATAGATCAATGTTGTGTTTGAGGGGCTGAAACACATATTTACTGTGCTAATACACAAAAAACAATGTAAAAAATTAGCTGTTACCAAATGTGTGTTAAATCCATTGAAACACAACATCAATTTAGAGCAATGTTGGTCAATTTGAAGCTAGATGTATGAGGACACGTGTGTGTGTGTGTGTGTGTGTGTTTGTGTGTGTGTATATATGTATATATATATAAAACCCTTATAATTCTAATAGTTTTGTGACATTGTTATGAAGTACTTTGCTATGCTATACTATAGCACATAAGTCATGTACTGTATATGGAATTTTGTATGCTTATGTAAATATTGACTGATCATTTTGGCCAGAATATATTATAAAATTCTAGAGACTTTGTTAGAGTCAGTTCAAGGTCACAGCAGGAGTGAGTGACATGACACCGGAGGAGTATATAAGAGGAGGGGAGTAATGATCTGTTAGTTTAAAGGTAACTATCAGAAAAAGGACTCTGGAGGAAATCTATTAAGCCTACTGCATCAAAGAACTAGCTGGAGGTGCTTATCATTGGAGATGCAGTTCACATACTTTCCCAAAAAAGCCAAAGCCAATCACTCCTGCCATCTGGGGAAATCTCACATTGGGGAGGAGTAGCAGGAGCTTTCCCGGTTGTTGGGTCTTGAAGCCTTCTGCTGGAATACAATATTGCAAGAAATGCAATGCTTACTCCAATTACTGAAATTTAAGTAAGCATCACCATTGAATTAATATATGCACAAAACTGTTAAGTTGTTTTTCACGAGTAGCGAATTGATGGATTTTAATATTTTTGTTTTCTATAATAGAATATGTATAAAGTAACATATTAAAGAAGCTAATTGAGAAAAATCACAAGGCATGGCTAAATCTCTGAGTCTATGGCATGCAAAATCATGCCATACATGGCGGTGTTATGAACCACAGGTAGTGGTTCATTCCTATTTTATGTTTATAAGTTGTTTCGCAGGCCAGGATTTCCCGTTGCTCTGTTTAAGAGTACTCTTGGTTTCTGCCACTGGTGAGTCTGTGTAATTGCAGCTTGTTCCCATGTGTTCAGCCTCACCTGGCTGCTAATTGCATCTTGTCAGTTTGGAGTCATGCAACAGGGCAGCTGCATGAGATTATTAATTAGGCCTCTCTGTTATATGCTGGCTCAGTGCTATTCACAGACGCTGGTGATATTTCTTGGTTTCTAGTCTGCTTGAGTTCTGAGCTTGTTCCTGCCAATTCCTGAGCTCCTGTGTAGCAGTGTCTGTCGAACTGCTTCCTGTGTCGATTCCTGTGTCAGTCCCTGTGTCGATTCCTGTGTCTGATCCCGTGTCCTGCCGTGAAGTGTTCCTGTACAGAAGTCCAGTGGCTTTGCCTATGCCTGGTCGAGTTTCTGGCTTCTTGGTGTCCACCGGTCTGTCGTTTGGGATTCTGCCTGTCCTCCAGTTCTGAGAGTCTGTGTCAGCAGCATTGGGAGTTCCTGTCCATTTGCCAGTATTCGTACCGGTTCCGTGAGTAGCGGCTCTGCCGCGTCCGTCGGCCTAGGTCGCTGTTTTCCGTTATTATTTCTGTCACTGGTGTTTTGCAGAGGGTTCTGCTTATGCTGTCACCGCCGGGACACAAGAGTATTGTGTCGGCGTGTGGTCAGCATTTCCTTTGTTGTTCTTTTCCTTTGGTGGCAAGCCGCACATACATTTAGTTTTAGGCTAGTTAGTAGCCCCTGGCTTTGGTTGTTTCAGTTAGAGGGCCCGTTGTTATCACCCTGTCTCGGTACACTCTTTGTCTCTCATTAAGACCTGAGGGGGCATCAAAGTTGGGCAGACGTAATCCGCCCTTCAAACCGGCTGCCATGGGCTCAAGCAACCATAGTCTCGCAATAATGTACTGACAGCACGGGCAAGACAACGGAGATAGGGCGCCAGGGGCTATTCCCTTTCCATTCCCCTTTCCCAGCATTACGTTCCAGTGCTCCGGTCCTTGCAATAAGATCTCCTCAGACCAGAGTGCTGGAATCATAACATTATCACCAGCCATACCACAAAAAAGAAATAAAACTTTTTTTCTTTTTTGGCCCAGTCCAGTGTCTAGTCTAGAATCCAGTCTTGTCTAGAATTCAGTGTGCAGAATTCAGTCCGGTGTGCAGAATCCAGTCCGGTGTGCAGAATCCAGTCCGGTGTTTAGAATCCAGTCCGGTGTTTAGAATCCAGTACGGTGTTTTGAATCCAGTACGGTGTTTTAAAAAAAAAAATCCAGTCCGGTGTTTAAAAAATAAAATAAAAATTAGTCTTGTTTTGTCTAGTTTAAAAATTCAGTCTTGCCTTGTTTAGTCTTGCCTTGTTTAGTCTTGCCTTGTTTAGTCTTGCCTTGTTTTGTCTTGCCTTGTCTAGTCTTGCCTTGTCTAGTCTTGCCTTGTCTTGTCTAGTTTTAAATCCTCCTTTGTCTACTATGCAAGCCCTGCAGGCATCTCTCTCAGCCCTAAACTCTGCTTTCAGTGCTTTGAGACCAGAGCGACTAGAAGTTTTGCAGCAATCCTTAAAGCAACTGCAAAACCTTCTGACTAAAATCTTGCTCATCTTGCCAGAAGTCGTTGAGAGTACATCTATCTCTAAAGAGACTCTTGTTCACAGTATGGTGACAAGAGAATCCTCTGGTTTAATTGAAGAGAAAAGGTTTAAAAGTTTTCTGCGGCCCAGGCTCTCAGAAGAGGAGCGTCTGCGTCGCAGAAACTTAAACTTATGCCTATATTGTGGGGGTTTAGGCCACTATCTGCAGACCTGTGAGTTGCGCAAGCCAAAGTGTGGTGACGAGTCTTGCCCTCCTGCCAAGTTGAGTCAGGATACAAGACCTACTCCTGTCTCTACTGTGGCAGAGGTACTTGTCACACAACCCACACTAAAAAGCTCTCTGTCCTATAATTGGGGTCCTTGGGCAAGGGAGCCCCATTATAGATTTAGGAATCAAAAGAGAATGTTTCTCTCCTCTCTTGAGGTTCCTGTTGAAGCAGAGTTGCAAGCCCCTGGAGTGGTGCCCGATGCCCAGGTTCCTGGAGTGGTACCCATTGCCCAGGTTCCTGGAGTGGTGCCCGTTGCCAAGGTTCCTGGAGTGGTGCCCATTGCCCAGGGTCCTGGAGAGGTGCTCGATGCTCAGGATCTTGGTGCGGTACCCGATGCCCAGAGTGCTGGAGCGGTACCCGATGCCCAGAGTGCTGGAGCGGTACCCGATGCCCAGAGTGCTGGAGCGGTACCCGATGCCCAGAGTGCTGGAGCGGTACCCGATGCCCAGAGTGCTGGTGCGGTACCCGATGCTCTAGCTTATAGAGGGACATCAAATATTTTAGCTCAGGTTTCCATACCAGAAGGGGTCTCAGAAGCTGTTACCCCAGGTACGGACTTGAAGAGCGCAACCCCAGAAAGGGTATCTGAAACCATAGTTCTAGAAGGGAACTCGAGAAGCAAAACCCCAGAAGGGATCTTTGAAGTAATATCCCCAAGTGGGGTCTCGAGAGACGCAGCCTCTAAGAAGGGTCTAGAGGTCGCTTCCCCAGGAAAGAACTTAAGAGGTGTAGCATTAGTGGAGGTGCTGAAGGTTATAGCTTCAGCAAAAGTTCCAGGAGTCATAGTCCCGGGAGAAGTTTCGATAATTATCGACTCAGAGAGGGAGGCCGATGGCTCGGTCCCAGTGGAGGAGACCGACGGCTCGGTCCCAGTAAAAGAATCGGAGGCCACTGCCCCAGCGGGGTTCCCGGAGGCCACTGCCCCAGCGGGGTTCCCGGAGGCCACTGCCCCAGCGGGGTTCCCGGAGGACACTGCCCCAGGTGGGGTTCAGAAAGTCACTGCCCCGGGTGGGGTTCAGAAAGTCACTGCCCCGGGTGGGGTTCAGAAAGTCACTGCCCCGGGTGGGGTTCAGAGAGTCTCAGCCTCGAGTAAGGTCAATAGTGACCAGGTCCTAGCAAAGCACTCCAGTCAGTTAGATGGGAAGGAAACAGATCCTGACTCTGATATCTCAACATCCATAATCTTTGATGGGGAGTTAGCTCAATTTCTGGCGCTTTACAAACACTATTACATTATTATGTTGTCTAGACCATTTCTGGGCATCACTTCAGAGAACCTTGTGCTTTATCTGATTTATTCTTTTAGAGGAGAGCCTTTTGAGTGGGCGACCAGCCTAATGAAAGCTGAAGATCCCATTCTTCAGGATCCCCCAGCATTCAGTGATGCAATTATTAAAAGATATGGTTCCAAAGAAATTGGTTCAGGTTCCTCTAAGTCACCTGTCTTGTCTGCTGAGAGTCCACCAAATACTGTAAACTCGGCACAAGAGTCCCAGCCCGTTGTTTTGACTGCAGGATGTGCTTTTCTGACTTCTTCTTCTTCTAATAATAGTACTTTGCCAGAAAGTTCAGCTCCCAAGGGTAAGAAACCTGTCTCTGATTTGAACGCAGCCTTGCTGGGTGGTACCATCAGTTCAGACAATGTTTGGGGAATTACCTTGGTCAGACCTAAAGAGCTTTGTAAAAAGAAGAAGAAGAAAAATAAATAATTTTTGACTCTTGCCTTGATATTAAAAAAAAAAAAAAGATTTTTTTTTTCCTTATCTTGTGTCCAGTGGCCACCGTCAGGGGGAGGGCACTGTTACAAGCTGTGGTTGCAGCTTGTTTCTGTTTTCGTGTCTGTTAGACCAGTGTGTCAGGTTTTTTTTTTTATCCCTTGTTTTGGATAGTCTGTATTTTGGGGTCCTTTGACCCCTCCTCAAGGGGGAGGTACTGTTATGAGCCACGGCTGTGGCTCATTCCTGTTTTGCATGTCAGTTAGGTATTTTATGTTATTCTTCTGTTCATGTTCCCCGTGGGTGTCATGGGGTGCTCGGAACTCACCCTTAAGGAGGGGATACTGTTATGAACCACAGGTAGTGGTTCATTCCTATTTTATGTTTATAAGTTGTTTCGCAGGCCAGGATTTCCCGTTGCTCTGTTTAAGAGTACTCTTGGTTGCTGCCGCTGGTGAGTCTGTGTAATTGCAGCTTGTTCCCATGTGTTCAGCCTCACCTGGCTGCTAATTGCATCTTGTCAGTTTGGAGTCATGCAACAGGGCAGCTGCATGAGATTATTAATTAGGCCTCTCTGTTATATGCTGGCTCAGTGCTATTCACAGACGCTGGTGATATTTCTTGGTTTCTAGTCTGCTTGAGTTCTGAGCTTGTTCCTGCCAATTCCTGAGCTCCTGTGTAGCAGTGTCTGTCGAACTGCTTCCTGTGTCGATTCCTGTGTCAGTCCCTGTGTCGATTCCTGTGTCTGATCCCGTGTCCTGCCGTGAAGTGTTCCTGTACAGAAGTCCAGTGGCTTTGCCTATGCCTGGTCAAGTTTCTGGCTTCTTGGTGTCCACCGGTCTGTCGTTTGGGATTCTGCCTGTCCTCCAGTTCTGAGAGTCTGTGTCAGCAGCATTGGGAGTTCCTGTCCATTTGCCAGTATTCGTACCGGTTCCGTGAGTAGCGGCTCTGCCGCGTCCGTCGGCCTAGGCCGCTGTTTTCCGTTATTATTTCTGTCACTGGTGTTTTGCAGAGGGTTCTGCTTATGCTGTCACCGCCGGGACACAAGAGTATTGTGTCGGCGTGTGGTCAGCATTTCCTTTGTTGTTCTTTTCCTTTGGCGGCAAGCCGCACATACATTTAGTTTTAGGCTAGTTAGTAGCCCCTGGCTTTGGTTGTTTCAGTTAGAGGGCCCCTTGTTATCACCCTGTCTCGGTACACTCTTTGTCTCTCATTAAGACCTGAGGGGGCATCGAAGTTGGGCAGACGTAATCCGCCCTTCAAACGCGGCTGCCATGGGCTCAAGCAACCATAGTCTCGCAAGAGTGTACTGACAGCACGGGCGAGACAACGGAGATAGGGCGCCAGGGGCTATTCCCTTTCCACTCCCCTTTCCCAGCATTACGTTCCAGTGCTCCGGTCCTTGCAATAAGATCTCCTCAGACCAGAGTGCTGGAATCATAACAGGCGGGATATAGCAAAGGTGTATGTCAGGGGTGTCCAAACTTTTTGCAAAGAGGGCCAGATTTGGTGAGGTAAAAATGTGTGTGTGTGTGTGTGTGTGTGTGTGTGTGTGTGTGTGTGGGGGGGGTACCTTTCAGCCTGACATTCTTTGAACCATTAATTACCTCAGAAGTTTAAACAAATAACTTGTCTTACCTGCTCTAATGTGAAGGGTGATACTGAGATCTCGACTGCAGTAAATAGGACAGGTCTGGCTCAAAAACAGTGGTTTTGATGAACAAGGTGAGAGTCAGTTAGTCTTGTCCACACACGGTTTTTGTTATGGTCCATAACCGAGAATGTCTTCTTGCACAAGTATGTCGGTAAAAAAGTTGACAAGAGGGAGCTCTTGATACCAACTGCAACACTCTGTGTCACACTGCAGCCCAATGAGCTCTAGCTGCAGGTGGTCTGGAGAATTATCAGGAACCATGGAGAAAGGAGAGGCAAAAATTTTGATCTCCTTTTCAATGGCTGCAAAATCCTGAAAGTGCTGTTGAAACTCCTTAGCCAGAGATGAGATGTCTGCTGTATACCTCCTCATTTGCGCACTGATATTGTTCTCTGGAAAACTGGACATCATTTCCTGCTGCAATGGGAAATATGGGGTATTGGGCTGCATTTGTGACAGATGTCCTTGGAAAAGTTGCAGCTTGGTCCCAAAGGCTTTGATGTGTGAATACAGTTGAATACAGTTGGCTTACCACTGCATTTTGCCCCTGAAGGGGTCAAAATGCAGTGGTAAGCCAACTGCTGTAAAGTTGGGGGAGAGCATAAAATTAGGATCACAGACCTTTTCAAGATGGCCACTGCCGCATGTGTGCTGTCCCAGTCGCACTGCAGAGTCCCAGGGGAGCACAGTAAACTAGCTGGCCAGTCACCGCCAATCCACGGCAGAAGCATGGGTCCAGCAAAGAGGGGACATCTAGCGGAGGACACCGCTAGCCGCTTCACATCATGCTGGTTCTCTCTGTGTGGTCCGGGATGCACGCGGACGGGGCACGCTGTGCTGCGGATCCTGGCCTAAGGTGGAGGGGAAGGCCGCAGCCTGCAGGAGTGAGTTAATACACTCCTCGTCTCCGCTGCTCAGTCCCCTCCGGTTTCCTCAATATTGGGTGAGCAGTAGAGTGGGCTTAGCAAGGAGAAGATGTCTGCTTTAGCTGTTTATAGGTAGCCCTTGTAGGAGCTCAGCAGAGACACGACTCTCTAGCCTTCAGACGCCTGGCCACACCCCTAAAATAGCTATCACAGAGGTTGCGGGCCGGTGGAAATTTGGGCACGGGCCGCAGTTGGCCCCCGGGCCGGACTTTGGACATGCCTGATGTATGTGGTCACATCTGTACCAAACCAGCTTATAAATAATAGCTCCTTTGGGCCCCAGCTTAGTCTAAAAGTCTGACTAGAAATGGTTGCTCTCTATTTAAATCCTGGAACTATCTTATTGGAATGGAGTATGAAAGTATTTCCCTGGGGATCAATGACCAGGCCATTAAGTGTGTATATATTGAAATCCTTTTCAAACCAAGGGGATTCTGAGTCCGTAGTGAACAAGATATTTGAAATGTGGTTATTTTAGTGTCCAGCCCCCATACCTGGACTTTACAATCACTTTCAATCTACTGTAGTATAACATATTGGCTTAGAGGGGGCAATATTTCATTACATATTTGTGCCCAGTGTCTGACTGTGGCATGAAGGGCCCACTTGGGGAATGCAGTGGTAGGGCCCATGTTTAGGGGTATGGCCAGTCACCACAGAGTCTTGGCTAACCGTTAGAGAGTGCATGTTCTGGTCCCCTTGATATATGTATATATATATATATATATATATATTATACTCACAGCAGCAGCAGAGAAGACACAGGGATGCAGATTCCGCTGCAGTGTCAATTACAAATTGGAGGATAAATACTCCTTGTGATTTGCTGATCTATTCCAACCTTTTGGTATGCATAATACCCACAGAGGTGCTGAATATCCTTCAATTCGATACAACAATACTGCACCATTAGAGGTGTTTTTTATGTTTTTTGTTTATAGCCCCCCTTCGTTGTGAGCAACAGACTGAAGACCAGAGCAATAGTGTTTGATGTGCATGATACAAAATCCCTCATCTGGTACGCAGATTACCTTTATGAGTGTTGTCGCGTTACTAAACCAAGTGTGAAAATTACTGCACCATCAGGCGCTTGTCCTCTTCCCCTCTCTTTCCATATATATATATATATATACTAGGTGCTTCATTGCGCCCTACGGGCGCTCTTCACACCGTCGCAAGGGGCTACGCCCCCTTAACCCTTGCATGCCTTTCTGGGGTTCAATATTTGTATTATATGGAGTATTACCTGCATTCCTTTGTTAGTGGTTAAATATTGCACAATGAAAGGGCGTGCGATGGTGAAGGAGGCGCAGCCCCTTGCGACGGCATGAACAGCACCTGCAGGGCATGATGTACAGAATGTAGCGGGTGCGGGGGGGACTGTGGATGGGGGAGGGTGTCTGTAGATGCTGCGGGTGGAGGGGGGGTGGAAGCGTGGGGGCCCAGATGGGGAAGGGTCGGGAGGTGCTGCGGATGGGGGAGGGGCAGAGGAGTGGGGGCTGCAGATGGGGGAAGGGTCCGGAGGCACTGCAGGTGGGGGAGGGGCAGGGGTGCCATGGGTGGGAGAGGGGTAGGTGCGGGGATGTTGCGGATGGGTGAAGGGTTCCGGAGGTGCTGTGGGATGGGAAGTGGCGGGGGTGCCGGGGGTGGGGTAGGGGGTCTGGAGGCACCATGGGTGGGGGAGGAGCAGCTACAGGTGGTGCGGCGGATGGGGAAGGGGGTCTCAAGGTGCTGCAGGTGGTGGAGGGGCAGGTGTGAGGGTGCCGTAGGTGAGGGAGGGGTGGGTGAGGGGGGACCATGGATTGAGGAGGGTGTCTGCAGATGCTGCGGGTGGAGGGGGGGGCAGGTGTGGGGGTAGACATTTATGGGGGGTGGATGGTGGAGGGGGCCTGGAGGTGCTGTGGGTGGTGGAGGGGCGGGGGAGTGGGAGCCGCGGGTGGTGTAGGGGGTCTGGAGGCACAGCGTGTGGGGGAGGGGAGGGTACAGAGGTGTGGTGCATTGGGGAGGGGTCTGGAGGCGCTGCGGGTACTGTACCTGCCAAATAGGTAGTTGGAGGGTATGCAGTAACAGGGCCAGGACAGGGGTGACAGGGTCAGAACAGGGGTGACAGGGTCAGAACAGGGGTGACAGGGTCAGAACAGGGGTGACAGGGCCAGTACAGGGGTGACGGGGCCAGGACAGGGGTGACGGGGCAAGTACAGGGGTGACGGGGCAAGGACAGGGGTGACGGGGCCAGGACAGGGGTGATGGGGCCAGTACAGGGGTGACGGGGCAAGGACAGGGGTGACGGGGCCAGGACAGGGGCGATGGGGCCAGGACAGAAATAACAGGGACAGGATAGGGGTGACATGGCCAGGGTCGGGGCGGCAGGATCAGGACAGGGGTGACAGGGCCAGTATAGGGTTGACAGGGCAAGCACAGGGGTGACAGGGCAAACACAGGGGTGACAGGGCCAGGATAGGAGTGACAGGGCCAGGATAAGGCTGACAGGGCCAGGATAAGGATGAAAGGGCCAGGATAAGGGTGACAGGGCAAGGCCAGTGGTGACAGGGACATGACAGAACACAGGGCACGGGAGAAATTGGTATTAGGGACAAAACAGTGGTGACAGACAGATGTGTCTTACCGGAGTCACTGCTGCTGGCTGCTGCTGTTCCACTCCAACCTGTTGGGATCTGCTGCTGGTGGAGACTTGGCATGGCTGACTCTCTCAGGCTGGAGTCCTGATTCCTCTGCCCGTCCGCATCCCTCCCCCCCTCCTCAGTCACACACCGCGGACCTCGCACAGCTGCTGGGCACTGTGGTAAGGGGAGCCTGGGAGTGACTGGTTAGCCCCCAGGAGACGCTGCGGCTGAGGGAGGAGGGGGTCATAGCATGTACGCGGCGCGGACCTCGCGGCTGCCGGGCACTGTGGAAAGGGGAGACTGGGAGTGACTGGTTAGCTCCCAGGAGACGCTGCGGCTGGAGGCAGGAGGGGGTCGGAGCCTGCAAACAGCGCGGACTTCTGCAGCGCTATCCGCCGGCTAAAGTGTGTGAAGGAGCTGGGCGCACCTCACTGTGAGTGGCAGTGCTGCAGCTAGCGGTAGGGTTGCCGGGACAGGAGATAACAGAGGCAGTACGGAACCTGCACAGCGGCAGGTGCTCCACAAAACTGCAGCTAAGAAGCGTGGAGTGTGCCAGAAAGTGACGCTCCTCCGCGCCAGAGAGCCCTGCTGAATTTGCTGATGTGGGGGGGCAAGCACACAGTGAGCCGGTGCCCGTCTGTCTGTATGGCATACCCCCTCACACACCCCCATACCTCCCCACTGGCCCGATTTTCGCGGGACAGTACCATTTTTTTGGGTCTGTCCCGCTGTCCCACCCGTGGGCCGCAGTGTCCCCCGGTGGGGGGGGGGGGCAGTTGGGAAGCTCCTGAACTCGCTGTTCTGCTTAGCAGAGCAGCGGTGAATAGATGCGCACAGTACGGATTAAGGGGGGTTCCGGCAGCAGAGCCGGATTAAGGGGGGGGGGGCAGGGGGTACGTACCGTGGGCCCCACAGTTTTAGGGGCCTTCCCGGCTGGAGTAGCTCTGTCCCAGCTCTGTAGCTCCCCCGTCCTGCCAGCAACAGCAGCAGCATTGTGCTACAGTCAGCACACGCTGCTGCGTGTTGGCAGGTCTGTGATGTTGCAGGGAGGCAGCAGCCACCCTGCTTTCTTCTGCCTGTGCGGGTGTGTAGGGGAGAGCAACCACCCCCTCTGGATTTACCCCTAGCTGAGGGGTCAAAATCCCATAAAAAAAAAAAAATCTCCGGAATTTGCATAAGGGGGTGTGGCCACGCATCCCGTGATTAGACCACGCCCCCAAACCCACATCAGGCACAGCAATGAGATAGGGCCCCCCTGTTTCAAGTGCCCTGGGCCCCCCGGACTCATAATCCGCCCCTGGGGGCATGCCAGCAGCTCACAGAGCGCTGGGCATGCCCCCTCACTGACGAAAACGGGGGCCCTCCCGTGAAGCCACGCCCCTTTTAGTTGCCCACGCCCCCTTCTCGCCACCTGTGTGTCCCTCCTTCTGCCTGAAGAAAGCTGGGAGGTATGCACCCCTGCCTGTGCCATGCCTATACCATCTGCTTCTGCTCCTAGTCTCCTATAGATTTGCCCAGATCTGTGACTCATTTGACTAACTCCGCCCAGTGTTGTGACTCCGCCCAGCATTAGCAAATGAGTCACATAGTCACAGATCTGGGCTAGTATATAGGAGATATATATATATATATATATATACGTGGATGGGTAAGGCACTCCTAAAAGCTTAAATATAGATGATGCCGGTGCCTCCATAAAGCATAGCAATAGCACAAGAAAAAGACGCAGCACTCACGACAAACTGCAATAATCACGAACACATCAGCGGTTTAGAGCAACGTTTCAGTGGATACCCCACTGTCATCAGGCACCCCACTGTCGCCTGACGACAGTGGGGTGTCCACTGAAACGTTGCTCTAAACCGCTGATGTGTTCGTGATTATTGCAGTTTGCCGTGAGTGCCACGTCTTTTTCTTGTGATATATATATATATATATATATATATATATAATACTGCTAGTCCATACAATGCAACAATGCACTGTAGAAAATACATCATAGTCCTCTGCAGTATAATGAACACATGTATAATATATCATTGAAGTCCGCAGTTTGGAACCAGATCCTTAGAGGAAGGGTGGGCCTTTCAGACAGTGGGGCCTACTGGGGGTTTCCACTGTACCAATGTGGGCCAGTCCAACCATGAATGTGCCCCTAGAATAATGTCTCAGCAAGCGCCCTTCCCTCCCTGGTTGCATCCTTCACTTTGGTTCTGATTCTGAGTAGGATGCAGCAGTGATGTCAGATGCAGTGGAGTGATTTTATTGTCTGTGCATACTTTGTCTGTGAGTAGCACTGCACGTGCATCCTCATTTTGTTCATACATAATTGCAGACAGTGTCGGACTGGGACATGAAGGGCCCACCGGGGGAATGCAGTGATAGGAGCCCATACTTAAGGGTGTGGCCAACCTACAAAGGGGGTGTGGCCAGCCTCTACAGAGACTTGAAATACACAATAGTCTAGTGCAGTGTAATGCAACATACTGTATCTACCATGTATAATACAAGTGCACAGTCTGGAACCTAATCCCTAGAGGAAGGAGTGGGCACTCAGGCAGTGGGGCCTACCGGTGGTTTCCCTGGTACCCCTGTGGGCCAGTCCGACTTTGATTGCAGATCAAATTTAGATACATGGGGGTATATTTACTAAGCTCCCGATTTTGACCGTGATTGCGTTTTTTCTTCTAAGTGGCATCTCGGTCATTTACTAAACAGTATTCACGGCAGTGATGAGGGCATTCGTATTTTTTTCATAGTCCAAGTGCAAAATTACGAATGAATACACCATCGGTCAAATTACGCCTGTTTAGATGTGAATCTCGGTCATTTACTAACCATTCGTAATTGTATTTGCTGCCGCGAAAGTGCCTTCGCGGCCGCGAAAAATTACGATTCGCATTTTTTTCCTAAAAAAAAACGCGCCAGCCTTTTGAAACCGCGTTTACATGTGTACTTAATTATCCATTACTCACACCTGATTTTTTGGGCCTATAAAAGTGTTTCAGGCACATTCTGAACTTCTCTCACTCTGAAATGGCTGCTGTGGTGTGTGGCAATGGTTTTTTGTTGGCTGTGGGATACGTTAGACTGCTCCATGAGGCTTCCAGGAATCAGGACCAGGTAAGTGAACATGGCCAACAGGTTGTCCAGGTACCGCGGAGGCTGCGCCAGCCTCGTTTTTTTAGAGGGCGTTTAAACTTAAATGCATTGTCCGATGATAGGGTCATACAGATGTTCCGCCTAAATAGAAACAACATTTTCCACCTGTATGACCTTGTCAAACTGGGCATAGACCCTGAAACAGCACGCTCTCGCTCTGTCTCAGGCCTACACAAACTCCTGGCTGTGTTACACTTTATGGCTACTGGGAGCTTCCAGGCTGTGGCAGGCGACGTCATTGGGATCTCACAGCCCACCTTTTCAAGATATTTGATGCAGGTGAGTCTAAAAATACATATGCGGTTATGGCTAAGTGTTGCTTGTGTAAGTTTAAACACCACAGTATTGTAGAGAATACCTAACATGACACTCACCTTAGCTTCTTTAATGTCCACTCAGGTTTTGGATGTGTTGGAGCCACACATTAAAGCCTCAATCTGCTTCCCTACTGAGGAGTCGGAGTGGAGTGCTGTCAGGGTAGCTTTCTATGAGCTTGCTGGCATGCCCAATGTGCTGGGGGCCATAGATTGCACACACGTTCAGCTGAGATCACCTAAGGGCCGCCAGTATATATATACTAATAGGCATATGGATCAATCAACTAATGTCCAGGTGGTCTGTGATGCAAAATTAAAAATTATGAGTGTTGTTGCAGGTTACCCTGGTGCCTGCCATGACTCCTTCATCCTCAGTCAGTCCTCGCTCTTCGATAAATTTGAGGAGGGACAAATGCCTGATGGCTGGCTGTTGGGTATGTTGAAAATGTTTTGTGTGTCTGTCTTTTAACCACAACCTAGAGTTTGGAGGAGGTGAAAGAATATTCTAACATATGTCCTAATGTTGACTATATATGTTTTTCAGGTGATGGGGGTTACGGCTGCTACTCTTGGCTCCTTACTCCATTGTCCCAACCTGATTCTCCTGCTGAACACAGTTATAATCATGCACATAAGGCTACGCGGAATGTGATAGAAAGATGTTTTGGGGTGCTGAAGTCACGTTTTCGGTGTCTGGATAAATCTGGTGGCCTTTTGTTGTATAGTCCCTCAAAGGTGACTCGAATTGTGTTCTGCTGCTGTTTTCTCCATAATCTGTGCTTAAGTCAACATCTGGCACATGATGAGGGAGAAAGCAGTCAGCAAGCAGAGGAGTTAGAACCATCTGGTGACAGTGTGAGTACAAATGTAGGGAGGCAGGTACGTCAAGAAGTGATCCTGCGTTATTTTACAGGTCAGTTTTATTATGCTGTAATTATCCTTCACTAAACACTTTGCTCTACTTTATATTGTGTGTTTTGTTACTTACTGTTTGTTGTTTATAGTGGTGTGTCCATTGTGCTTAGTTGATGCTAACAAAACATTTACAGTCATTACCCTTGAAATACATACATACATACATACACACCAGCTTCATAAATTTTGGAGACGGACACAGGAATGTGTTTTATAGACCAATTTTTGATTTTATTTTTACAAAAACAAAATCATTTTTTTCTCTTGTGTGTGCTGGGTGCTGGCTCACTGGCACGTGCTCTTGATGAACGCCGAACAGGGGAGGTTACTGGCGTTTGGATAGGGGTTGTGGTCCCCGAGCTGGAGGTGACTTGCTGAGCTCCCATCATCGAAATATTGCTGCTCAAATTATTTAAACTTGCAATCAGCTGCGTGTTAGTAGCAGTGTGGCTGGCTACTATCCTGGATAAGGACTCATTCACCACTTGATTGTGTTGAATGAGCTGAACGAGTGCCTGCTGATGGCGCTGTTGCTCATCTATAATGCGGGTTAAATGTGCATTCATTTGGCTGTTTTCTGCCCTAATTTGCTCCATTGAGGTAGCCATTCGCCCTACTTGTACTATCAGTCTGCCCGAGTTGCGACTAATACGCGGTAGATGATGGGGCAGACTGGCAAGGTGTTGTGTATGTTGGGTGAGGCTGGCATTGGTTTGGGCCTGTTGGCTTGTCCAACTGGCCCAGAAATCGTCAGGAATTTGGCTTGGGGGCGGAGCTTGTGCCAGTTGGGGACTGAGGGATGGTTGGGGTATATCCTGCAACTGTATTGGCATGCTTGGCTCAACAGCTGTCAGTTGCAGTGTGATGGATGGCTCTTGGTCTGGTCCCTGCTGGTCCATGGCGGACATCAAGTTGTGCTCTGTATGGGGTGGGCAACATGCAATGTTTTAGTAATTTTATATTTGCATGGCTAATGCAACACATTAATACATTCATAATACTCCATTTTTGAAATTTTCACACTTGTTTTTCGCTACTTTACCAAGTTTAAAGCTAGTGTTATAAATATACCAACACAGGCGCTAACATAGACAGATTTGCATATTCCTCACCTAACTAACTCCCCTCCACACCATTACACTGTTATATTCCCTCCCCTCACCACGATATAGACTACTTACCTGTATAGTCCAGAGGAGCAGAGCAAGTAAGCCATCTACATAATGGACAGGGGCGATGTGTGAACACTAGAATGGTGTGGTTTTTTTGGGGTCAAAAATTAATTGTCTTCATAATTTAGGAATATGTGAACGTGTGTGTGCTTAATTTTTAATATAATCTGATCTTTTCTTACAAATAGGTTGTTGAGACCATCCACTAAGACCTTATATAATTGGTTTAAATCACCTTTAGCTATTTAAGACGTTACATCACATTGCTTGTTGTTAGAAAACATGTAAACTCCAAACCAACTAACAACATATTAAGTGTACTGTGTATATTATTGCTTATGTGTTTAATTTATTTTTTAACTCACCAGATAACTGAGGTGACCTGGGCTCATCACTCTGCGAACTCGCCAATAGTGCCATTGGTGGCTGGGGTAACACTGCGGAAAGTCTTCGCCTGGGTGGGGATGATGGAGGTGCGGAATCCGTCCCAAGACGCCGTGTCTTAGTAGGCCTCCTGGGTAAGTGGCCCAAGCCCTGTGATGGGCGCCTTACAGGAGCTCAGCTTCCAAAAGCAGAACCTAGGTGCAAAATTAAGAATTATTATTTTGTACTTCTATGTATTTACAGAATATGTGACTACAGTGAAGACTTACCTGCAATCCCAGCCTCATCCTGACTTGTCTGAGGCCTGTCTGGGCGGCTGGTCTGGGTGACTGTGGAAAAAGTAACCCCAACATTATTACCATGTATTTTGAAAAATGACCCACTGAAAAGCATTAATGTACTGTAAGCATCTATTAGGTATTGTTGCGTAAAATTTTTTAGCCTTAAGTGCTTCTAGATTCATGTTTTTTAGAGGTTTCTAAAAATGTACTTGATGTGGCACACAATAAATGGATATTAATTATTTAATTTGCCTCACATATTGCAGAGATTGAGTAGTTGCAAAAGTTAAAATAATGTAATGTTTGAAAAATAGCCCCGCATTTCAATTAGTTACTAAAAAATACCTTTTGATGATTTAAAACAAACACACATGTTCAAGCATTATCGCCAAAAATTTATCCAAAAAAAAAAAAAAAAAAGAAAAAACACTGCACATGTTTTGGAACTAAAATAAATATAAAATATTGCTTAAACAAGCCGAAAAAAGCACATTAAAAACACAAACACACCTTAAGGGAGCATAGGCCTGCAATCTGTTTTGGTCCAAAAAATGCATCCTTTACACTTTAAAAATGAGATTATCTACATTTTACTGACATTTTAAGAACAATATTACAATTCAAACTTACCATCCTGCGTGGGTCGGTCCGAATCCCGGACATGAGTAGCAGACACCACTTCGCCAGGAATCAATGCCCGCACAGGCTCCTCCCAGTCCCGATAGCTTACACGTAAAGGTGGGCCACCTCCGGTTCGCCGTGCAGATTTGGACTCTTTGGCCATCTTGGCCTTGACACGCCGCTTAATATCGTAAAAACGCTTGCGGCACGTGTCCTCTGTCCGCCTCACCACACCCTCACTATTCACAGCAAGTCTGACTTGCCCCCACAGGGCAGACTTCCTGCGGGAGGACACCCTGGCAGCATCCTGACCAAACAATTGGCGATGGTGCTTCATCAGCTCACGCACCAACGCCATGTTTTCAGCATAGCTGAACTTTATATTCCTGCCAGTCTTGGTAGTGGTGCGTGGCTGCGGAGCCACAACACCCTCACTATCACTTGAAAAACCAGCAACAGGCACCCCCTCCTCCTCCTCCTCACTAATCTCCTCCCTCTCACTACCCCCCTCCACCTCACTACCAGCCTCCACCTCACTACCAGCCTCCACCTCACTACCAGCCTCCACCTCACTACCAGCCTCCACCTCACTAACCTCCACCACCACACTGACCTCTGAGTCGGACATGACAAACAACATAAAACACAGAAAAATAAAAACACAAAACACACTCCTCCACTACTCCTACTACACACCACACAGCCAACACACACGCTCACTCACTCACAAACAATGACAAAAGACTGTAAAAAAAATACAAGGACAAAAAACTTTACAAACTGAGAAAAAACAATACTACAAAGATCACAAGACTACTAACACACACAGTACAGCACTCAACAATCACCAAACTCCTCTCCAAATCCACCAAAAACTCCACCAAACTCACCAACTCCAAATACACCTTCCTCTCTCCTCTCCACTAGCTAAACCCACGAGGTGCGGAGTGTTTGTGGCGTTTTTATAGTAACATGCACAGACACTCCTCCATCACAAATACAACCAATCACGGCCGCGTGACGTAAACGAAACTTAGAAGTAAAAACGCGGCAGCAAAATCCAAATCACTGCCGTAACAGACTTGTGACGCAGTCGTAAAAAACCATCACAACGCGGCCGCAAAATAGCAAACGCGGCCGCAATCTACAGCAGAAAAGCACGAATGACATCGACATCGGAAGATACAGAAAATACGAATACGAAAGCTTAGTAAATGAGTCGTAATCAATTCAAAAAGTTGCAAGTTTACACTGTCGATGTCATTCGCGATTGAACTTGAACATGATTCTGAAAAATACGAATCTTAGTAAATAAACCCCATGGTATATTGTGGAAGAAAAACAGTACACAATGAAGTCTTCTAAGGATTTAATATGCACATCCAAAAGCAATCAGATATGCA
The DNA here is from genome assembly GCF_028390025.1 of Pseudophryne corroboree. Lineage (NCBI taxonomy): Eukaryota > Metazoa > Chordata > Amphibia > Anura > Myobatrachidae > Pseudophryne > Pseudophryne corroboree. The sequence goes on from NC_086445.1 coordinate 329,061,410, forward strand.
AGCTAATTGTCCTATAAGTCAGGCAGCCTCATATACCAGATTTGTCTAAAAAATATGATAATCAAAGTTTTATAATAGACACCCATCATGGGAGTATCCTAAACTCATGATTATAACAAAAACGTCAAAAATATTCCATATGTGCTATCTTTTTTATTTCTTTTAAATGTATCTAGCCACAAAATATTATATGCCTTATGAATCATCAACAGTTGGTGTTTGTTTACAACAGTGAGGTAAATTTACTACAATGGGAGTTCTATTTTAGATGGGATGTTGCCCATAGCAACCAATCAGATTCCAGGTATTATCTTCTAGAAGGTGCTAGATAAATAGAAGTAGATCAGTTTGGTTGCTATGGACAACATCCCACCTTAAATAGAACTCCCTTCTTAGTAAATTTACCCCGGTATTTATTTTATTCAATCAAGAACAAAACATTCTGCAGACATAGAATTTAGTGTAAAAGCTACACTTACTATTACTATATATTATTGACCATTCAACTTCCATATTTTATTCAGTTATTAATATTCTTCTTCTCTCTGCTGATTCTTTTCAGATAATATAGGAAAACAGTATCTGGTTGCAACTGTTGCAAAGCTAGAGCCATACCAGTAAGTCTGATTTAGACTAATCATAACCATCTTACCTGCATGGGTCAGTCCATGGGATATCTGTGCCAAGAGATTTGCCATATGCCTTTATCGTCTTGTAAACACTGTGTATTTTCTAATTTAGTTCTTACTTTTGAATCACAAGCTTTTTGCATTTTGATTAATATTTGTTCCCTTGGTATACAGTACATATATCATTAGTAAACATGCAAACATTTTCTTTCAGGGTCCATAGGTATCCACAGGGATGACCTTGGGATATGATAGTGGAAACCGGGACAGGCACCAAACAGTTAAACTTTTTGCAGCCCCAAGGGATGCACTGGACCCTCTTCCCTCATACCCTGCCCACAGCTCAGAGTCTATAGTTTTTGTATAGTGCTAGCAGGAGCTGGTCACCGTTTAACAGTAAGGCTGCTTTATTTATTTTCATATGTTATGTTATTTTCTGTGTTTTCACTATGAGTAGGCAGCGCCAGGCAGTTTGTTTAATGCCAGTGCTGCTGCTCCATCACCCACACCGAAGTCACGACTTCAGCCATGGTGACGAACTTTTGGCGGGGACCCTGTTCAACCTTTACTAGCAGGACACACAGGAGTCCCCAGGACAGCCACCGGAGCATGAGGGACAGGTAAGATGGGATCCCGCTTGCGGGACCTGCGATCACGGCAGTCCATACTTCTGGTCCTGGGAGATGGACCGGAGGTTGCTGATGTGTACCCAGATTCCGTCCTTGGACAATACTAGACCACCATGGCAAATTACACTGGTGCTTGGAACAAGGTGTTTAAAGTCAGCCAGGAGAGGTGCTTCCCAAGTGACTCCTCCCCCAGCTTAGGGCACCATTCTGCTGAGGTCTTCCTGCCCTGAGTTGCTCCTACTCCACCCTCCTCCCTCTAAGAGATGCTGGGCAGCCATCTTTAGCACTGCAAGTCTCTCAGAACGCTGGGCCCTGTCTCCCTGTATTCTTCTCCCAGGAGTATGTTTATACACAGCGCTATTTCCTACCAGCCACTGTGTTTGAGTATTTGCTAGCTCTGCAGTATGCTTTTTCTTGCTGACAATATAAATAGTTTTACATATTTCGCTCAGTAACCCTCTGATACTTGGTGTGTACAGGGTTTTCTGTGATCCACATTACAAAATACAGTATTTGTGGGAACATATTGTCACATACTATTTTGTTTTGCACACTTGTTGTTTTGCACACATGTTGCCATAATTTGTGTACATCTCTCTTTGCAGCAATGTCTAGCAAAGGCTCTTACCCAGGCTCTGGCACTTACCCTGGTGTCCTGTAGGTTTATATCCACAGTATTTGTTGCAAGATGGTCAGTGTACCTCATTTTAGTCTTAATCTGAAAAGTCAGCACCCCCCCCCCCCCCCAGCTCCGGCACAAGAGCCTCCATGGGCTTCTTTTCCTCAGATGCTGGCAAAAATTGCGAACCATATTACAGTACCAGTCCTAGCTCCCCCTATGGGACTGCCACACCAGTTGCCACAACAGGTACATCAAGCTATACCAGTACCACCTGTTTCTCCTCCTTGGATGGACATGTTCACCTAGCAGCCTCATCTGCTGCCTTTCACCATATGTTGCTAGGCCAAGGACCCTTGCACACTGCTACTATCACCTAGGTTGCTGTGCCATCTTCACAGTCAATGCCACTTTGATATTTTGAGGTATACTCTAGTGAGGCAGACAATGCTGGTCTCTCTGATACCGACTACTCCTCTGAGGAGGAAGAGTTTCAGTCAAAATTTAATGTGGCTGCTTCAGTAATAGAAGTTAAATTCACTCTTCAAATGGAAAATAAAGAGCTGGCACCTAAAGTAAAAGACCCTCTATGTAAATGTAGGAAAGTAGTGGTGGTGGAATTCCCTCACTCAAATCACTTTACCGATGCTATGGGTAAGGTGTGGGAGACTCCTAGTAAGAAATTCCATAAACCTAAATAGCTCAGTTCCTATTATCCTCTTCCAGCTACTGATTGTGCTAAGTGGGAAATTTTCCCAACTTTGGATTCCCATGTGACACACTTGGTAAAGGGCTCAACTTTACCTATCCGTACAGCATCTTTTCTGAAGGAAGTGCCAGATAGACAGTAAGACATGTGTCTTAAGTATTTATACTCTCTTACTGGCACAGATTCTCGGCCAGTCATAGCTACAGCCTGGGTGGCTAAGGCTATTGAAAGCTGAGCAGATACTGTAGAAAACAGTTTCCTATATGATGCTACCCTGGAACTGTTATACATCGCTAACATCAGGGATGCAGCTTTTCATATTGGCAAAGTGGCACTGGAAATGGCCCTCCTAGCCTACAATGCATCAGCTACCTCTGTGGCCAATAGCATTTTTTTTGCTTCGTTCATTGAAGGCTCACTCAGACTCTAAAAAGCACTCTCTTATGCAGTGAGATTTCTGCTTGGCCCGGAGCTGGACAAAACTGTCACTAACCTGGCAGCCTCTAAAACAGTTTGCCAGCCCTCAGCCTCCTCTACACGTTCTCAGACTTTCTTATTTTGGTCCTTTCACCCTCAGGGCAAGGCCAGGGGTAAAACCTTTCCTAGACTCTCACATTCCACAAAAGCCTCTAAGCCCAAAACTAAACAGGCTTGGGCTGCTCAACATTTATCCGCCAAGTCCGAGGATAAATCCTGAGCCTTATGGAGTGGGCCTCCTCCTGGAGGATCCCAGGGTGCTAGTCTGACTTCTTCAATTTGCGCATTCTTGGCATCTGATCAGATCAGATGCCTGGGTACAAAAAGTGATCTCCCATGGATATGCTCTCTCCTTGCTTGCATCCATCCGCCAGACAATATTTTCACACCAGTCCTCCAGCAGATCTTAGCAAAGCAAAGGGTCTATGGATGGTTATTCACTCCTTACTATGGGCATGATAATTCCTGCCCCATGTCTCAATGGGACAAGGGCTTTAATTCAACACTCTTCTCGGTTCAGAAACCCAATGGATCTCAATGGCCCATACTCAATTTCAATTTCAAGTTACTGAACAAATACAGTATATCAAAGTGCCCAGTTTTTGTATAGAAACCCACAGCTTCATTGTCCTGGTTATGTGGCCTGGGGACATTGTGGTCTCACTGGATATACAGGATGCTTACCTACATGTACTTATACACCCTCTCATCAATATTACCTACGGTTTGTTGTTCTACATCAGCAATTGCAGTTCCAAGCTCTGCCATTAACCTTTCCACAGCCCTGAGGGTATTTATCAAACTCATGGCAGTAATGGCTGCTCACTTTATTTGTCAGGGAATCAATATATACTTACCTGGATGACATACTTATTCTGGCACACTCTCCCCAGAGTTCCTCAAACGTCATCTCCAGGTGACAATAACATTCCTTTAGAGTCACAGTTGGCTGATCAACTGGAACAAGTCCTCCCTCATTCCCTCTTAGAGGATTCTACATCTTGGAGCTTTGCTAGATGCTCAGGTACAATGCATCTTCCTCCCTCCAGACAAGATAGTGACACTACATCTGCAAATATGCAAACTACTTCAAAGTTACAGTGTATCAATTCATTCCACAAAGCAGACTTCGGGCTCCATGATATCCAACTTTTACATGGTGGAATATGTTCAGTTCCACTCCAGGCCTCTACATCACCTGATACTCAGGTGAAACAGACAACCCACACAGCTCAAATCTCAGACAATGATACTCCCTTTAAATGTTTGGATGTCCTTCTTGTGGTGGTTGCACACCTCCAAACTTTACAAGGATCGTCCATTGTGGACTATGGACTGGATCCTTCTCGCCACAGATACAAGTCTCCATGGGTAGGGTGCAGTCACTGGCAATCACACCTTTCAGCGCCATTGGACCAGACAGAAAGAGATCTCCCAATGAATGCCATGGCAGTAGCTTATTAAAATTATCAGGGAGGCATTTGCAGTGCCTCAGCAATGGCAGAAGTGACACAGATTCTTACCTTGGTGTAACACCATCTACCAGCCATCTCTGCAGTGTTCATTCTGGGAGCCCTCAACTGGGAAGTAGACTTCCCTGGTTGCAAGGATATGCACACTGGAGAGTGGTCTCTGCATCCAGAAGTCTTCCAGGTCCTGGTGGACAAATAGGGTCTTCCAGAGGTAGACCTCATGGCCTCCAGACACTACTATTGTACCAATGTACGGGTCCAGGAAAAGGGATCCAGCCAAAGCCATTGTAGAAGCCTTAACAGTCAAATGGTATCTCTCTTTCCCAAGGTGCTTTCACAAATTCAAGGAGGAAGGTGGCATTGTGAACTTAGTTGCACCAGCATTGCTGAGACACTATTGGATCACAGATCCTAAAAGTCTCTACATAAACATACCATTTCCCATTCCTCTACAACTAGCCCTCTTGTCACAAGGTCACTGTCTACACCTGGACCTAGCTATGCTTTCTTTGATGACGTGGCTTTTGAGTTATTCCTCATTCCTCCACTTCTGTAATTCAAACTATGCTCAGATCATGGAAGCCAGTGTCAGCTCGTATCTATTACCATATATGGCATTCTTAATTCCAGTGGTGCTCTCAATGGCACTATGATCCTCCGGTATTTCAGATTGCTAAACCCATGGACTTTCTCCAGGTGGGCCTTGACCTTCTCTTAAGGTAAGAAAAAAAGGCATTTTGTTTCCCCCAGCACCCTGAATGATAACAGTAACCAGATTTAAATCCCACACAATATTAGAATTCAGAAATCTCGGTTACATATATTTGCACAAATGTATGATTAAGCCCCAAAGCCATGTCAAGGCCTCTCTGTATATTTGGGGTCCCTAGCGCTATATCTAGATGCAGGGTGTGGCACCACAAAAAAACAGCATTATCCAGAAAGCCCAGGGCAGCATACTGGTGAAAAAACTATAGTGTTAATATATTAGTGTTAGGAAGCCAAAGCTATATAAAAAAGTGATAAAAAAATGAGATGTAATTAAAATGGAGAAATAGTGTTAAAGAAATTAGTAAGTGATAAGTGTTAATAGCATGTAAAGGTATGCCACACTAAAGCCATCCAGCTCAGCCAGTCCAGGGGCACCACACCTCACACCTCTATTACTCCAATCTGGGTCTGTGATTAATCAGCAAGGAGCCACATGATAATGGCTCCTTACTTAAATATATATAAGGTAATGTTTGGAGAGGGAAAGAGAGACTCTGTGTTGGGGCACGCTTAAATAAAACTTAACTTTTAATTAGAATAAGATAAGAATGTAGTACATTGACAGACACACACATACAAACATGTATAAGGTTCTAAAAGAGGAGGAAAAGAGGGAATCTAGACCTCTCTCTACTATTATCATAGGAATCTAAAGGTAGACTCTGAAGAAATATGAAAATTAAAGATTACAAATAAGAATAAATATTCTCAAGTGATATAAATGAGGTGACAGTGACACCTAAGATGAAAATATCAAAGATTAGTTTCCACATAAAGAAGAAAAAAGATTTCAAATATAAATCACAATGGCATTTATTATAACAACAATTTCTTTATAGACTAAAAATATAGGTCCGTTGACCAATGCCAATTGTGATGAATATATCCTGGTATCCTGGTAAGAGGTAATTTGCTGATTCTAGATTACTGATCAATGTAAGGAGAAAATTGCAAAATGTGTGCAAGTCTGAGGTCAAATGTGCAATAGAGTCAATAATTGCTCCAACACTTAGGTTTTGCATACATAGATAAGAATATAACAATATTAACAGGTGATTGATACGATTAACAAGTCTGAGATCAGACAATTAGAAAAGGAAAAAAGGTATGAAATCAGTAGGGTCAAAGGTTGCTCCAACACTTCTGCTTTTCACATAGGGATAAAGATATCTATTACTGCACCTAAGATTCTCTAGTAGTCTCCCATCTAGGTACTAATCAGGCTCCTCACTGCTTAGCTTCCAAGATCAGGCGAGATTGGGCGTAGCCAGAGAGATATGGCAGTAATATCACATTAATTGTGAATGAGAGAGTGTGTGGTTATTGGCACATACCAAAGGAGTACTTCTGCTGTCCATTGAAATGCACAGTCTGTCAGTTATTATTGTATTACCGAGAATTTAAATGACTGGCATTTTGGATGAGTGAGTACTGAATAAGTGAGATATAGGAAACAATTAAGTACAGGGCCCACCCCCTCCTTTCACCATACAACAGATAGTGGACGAGAGAGGTGGGTTACCTGGACTAGTAGAAAATAGGTGTGGAATTACACAGGTATCTTAAAGTTTCCTTTTTAAGAAAGTACCAAGATAAAGATCCTATAATCATATGTGATCTTAGGACAAGGTTGAAGCAACTAGGTGTGGTTCAGAAATTCAATTGCCCATCTATCGATATTGAAGATGTGAAAAGGAGGACTGAATACTATTAATAAAGTCCGTTAATTATTTATGACGGTGGTCAATACGAAATAGAACAAACTGACAAGAAAAAAGAATAAAGCAGATTACCTGATGGTAGATCAAATTAGTATCAAAATTAACATGGATAATACGATACCAGGATAGTCGGTGGACTAAACCGTGCACTGTTCAGCACCACTTAACACAGACGGCCGTTTCACCTGAGGTGGCTTGTTCACTGTGTGACATGATAGTGGAGATCTATAATGATTTGAAATTAGAGCTAAAATAAACAAAGTTGAGACAAATAGATCTTGCTACCCAATTGTGATGGCTGTGAAAAATAAGACCACGTAACCTGAGGTCTATTATCGAGAAATTGCGTCACACTGTGATGACGCGTCACTTCCGGTTACGGAACCCGGAGGTGGCGTGTGTCCATGAAGTTATAATTGTGTGCGCGACTTTGGCCTTAAATAGATAGCTCTCCACTATCATGTCACACAGTGAACAAGCCACCTCAGGTGAAACTGCCGTCTGTGTTAAGTGGTGCTGAACAGTGCACGGTTCAGCCCACCGACTATCCTGGTATCGTATTATCCATGTTAATTTTGATACTAATTTGATCTACCATCAGGTAATCTGCTTTATTCTTTTTTCTTGTCAGTTTGTTCTATTTCGTATTGACCATCGTCATAAATAATTAACGGACTTTATTAATAGTATTCAGTCCTCCTTTTCACATCTTCAATATCGATAGATTGGCAATTGAATTTCTGAACCACACCTAGTTGCTTCAACCTTGTCCTAAGATCACATATGATTACAGGATCTTTATCTTGGTACTTTCTTAAAAAGGAAACTTTAAGATACCTGTGTAATTCCACACCTATTTTCTACTAGTCCAGGTAACCCACCTCTCTCGTCCACTATCTGTTGTATGGTGAAAGGAGGGGGTGGGCCCTGTACTTAATTGTTTCCTATATCTCACTTATTCAGTACTCACTCATCCAAAATGCCAGTCATTTAAATTCCAGGTAATACAATAATAACTGACAGACTGTGCATTTCAATGGACAGCAGAAGTACTCCTTTGGTATGTGCCAATAACCACACACTCTCTCATTCACAATTTATGTGATATTACTGCCATATCTCTCTGGCTACGCCCAATCTCGCCTGATCTTGGAAGCTAAGCAGTGAGGAGCCTGATTAGTACCTAGATGGGAGACTACTAGGGAATCTTAGGTGCAGTAATAGATATCTTTATCCCTATGTGAAAAGCAGAAGTGTTGGAGCAACCTTTGACCCTACTGATTTCATACCTTTTTTCCTTTTCTAATTGTCTGATCTCAGACTTGTTAATCGTATCAATCACCTGTTAATATTGTTATATTCTTATCTATGTATGCAAAACCTAAGTGTTGGAGCAATTATTGACTCTATTGCACATTTGACCTCAGACTTGCACACATTTTGCAATTTTCTCCTTACATTGATCAGTAATCTAGAATCAGCAAATTACCTCTTACCAGGATACCAGGATATATTCATCACAATTGGCATTGGTCAACGGACCTATATTTTTAGTCTATAAAGAAATTGTTGTTATAATAAATGCCATTGTGATTTATATTTGAAATCTTTTTTCTTCTTTATGTGGAAACTAATCTTTGATATTTTCATCTTAGGTGTCACTGTCACCTCATTTATATCACTTGAGAATATTTATTCTTATTTGTAATCTTTAATTTTCATATTTCTTCAGAGTCTACCTTTAGATTCCTATGATAATAGTAGAGAGAGGTCTAGATTCCCTCTTTTCCTCCTCTTTTAGAACCTTATACATGTTTGTATGTGTGTGTCTGTCAATGTACTACATTCTTATCTTATTCTAATTAAAAGTTAAGTTTTATTTAAGCGTGCCCCAACACAGAGTCTCTCTTTCCCTCTCCAAACATTACCATGTACTTTTGACTCTGGGTGCACCACCAACAACAATAACTCCTTGAATACCATTTACAGGCATCTCTCATGCAAATGCACTGTTGGTTACAAGGTACAAATTTGATAAAGAGCCCTTTACAAAAAGATTAATTGTAGTCCTGTGCGGCACCAAACCAATCCTTTTTCTGTTTAAATATATATAAGCTAAGAGCTACCTACCTTGGAGCAACCCCATAATGCTCCATATGGCATGTCAGGGCCTGCACCTCCTCGTAATGCAGGAACCTCTCTGCCTCTAACAACTGACATATATAGTGGCAGGTGCTCAATTAGCTTAGTGATATCATTCAGTTGCTTTAAAGGGAGGGGTATTTCTAAGCAAGAAAAAAAAGGCATTTTGTTTCCCCCAGCACCCTTATTGATAACAGTAACCAGATTTAAATCCCACACAATATTAGAATTCACAGATCTCGTTTACATATATTTGCGCAAATGTATGAATAAGCCCTAAAGGCATGTCAAGGCCTCTCTGTATATTTGGGGTCCCTAGCCCTATATCTAGGTGCCGGGTGTGGCATCCCAAAAAAACAGCATAAGCCAGAAATCCCAGGGTAGCATACTGGTGAAAAACTATAGTGTTGATAAATTAGTGTTAGGAAACCGAAGCTATAAAGAATGTGATACAAAAATTAGATGTAATTAAAATGGAGAAATAGTGTTAAAGAAATTAGTAAGTGAGAAGTGTTAATAGAAGTGTGGGGTGTGGTGCCCCTTGACTGGCTGAGCTGGATGGCTTTAGTGTAGCATACCTTTACATTCTATTAACACTTATCACTTACTAATTTCTTTAACACTATTTCTCCATTTTAATTACATCTCATTTTTGTATCACTTTATAGCTTCGGCTTCCTAACACTAATTTATGAACACTGTTTTTTTCACCAGTATGCTGCCCTGGGCTTTCTGGCTTATGCACATCCTTCTCTTAAGGTACAAGTCTCAGCTCTGTCTGTATGGTTCCAGAGAGGAACTCAGTTGCTGGATATACGTACCAAGGGGTACTCCAGATTCAACCTCCCTTTGATAATCTAGTGGCTCCTTTGGATTTGTCATTGACTTTTCGAGCCTTGCAACAGTCTCCTTTTGAACTATTTGTCTCTGTCAACCTCAAATGGTTAACTGCGAAGACTCTTTGTTCTGGCAATCACCACAACATACAGGGTGTCCTACTTGGAAGCACTTATATGCTACTCTACATTTGATCTTTCATCATGACAGAGCTGTCCTATGGATTAAACAGGGCTACCTCTCTAAGGTGGTATCCACATTCCATCTCAACATGGAAATTGTTGTTCCGGCTTTCCATACACCAGGTCTCTCCTCAAAGGAGGCCTCCTTGGATGTGGTCCATGCTTTTCGAATCTACATGGACTGTACTAGTTCCATAAGGAAAATGTATTCACTCTTTGTCCTCTATGGATACCCCAAGTGGGGCTGGCCAGCTAACAAACAAACCTTGACTTGTTGGCTTCACATGACCATCTCACAAACTTACACGCAAGCTGATCTTCCGGTTCTGATTACAGTCTCTGCTCACTCTACTCAATATGTGGGCCCTTCGTGGGCAACCTGTCATGGTGCATCTACTGAGCAGCTATGCAAGGAAGCCACATGGTCTTCTGCCCACATGTTTCTTAGGCTATATGCCTTTATTTGCCTCTCAGAATGTATCTTTTGGCTGCAACATTCTCCTTTCAGCTTAGGAGCATTCTATCCCTATTTTATCTGCAATGAGACATCCCCAAAGTCATCCTTGTGGATGCCTATGGACCCTAAAGAAGAAAATAAGAGTTATGGTAAAACTTTTCTTTGTTAACTATATTTCTTCTAGATCAGCTTGTTAACTAAGATTAAAGAGACTGATCTGTGGGTGGGTTATAAAGGGAGAGGGTCCAGTGCATCCAGGGAGCTTCAAAAGCTTAACTGTTTGGTGCCTATCCTGGTCTCCACCAGCATACCCCAAGGTCATCCCTGTGGGTCCTATGGACCCTGAAGGAAAAGAGTTAACAAAGTTTAGTTTTACTATTACTCTTATTTATACAATGTCTCTTTTGTGCTACTGCCTTTGCAGCAAAGTCTGCTCTATGATATCCATAATGTCCGAGCATATGACCTTGGCAGTTTAATGATCACAATCTGGGATGGTAATTGTATAGCTTAATGCAACTCTTTTACTACTTCTGCATTTATGATTGATTTGCCTGTTGCTGTCCTAAACTCCCCAAAATCGTGCCCCCCACCAAAGGCATTTCTAATATCCGTGTAAATATTTTCACTTTTCCCTTTTTCTAAAAGGCATGTTTGTGTTAGTGCTTTTACTTTTGCTAACACTGCTGAGTGTGCTGGTAAAAGAGAGGTTAAAAAATTGTTTATATTTTCAGCATACCCTGATTGTGCCTATGGCAGCTACCATCAACATAGTAAACTAAGAGTTTTCAGTGTACCTCGTCCGAATCTACCCTACTCTTTTCTTCTCTTAGAGTAGCAGGGTTCAAAATATTGCATTTGACTAGGGTTATGTTAGTAGGCATAAGGAGGGACAGTTCCTTTTTTTAGTGTTCAGTAGTCACACATCAAGTTATCTGGCAAGTTCATAGAGCTACTGCTACATGTGTGATATATACTTTAAAATAGCAAATGAAAACAATGTTTGATAATTTTTCTACAAGTAGTGCAGCTGTTGTTATTGCCCTCCAATAACCCAGTAATCACTTTACTACAGGGTCTGATTAGTCACTAAAATCAGCTACCAGTGTCTGTTTACCACCATGTAATTGTGTAAGGACTTTTGTGGTATGTGCTCGATATTCATGAAAGAATAAAGAAAAAGCCAACTTGTTAATGAGTACCTAAAGTTGGGCTTTGTGGTCTGTTTTCATAAGTTTAAATTACAATTTATTTTGTTCAGTAAGTACAAAAGGTTCTGGTAGAGATGCTTTAGTAAAATCATACAAAGGTGCAGTTAATTGTGAATAGTTGGGTAACTAATCTCTACAATAACCTACTTCTCACAGAAAACTATTTACATTTTTTTCCCCTATTTTTAACTTGGCCTTATATTATCACAGTAGTAGCAGGTGGTATCCCTGAAATTTAGTACTGTATATGTGAGTTTAGCTGTAGCTCTCCCTTACAGCAGCCCCTGTCCAGACATCTACAACCATCAAGGTTCAGCCATCACTCTCAAAAGCTCTCATAGAAAGCTTCAAGAACCACATTTTAGCACAATATGGCAGACCAAATATTCAAAGAAAATGTGAGCTTTAACATTGAATAATATTTAAAATGTAATAATATCATTAATAATAGAACTTGTGGCCATAGTTGATACAAGAACATTGTCTCTAAGTCCTCCTTATTTCATGTATCAATGGTGGGTTGATTTCAGCGGGACCAACATAAAAGGTTGCAATAATCTAAATTAAATTACAGGATGGCGAGTGGGAGCTAATGGGGATGGCTAAAAAAGATGCAAAGAGATGTGGCATCTTATGGGATTTTTACTGATGTGTCACAAGTATGTCACTGAATGCGTTTTGCATAAAGGGACACTGAACCACTCATATATCAGGCCATACTTGAATAGAGAAGCTGCACCTCACATAGGGCTAGCTCAAGTTTTGAAATTGCGAAAGATGGACCAGGTGAAACTTCAGTATCTATCAATGCTGACCGTGGGTGTATCAGTCTTTGCTCATTTTGACACATTCATGTACCCCAGGAAAGGGCTTTGTAGAGGAATTAGCATGAAGTTATCAGTATGATACCCCAGCTGTTGGGATCCCGGCGGTCAGCGGATGACTGACACAGGAATCCCAAAAGCAGGAATACTGCCAGCAAGTGCAGCTTGTCCCCTTACGGGCTCACTGTGCTTGCCACACTTCGGGCCTGGTGGCAACTTTTGGTCGCCATACTAATCTATTCCTCCTTGGGTGGTGGTATGGATCACCACCCAAGTGGGGGATCCGGGTGGCAGTCAGGATTCCGACAGCCAGCATTTCACTGGATGTCAGGATTTTGGCATCGGTATCCTGACTGCCGGGATGCCGACAGCTGGCAACGTGATTGCCTCCAGCATAAAATAGCTTATACATTACCAGCAAAATATGCAGACATTGATGCTGCAGATTCTGACTCAGAATTAAGTTCTTGTCTTTCCTTATAATATCACATTGTGAACATCTACACGACAGTTACAGTTCACTACTCTATATCATTACACAGTTTATACTACAGATGTGTCCTTATTCATTTTTACTGCTGTTGCACCAAACAGACTCTCTCAGTGTGCCAGGTGCTGTGAGAATTTGCCAGCTCTGGACATCATTTTGTTAATATTTTTACCTTCAAAAAAAGTCACAATGCAATGACTAGGATGCACCAAGGGACTGTGCTGATTAATTTAATATATGACACTTGTATATCTGTGTAAAGGAGTTTCTGAATCTGTATATGAACTGCTACAGATGTGTCTGCTTAGATCTTTGCTCAGTGCGCTACAAGTTGTGTTACACATAATGTGTGAGTGCTGTGTGACTCGGTAGCTCCAAGCATCTTTTTTTGCATTTCTTGTGTGTGAAATGCTTATTATATGCAAAGTAATGTAATAGGATGCAAGAGCAGCTTCTGCTGATTAAAATGATAAACAGCATGCCTATGTGACTGCGACTGTATTTGCATACAAAATGCTAATCTATAGTGTTTTCATGAAAACAAATGTAACATGGCATTTCGGATGCAGGTAGAGTCGCAATTAAACATAGAATGTAGGCATGCCACATATAATTTTGATCACCAGAAGCTTATTGTGCATCATATTCCATTACAGATTGTCACAGATGCATTTTTGCAGAAGAAAAAAAAAAAACGATGCTCGACGCCACCAAGTCCGTCCACGGCATGGTGCAACTTCAAGGGCTGTTTAGTGTGACTTCAGCAAGGATGTAAGAGGACACATCTGTATGATGCAATGGCTGTAGCTTTTTTCCATGCCAAGTTCTCTTACAAGAGTGAATAAACTTGATATACTTTGTGGTTTGATTACCTCACTGGGTGCAGGAGACAGGCTAACAGTCTCACTTAATCCATCTCCACCACCGACAATGGCTGTGTTGACTAAGGTTTTCTCAGGTAATTCCATTCTGTCAAGTAATTTCTGCTGATGAGGATTTCATAAGTGAATGTACATTTAGAGTGCCTTTACTCCTAAACTACTTCCTCATGGTTTCCGGAGGAAATAATATTCTAATTAAAACTTGACCAGTCTCAAAATTCAATCACTGTTGATAACATGATTTTAAAAAGGCCTTCCATTGCCCTACCTTTATAAAATGAGTGTAAGGGCATTATTTTGAACTTTGTGGGGTAGTTTTAGCAGTACATCAACAAGAATCCTAAATCACAGTATGTCTTAATATCTATATTTCTTTACAATGATAATGGCTAAATAAGAGGCTGTTAGGGAACCCTGTACTGCAGGATAAGAACATAGAGCCCCTCAGTGGAGGGTCTTCTGCCTATAGTTATGACCCATTGTTCCCTTAGTGCAAGCAGGCACACTGGTACTTAGGCCACCCCCAGGTCTTCTTGGCACCGGGCAGTAGATACTTCTATAACAGACAAAGAACCGTTTGGTGGTGGAAGATGGCAGGAAACCACCACAATACAGCTGCTGAAGGTGCAACTGTAAACTAGTCACTAGGATTACCGTCAAGGTGGTAAATAGGGTATATGCCAGAAGGGCTAAGTACAGTCACAGAATCACAGTAAATGGCCGGTACAGATGTAACAAGACAAGGCAAGGCAACTGGAATGGATGATAAATAAACCAGGACCTAGCTTGACTGGCAACAGGAATCCCAGGACAGACACGGATGACATGGTCACGAGTGATCTGGACAAAACATGGACTGGAACTAAGATGAATCTCTCCACTGGGTATTCTGAGAATCTCCTTGAACAGGAATCCGCCAGACCTTCCTGGAGATGGTAATGACAGTATACTACAATGGACACACAGAACAAGGTCTTTTCAGAATCCTTCCAAATGGAATCGTTCACCACAGAAGCAACAGGTATGAGTCTTTTTATCAGAGAATAAAAGGGATATTCTGGACCAGAATCTACTGGACCTTTCTGGAGCTGATAGAACAACAGAATCCTCCAGCAGATTAGGCAAGAACAGACCTTCCCAAAGTTTGCCTGGTAGAATCTCTCATCCAAGCACAGAAACAAACTTGAATCTTTCTCCCAAGATTAGCTTTGGAATCTTTCCTGACCGAATCGGCATAGGACCTTCTTGAAGCTGTAAATCGACAAGATCTTCCTAGAGGATGCCAGATGGAGTCTTTCCAAAGTTCTTATCAGAATCTTTCAAGTAGTTTCCCAGGTCGAATTACACAGCCTACTTGAAGCTATCACCAACATTGACTGAGCAAAAATAAATCCTATTTATAAGGAGCTGATTAGTTGACTGGAACCAGCAGAGTGCTGCCATCACAAAGAATTCAGCCTGCATAATGACAGCACCTGACACAGTGCAGATCAGCCCAGTGCTGCAAACTTTATCTCTTCAGGACTGATCAGTAGCCTGAAGCAGCCAGCTAATAATATGGTGTTCCTGTTGCTAAGTGACAGCGGTTCGGAACAGAACAAACCCCCCCTGAAGAGTGGTAAAGAGACCCCTAGATCCGGGTTTATGAGGAAAGTCTCTGAAGAATTGCTTCTTCAGAGAAATGACATGCAAGTTGTTATCAGAAACCCAGAATGTCTCTTCCGGACCATACCCCTTCTAATACACCAGGAACTGTAATCACCCTCGAACAATCCTGTAATCCAAAATCTGCTCCACAAAATATTCAGTGTGTCCAGACACAGAGATTGGTGCAGGTCTTCTGGGAGCTTGTGGTTTAAAGATCTTGGAGCACCACACAGGTTTTAATAGAGAGCAATGAAAAGAGTTGCTGATCTTCAGGGAGTTGGGCAGTTTTAATCAGAAGGTTACCGGATTGACTCGACCAGTGATTTTGAACAGCCCAATGAACTTTGGGACGAACTTCTGAGATGACTGTCATACTCTGATGTTACAAGTTGACAGATACACAGAGTCACCAACCTTGAGTGTACATGGTAACTGATGTTGGTCTGAGAAAAACGTAGCCTTTTGGGATGACAGCATGATGGCTAAACGTACCTTCCTCCACAATGCAAGAAAATGCAGAGGGGACCTAGGTGTGGGAGTGTCATCCGCAAAGACATTAGCTTTGGGGTTGAACCCAAACACGCACTGGAATGGATAACAGCCCAACGAAATCTGCCTGTCATTGTTATATGCAAACTCTGCAAAGGGTAGGTTCTCCACCCAGTTGTTCTAGAGTCATGAGGAGTTGCAATAGAGATACTGCTCCAGAACTTGATTGACCCTCTCCATCTGCCCATTCAACTGTGGATGGTACGCTGATGACAGGTTTAGTTTGATGTCAAACTGCCTACAGTACGACCTCCAAAACTTTACCACAAACTGAGAGCCTCTGTCAGAGATTATACCAACAGCAAGGTCATGGAGCCTGATGATATGCCTAACGAATAATGAGGCTAGCTTCCGGGCAGATGGTAGTTTGGACAGGATAAGAAGTTGGCCATCTTGCTGAAACAGTCCACCACAACCCAGATGGTGTTACAATTCAAGGACTTTGGTAACTCCACCACAAAGTCCATAGAGATGTGTGTCCAGGGCCTCTTGGGAATCTCTAATGACATCAGCCTGGATCTGAGATAACAGAGTCTGAGTGACTCCTAAACAGATACGAGAAGAAGGGAGAATGGGCAGAGGAGTGATTTCCTCCCAGTGTTCATCCAGAAAACTGCGTGACAGCGCGTCAGCCTTGATGTTCTTATGGCCCGGTCGAAAGGTGATTGTGAAATCGAACCGGGTAAAGAATAAGGCCCATTGTGCCTGTCTGGGATTCAGTCTCTGAGCTGCCTTAATATAGAGGAGGTTTTTATGGTCAGTAATGACAGTGACTCTGTGCTTAGCCCCCTCTAACCAATGCCACCATTCATTAAATGCCAATTTGACAGCTAATAACTCCCTGTTGCCGATGTCATAATTGGCCTCAGCAGAGTTACATTTCCTAGAGAGGAATGCACAAGGATGTAATTTGTGTTCCCCTGGTTTCTCCTGTGAGAGTATGGCTCTTACTCCAACCTCAGAGGTGTCCACTTCCACAATGAATGGTAAGTCTGGGTTAGGGTGTCTGAGAACTGGAGCAGAAAAAAAAAACATTTTAGACTCTCAAAGTCTTGCAGTGCTTCAGTTGACCAAACCCCAGGGTCAGCTCCTTTCTTTGTGAGGGCTACAATAGGATCAGCGATATCTGAGATATTATGGATAAACCTTCTGTAATAATTTGCAAACCCTAGGAAATGCTGCACAGCCTTAAGGTTTACTGGATGAACCCAGTCCTGGATGGCCTGAACTTTGACTGGGTCCATAGCAAAGCCTTCGGGAGAAATTATGTACCCAAGGAATGATATCCTGGGGACCTCAAACACACATTTCTCAGGCTTAGCATAGAGCTGGTGTTCCCTGAGTTTCTGCAACACAGCCTTGACCTGAACTCTATGCTGCAAGATGGAAGTGGAGTAGATCAAAATATCATCCAGATAGATGACCACAAATCTACCTAGAAAATCACGTAGTACATCATTATTGAAGTCTTTGAAGACAGCTGGAGCATTAGATAACCCAAATGGCATAGCAAGATATTCATAGTGCCCAGAATGAGTATTAAAAGCTGTCTTCCATTCATCACCCTCTTTTATACGAATCAAATTAGAAGTCCCTCTGAGATCAATTTTAGAAAATATCACCGCCCCTCTAAGCTGATCGAACAGGACAGATATCAAGGGTAAAGGTTAGGTGTTCTTCACTGTGATGTTATTAGGTTCCCTAAAGTCATTGCAAGGCTTCAACCCACCATCCTTCTTGCCCACAAAAAAGAACCCCGCTCCCACTGGGGATCTAGAAGTCCGACTGAACCCTTTCTCTAAAATCTCCTGGATGTACTCCTCCATAGACTGGGTCTCAGGGATAGATAGGGAGTACAACTGACCTTTGGGCAGACATGCTTCTGGCAGTAACACGATGGAACAATGATAAGGGCAGTGAGGAGGCAAGGTATCAGCATCTTTTTTAGAAAACACATCAATATACTCTTTATACTGTGTTAGTAAAGTGGTCTTATTCTGATTTGAACAGACAGAATTGACAAATACAGGTTTATATTGAATGGTATGAGACTCACCCTAGCTAGACAATTGGCAGAGCAAGAGGAACCCCACTCCGGCAATTCACCAGTAATCCAAGAAAACACAGGATTATGGCATCTGAGCCAAGTATATCCTAATACCAAAGGAACCAAGGGGCAGTGAACAAGATAGAAACTAATGGTCTCAGAATGTAAAACCCCAACAGTAAGTTGGATTGGTGGAGAACACCACTGGATCTTGCCATCCAAAAGGGGTTTACTGTCCAGACCACAAACTGAGACTGTAGTTTCCATCTTAACTGGGACAATCTTTAAGGTGTGGGACAGGCCAAAGTCCAGGAAATTACCACCTGCCCCACTGTCCACGAGGGCAGAGACTGAGACAGTATCTCCCTCAACCACCAGTTTAGCCAATACAAGCAACAAATCCATGAAAGAGGACAGATACATGCCTAGATGAACCTCTTCCTCTCCCCCTAGACTCTGGATTTTCTCGGCTTAGCTAGGCAAAATTGGACAATATGTTCCCTACCTTCACAATATAGGCACAGACCATCCCTTCTCCTCCTACTTCTCTCCACACCAGACAATCTATGAGCCCCAATCTGTATAGGCTCAATGGCATCCTCTGGAAGGATATGAGGCATAGGAGGGTGTTTGGCAGGCGACCCTGTTTCTCCTGGACACATTCCCTTATGCCCCTGTGGACCTTGATGGCTAAGTGCATAAGAGCATCCAGGGTTTAAGGGTTTGAATGGTACACCAGAATATTTTTAACCTGATCCAACAACCCCAGCCAAAATTGGCTTTTCAAAGCTGCATCATTCCAACCTGAGTCCAAAGCCCAGCACCTGAACTCTGTGCAGTACTCCTCAGCAGCACCTAAACCCTGCCGTAAATCACGAAGGTTAGCTTCAGTAGATGCTGCACGGTCAGAAGCATCATATAATATACCCATAGCTTTGAAGAAGGCCTCCACAGTAAGTAACGTCGGGCTCTGGG
Source organism: Pseudophryne corroboree (assembly GCF_028390025.1). Lineage (NCBI taxonomy): Eukaryota > Metazoa > Chordata > Amphibia > Anura > Myobatrachidae > Pseudophryne > Pseudophryne corroboree. Next base: position 329,080,679 of record NC_086445.1, read on the forward strand.
CATCCAACCCAAAAGCCCAGGTCTGTAGAGCACGTCGTAAAAATGACATGACCAAACCCACCCTTTGAACCTCAGAGCCGGAAGACACTGGTCTCAGTCTGAAATACAGTTTGCAGGCTTTCCTAAAATTTATGAAATTTTTCAGGTCCCCTTCAAACCTATCAGCTCGGGAACTGACACCTGAACAGGGGGTGTGGCCTATATTTTGGTCTCTTGATCTTTAAGGCAAACAACCAAACTCTGCACTACTTCCAAGAGTGCCCTGATTTGGTTTGCTAGCATTTGCACTGAACTTAGATCACCAGCTTCCATTTTCACACCAGTAATGTTGTGGGTTGGTGATAATGTTAGGGAACCCTGTACTGCAGGATAAGCAACTAGAGCTCCTCAGTGGAGGGTCTTCTGCCTATAGCAATGACCCATTGTTTTCATAGTGCAAGCAAGTACACCGGTACTTAGGCCATCCCCAGGTCTTATTGCCTCCAGGCAGTAGATACTTATATAACAGACAGAGAACCGCTAGGTGGTACTAGATGGCAGGAAAACACCACATTACAGATGCTGAAGGTGCAACTGTAAACTAGTCACTATGATTACCCTCAAGGTAGTAAATGGAGTATATGCCAGAAGGGCTAAGCACAGTCACGGAAATACAGTCAATGGCCAGTACAGATATAACAAGACACGGCAAGGCAACTGGAATGGATGAAACATAAACCAGGACCTAGCTTGACTGGCAACAGGAATCCCAGGACAGACATGGATGACATGGACACGAGTGATCTGGACAAAACATGGACTGGAACTAAGATGAATTTTTCCACTGGGTGTTATGAGAATCTCCTTGAACAGGAATCCACCGGACCTCCCTGGAGATGGTAATGACAGGATCCTCCAATGGATACGCAGAACAAGGTCTTTCCAGAATCCTTCCAAAAGGAATCTTTCACGTCAGAAGCGGCAGGTATGAATCTTTCTATCAGAGAATAAAAGGGATATCCTGGACCAGAATCCACTGGACCTTTCTGGAGCTGATAGAACAACAGAATCCTCCAGCAGATTAGGCAAGAACAGACCTTCCCAAAGTTTGCCCGGTAGAATCTCTCATCCAAGCACAGAAACAAACTTGAATCTTTCTCCCAAGAATAGCTTTGGAATCGTTCCTGACCGAATCAGGATAGGACCTTCTTGGAGCTGTAAATCGACAAGATTTTCATAGAGGATGCCAGACAGAGTCTTTCCAAAGTTCTTTGCAGAAACTTTCAAGTAGTTTCCCATGTCAAATGACACAGCCTACATGAAGCTATCACCAACATTGACTGAGCAAAAAGAAATCCTATTTATATGGAGCTGATTAGCTGACTGGAACCAGCTGAATGCTGCCATCCCATAGAACTCAGCCTGCATAATGACAGCACCTGACACAGTACAGATCAGCCTAGAGCTGCAAACTGATCAGTAACCTAAGCAGCCGGCTAATGACACAGTGTTCCTGTCGCTAAGCGTCGGCCGCAACGGCGGTTTGTAACAGAGGCTAATACTACCAGTAGCTATTTAGTTAGGTGTTTGAGTTTACACAAGAATATATGGTACACTATTTTATTTTGTATAAGACTGAAAATAAAAATGTAAAGGTTTATTATAATTGCAATATAAGTTGCAGATGTCTAGTACCACCAATCACTATTCTTCATACTGTATATCTATGAAGGATAATAGGCACACATATAGATTATTCCCTTATACATAATCTGGTATTATTTCCTCTGTTCTATAAAATTTTCCCATTAGATTTTTTCTACTGCTTGTGCATTGACATTATCAATTTGAACAGCAAAATAATTATTAAATCGTTTTGTTTTACTTATATAAAATGTTATATTATATATTTTATCAATTATATATTTATGAATGATAATATAAACAGTATAGACAAATTTTCAATTATTTTCATACTTTCTGCATTCAGCATCAATGCTGAAAAGTTGTAGACTGAAAACTGTTTACTTATTAAGTGCTACTTGACTGCCTTTTCAAGGGCAAAGTACAGTTTAAGTTGAATACAATAACACAAACCTTTGTAAAACAATCCTTAATTGTTTCAGTTAGTAAGAGAGGATAAAATAAAACCTTAACTATTTCATAAATAATTTAAGTAATTTAAGATCTTTATTTATCAGACTAATAGATAGATAATATATATACAGTATATAATATATATATATATATATATATATATATATATATATATATATATGAAGTAATGAAGGCGGCACTCTGGAGACAATTCAATGCGGTGAAGAAATATCCTTGTTTATTTCAACATGTTTCGGCTTCGTAGCCGTCCTCAGGAAACAAGTGATGTGCAAACAATACATACATTTATACCCCTCATGTCTCAGTGATTGGTTGCACTTACCTGCCGCGATCCCGCCGACCGCCAGCTGCTTCGCGCCGCGTCGTCCACACCGTCCTCAATGATGACGCTCCCGTCACCAGAGCTAGTGGGATCGCGTCGCGCTGACCTATGACGTCACCGGACTATTGCGGCTGGTATAGGCTCCCTGTATCACTATGGAGACCTGTACAAACATAAACAATAATAAAGACAAAAAGTGTATTAAAATCGTGATCCAATAAAAGCAATAAAAAACAGATCAAACGGACCACGAGCAGCATTAATGACCGCTGACTATAGGTTTACATGTGTATTAAATGAACTAGACATATAATCTGTGTATTACAAGAATGCATTCAGGCCCGCATATTCGTTAAGGCCACGTGGGGATATAGTGTCTAATTGGTATATCCAACGACATTCTCGTTGGAGAAGTTTTTTGCTTCTATTACCCCCATCTACGATCTGGGGGTATATGATCAATAATTTTAGCTCGAATAGACGCTACCCCATGCCCACTAAGTGCACAATGCCTAGCAAATGGTTGTTCACTATTACCTGAACTCAGGGCTGACCTTATGGCCAATCTATGATTGGCCATTCTCTCTTTAAATTGGCAATCTGTCTTGCCCACGTAGTATAAACCACATGGGCAAGACAGTACATACACAACAAAACGGGAAGTGCATGTTAGTGGGTACCTAATTTTGAATTTCTTCCCCGTATGTGGGTGTGCAATGGTATCGCCTGTTAGTAATGATCTGCACGTTACACATCCAATACATCGGTAACAACCTGCCTTCCTTGTTAGAAAATGTGGCTTAGTCGGTACATCTTTTAGATCAGTTACATGAAATTACACTAATTAATCTTTAAGATTCCTATTTCTTGTATAAGCTGGTAATAACTGTGACTTGTAAAGTCCAGGTATATCCTTATCTGTATTAATGATCGGCCATATTTGTTTCATATGATGTTTAGAAATGGCACTATGTTCATTATAACGATTAACCCATGGGATGATTTTCTTTTTTTGTGCTTTTTTACTACTCATTTCTCGTGTTTGTTCTCTAGACAATGCCAAAACCCTCTTTTTGGTGGCTTCTAAGTTGGTTTGTTTATATCCTCTCATTTTAAATTTGTCTATCATCTCATCTAATGATGGCTCTATTTGTGTAGGAACACTAGTGATCCTTCGCACTCTTAGCATTTGTGAAAATGGTAGACCCTCCCGTAGGGCTAAAGGATGTGCACTACTATGGTGTAACATAGTGTTCCGATCCGTGGATTTCACAAACAGAGATGTAACTATCTGATGGTTCACCAATTGGATTTCTACATCTAAAAAATTTTTATGATAGAATCACTGATGCAGAAAGTCAACTTGACTACACTATCAGAGTTGTTATGCAATTCAAGTTCATGTTGTAATTCCTCCCCACTACCCTCCCTGAGAATAAGCAAGTCGTCTATGTATCTACGGTATAAAATTAGACCATTGTTAATTCGACTCTGGTATATCAACTGTTGCTCAATTTGATACATAAACGCATTGGCGTACGATGGGGCCACATTGGACCCCATCGCACAGCCTGATCTCTGGAGGTAGTGAGCTCCATTAAATATGAAATAATTTCTGGTGAGGACCAGCGTTAACAGCTCCACATAGAAGCAAAAAACTTCTCCAGCGAGAATGTCGTTGGATATACCAATTAGACATTATATCCCCATCAGTGGCGTAACTACTGCTCCCGCAGCCCTCGCGGTGGCTTGGGGGCGAGGGGCTGCGGGGGCGCCGCCACTGATTTAGAGCAGATTGACATGCGGACGAACGTCCGCATGTCAATCTGTTGTCACTAGCCCCCCGCTGTGAAGTAGGGACACGGAGGGCACAGCGTGCGCCTCTCCTGTGTCCCTCTGAGTCTCCGGCGTGTCGGGAGGCGTGTCCTATGAAAAGGGGGCGTGGCTTCGCGGAGGACCCGCGATCGCGGGCCAGGCCCCCGATTCGTCACTGAGGGGGCATGCCCAGCGCTCTGTGAGCTGCTGGCATGCCCTCTCTCCCACTGTCTGCGCTGAATAGACGCTGTGCGCATGCAGAGCAGTGACTGTAGGAGCCTCCCAACTGCCCCCCCCATCGCGGGACACTGCGGGAGGTATGCATATATGGCACTGGGGGGACACTGAGGGGGCATATATGGAACAGGGGGGGGCACTGAGGGGGCATATATGGCCTGAGGGGGCATATATGGCACTGGGGTGGCACTGAGGGGCATATATGGCACTGAGGGGCATATATGGCACTGGGGGCACTGAGGGGGCATATATGGCACTGGGGGGGCACAGAGGGGTCATATATGGCACTGAGGGGGCATATATGGCACTGCGGGGGGCACTGAGGGGACATATATGGCACTGAGGGGGCATATATGGCACTGGGGGGCACTGAGGGCATATATGGCACTGGGGGGCACTGAGGGGGCATAGATGGCACTGGGGGGCACTGAGGGGGCATATATGGCACTGGGGAGGCACTGAGGGGGCATATATGGCACTGGTGGGGCACTGAGGGGGCATATATGGCACTGAGGGGGCATATATGGCACTGGGGGGCATATATGGCACTGGGGGGCACTGAGGGCATATATGGCACTGGGGGGCTCTGAGGGGGCATAGATGGCACTGGGGGGCACTGAGGGGGCATATATGGCACTGGGGAGGCACTGAGGGGGCATATATGGCACTGAGGGGGCATATATGGCACTGGTGGGGCACTGAGGGGGCATATATGGCACTGGGGGGGCACTGAGGGGGCATATATGGCACTGGGGGGTACTGAGGGGGCATATATGGCACTGGGGGGCACTGAGGGGGCATATATGGCACTGTATGTGTACCTGGCACATGGGGGGCTATATTTGGCACTGGGGGCACGTGAGCACCTGGCATTGTGGGGGAATATCTGGCACTGGGGGCATATGTGGCACTGGGGGGAGAGACTATATTTGGCACTGGGGGCATGTGAGTACCTGGCACCGTGGGGGAATATCTGGCACTGAGGACATATGTGGCACTGGGAGCACAGCCCTAGCAACAAGCACTACCCCCTAGCAATGAGCATGACACCCAGTGCATGAAACCCCTGGCAACGAGCATGACACCGAGTGCATGAAACACCTGGCAACGAGCATGACACCCTGAGCATGAAAACCCCTGGCACCGTGCATGGAACCAAGAGCATGAAACCCCTGGCAACGAGCAGGTAATTTAAAAGTAATTAGAAGCCTTAATGTAGGAATTAATGTGTAATGGGCATTACGGTGTGTGGCATAATGTATCACGGACATTGCGGTGTGTGTCAGAATGTGTCACAGGCATTAAGGTGTGTGGCAAACTATATCACGGGCATTGTGGTATGTGGTATAATGTCTCAGGGGCATTGCAGTGTGGCATAGGGTATAACGGGCATTGCGGTATGTGTCACAGGCATTACGGTGTATGGTATACTAGATCACGGGCATTGTGGTATGTGGTATAATGTCTCAGGGTCATTGCAGTGTGTGGCATAATGTATAATGGGCATTGCGTTGTGTGGCATAATGTGTCAGGCATTACGGTGTCTGTATACTATATCACGGGCATTGTGGTATGTGGTATAATGTCTCAGGGTCATTGCAGTGTGGCATAATGTATAACGGGCATTGCGGTGTGTGTCATAATGTATCACGGACATTGCGGTGTGTGGTATACTATATCATGGGCATTGTGGTATGTGGTATAATGTCTCAGGTTCATTGCAGTGTGTGTCATAATGTATCACGGACATTGCGGTGTGTGTCATAATGTATCACGGACATTGCGGTGTGTGGTATACTATATCATGGGCATTGTGGTATGTGCTATAATGTATCAGGGGCATTGCAGTGTGTAGCATAATGTATAACGGGCATTGCGATTCCTGTCATAATGTGTCACAGACATTACGGTGTGTGGCATAATGTGTCGGGGGCATTACGGTGTGTGCATATTGTGTCATGTGCATTATTGTGTGTGGCATAATGTCTGAGGGCCTTTGCAGTATGTGGCATAATGTATACTGGGCATTACTATAAGGAGGAAAAATGACAAATAATGGAAGGGGCATGAATCAGGATTATTTTTCTTTCCTGTGGTGGCTAACGTCTGGGCGTGCAGGTTGCAAAACTGGGGTATAAGGTAGTCTATTCCTGCAATGCCACGCCTCTTTATGCGAAGCCGCGCCCATTTAAACAAAACCATGCCCCTTTTTGGCGCCGCGCGCCTTCGGCGCGCACATGTTTGTCCCTTTCCTAGTTCCAATTATGGGGGGGGGGGGGGGGGGGGGGGCGCCGAAGAATTTTTTGGCTTGGGGGAGAAAAATTTCTAGTTACGCCACTGATCCCCATGTGGCCTTAACGAATATGCGGGCCTGAATGCATTCTTGTAATACACAGATTATATGTCTAGTTCATTTAATACACATGTAAACCTATAGTCAGCGGGCATTAATGCTGCTCGTGGTCCGTTTGATCTGTTTTTTATTGCTTTTATTGGATCACGATTTTAATACACTTTTTGTCTTTATTATTGTTTATGTTTGTACAGGTCTCCATAGTGATACAGGGAGCCTATACCAGCCGCAATAGTCCGGTGACGTCATAGGTTAGCGCGACGCGATCCCACTAGCTCTGGTGACGGGAGCGTCATCATTGAGGACGGTGTGGACTACGCGGTGTGAAGCAGCTGGCGGTCGGCGGGATCACGGCAGGTAAGTGCAACCAATCACTGAGACATGAGGGGTATAAATGTATGTATTGTTTGCACATCACTTGTTTCCTGAGGACGGCTACTAAGCCGAAACATGTTGAAATAAACAAGGATATTTCTTCACCGCATTGAATTGTTTCCAGAGTGCTGCCTTCATTACTTCATATACAGGAGCTGCACACTCCAGGAGGGCACCGGAGCACGTTGTTTCACTAGAGAGAGTGCCGGGCTACCATTGTTGTCTATATATATATATATATATATATATATATATATATAAACATACAGTATAGATAGATAGATAGATAGATAGATAGATAGATAGATAGATAGATAGATAGATAGATAAATAGATAGATAGATAGAGATATATAGATATACAAATACAAATATATGCAGTTTATTAGTCTGTATGTTCAGTTACATGGACAAGAATTAAGGTTGTGTTAAGATCCGCTTGAGGGGAAACAAAACTGAATGTGGCAAATTTACTGTACTAAGTAGTGGTTTTGTTTTTTTTAGGCAAATTTCCATCAGTTTTCCAATTCGACCATGTTCGAAATGCAAAGCCAACAGAAAAATGACCAAATGATTGGCATTAGAACATCTGACCAATTATAGAAAAGTTTTCAAAATGCAGATTTACAGTACTGTGCTTCGGTTTTCAAACCGATCAAAAACTGACTGCTAACTGATGGCCAACCCACCCAAATAACAGGCTACCAACTGAAAGGTATGATACAGTTCTAAAACACATTCTATTGGACAGAGAACTTATTAGCAACTTTTCACATGTAAGTATACCTTTTCTTTCTGTTTTTCTATTGCAAAACAAAAAATACAGTAATGTTACCTCTTATAGGATAGGTTCTTACTTGATGGATATTTGCACTATCAGTTATTTAAAAAAAATAATAATAATAATAATAATTGTTTATCAAAATAGGCTATGTCAGTTTATTAAAACATATTGGTGCACCTTTACAAAATATTTTGTTTGTTGTATTCATTTTTTTTTCAAAGAACTAATAAATAAATGAACAAATACACATTTTAATAGTAAGTGTGCTAAAATGTAAACAGTGTCAAGCAAATAACTGAACATTATAATTTCCTCTTAGGAAGTGAGGCTGGAGATGTATCCACATGGTTTGTGCGTGTGGGTTCCTTCTGCTCCTTATCCTCTCCCCCTCCATCTATTTGAAAAACAAATACAGGTTGAGTATCCCTTATCCAAAATGCTTGGGACCTGAGGTATTTTGGATATGGGATTTTTCCGTATTTTGGAATAATTGCATACTATAATGAGATATCATGGTGATGGGACCTAAATCTAAGCACAGAATACATTTATGTTACATATACACATTATACACACAGCCTGAAGGTCATTTTAGCCAATATTTTTTTATAACTTTGTGCATTAAGCAAAGCGTGTGTACATTCACACAATTCACTTATGTTTCATATACACCTTATACACACAGCCTGAAGGTCATTTAAGACAATATTTTTAATAACTTTGTGTATTAAACAAAGTTTGTGTACATTGAGCCATCAGAAAACAAAGGTTTCACTATCTCACTCTCACTCAAAAAAGTCCGTATTTCGGAATATTCCGTATTTCGGAATATTTGGATATGGGATACTCAACCTGTAACACAAAGAAGAAAGACAAGACAAACAATCTCTGAAAAAGAAAAAATAACACTACATTCTGAACTGATAAGGGGTCTTGCCAGCGTACATGATCATGAGTGCGTACTGCATCTGATTCCCAGATTTCCTGTGAATTGTAACCAAATTGTGACTGGGAACCTTGGCATGTCCAGAACATGTAGGAAACATTTGTTTTTTATTACTGCTTATATTTTTTATGGCTCTTATTAGGAGATTATTCCAAGGTGCATCTGTAGTTCTGGTTAGCTGTGGAAGCCATATCTGCCACCTCAGACTATTGCAAGAATCCATAGGACTAATGTGGGGGGGGGGGGGGGTTCACTTGCTAGCTGTAAGTAGTGAAACACTTTGAATTCTAGCCAGTTGCTACTACCATCATCATCATCATTAGTACTGGCACTTGCAAAAGCCCCATGAAAGATGCAAGAGATCCATCAGAAACAGGTTTCCCCTCGCTCTGCGTGCAAGTCAGAATTACACGCAGCTTTATCTACATGACTATGACAAACCCATGACAACCTCACCATACCCCAACAAATCAGGGCAATAGACCCAAACAATTTCCAACTGACTCACAAGAGTACGGACGTATGCAATAATGCATAGATTTGTATGTGCACATGGGCTATATGCAAAAACTCACTATTTGTGTCTGCACAGAGATTCTGCTGATGCAAATGTACAGTACATTAGTGTGGGGGCAATTGATAAGGCCCACTCTGTGGCAACCTCTCTATTTGTCCTATACTCACTCATTCCTATGTGAATTTTCATACCTCCCCATGTGTTCCACTGCATATCCTTCTCATGTATACAACTGCAGCCCACCCAAGTGTTACTCTGCCTACCTCCCCATGTGTGCCAGTGTCCCTCCTTCCCAAATGTGTAATTACCCCTTCCATATGTTTGACTCTGCCACCTTTAGTGTGTCTCTCCCTGACATTCAATATGTTTTTTGTGCATGTAAGCCTCTCATCTCTGCTCCTCCACATATGTGTCTTTGTCCCCTCTTAATGTGTGCTGTTGCTTCCATCCCCATATGTGCCTCTGACCTCCTCCCCTTACAGGCTTCTGCCTACCTCCACATGTATGCTTTTTTTTGCCTTGCCATGTGTGCCTCTGCCCACCTTGCTGTGTGTGACTCTGCAGGAAGCAATAGGTAAGCTAGAGAATAGGAATGAAGTCTAATTCTTTGGTCACCATCTTTAGTCAGAAGCCAGTTTTTATCTAAACAGGATTCAAAATTCAAGTAATACTGTAGATGCAAGCAGAGCCAGGTATCTACCCCATCGAGAGAGTGCACTAATCTGGAGCTTTGTAATTATACAAATAATTGCTCATATACTATTGTCTTCTTGGCACAGCAGGGCAAATGTGATACTGCTCACGCTGAGCATCTTTTTTGCTGAAATCTGCATTTTAGACTCACAACTTCAACAATCAAATGCAACTTATCAAAACTGCACTGATTCATTAGAAATGGGACACATGTATTAATAATAATAATAATAATAATAATAATAATAATAATAATAGTCATAGTTATATGTATATAGCACTTTTCTCTGGTATCAAAAAACATGGCATACTGTACAAAGGAATTTGAATTAGAGCAAGTACAAACATTGAAATAATTAAGGTCAACAAAAACCTGGAGAGCACAATAAGCAGAATTGTAAGGTTTGGCACAGACGATTTAGTAATACCTCCCACAGTTTGTCCATTGCACCACACAAGGTACCAAATGAGGCTGCCATCTTGGGTGCACTACTATTCAACCCAAACTTGGGTTGAATAGGTTACACCTAAAAGCATAGTAATGCTAGGAGTAGGGTCCCAACATAACTGTCAAGTCCATGTGTTTTTCATCCTATCTATGAGTGTACCAGGTCAAGCATCAATGTTGCACACCCTACAAAGGTTACACTGTGGGAGATAAGTAATACAAAGACCAAAGGCATATATGGGAGAGCTGGCATGCTTGTGCTAGTATTATATATTCTGTATGAAGAACCTGCACACAGGCATAGTAATACAGTGACTAGGGAGTATAGAATGCAAACATTAGCATACAGTGAGGTGTAAATTTATGTTAAAACATATGGTACAGCAAACAGTATGTTGGCATATCATACAGTGGAGTGAAAGTACATGGCTAAAAACAAAAACAAAAATGATAGGAAACTGACAAACCTAAATAAGTAATCAGTCAGAATAAAGTACAATAAAATAGCTTGCTTTGGTCCAGTGAAGAAACCGCCAGACTGTTGTCACTGGCTCTCGCACCGCAGTGCCTCTTCAGCCCTTTCTGCCCAAGGTACAGTACATCTGTGAGCGAGTCTGAATCTGTATGCTAAGTGCTACAATGCAATGGCAGAGGCATTTTTTAACAAGTGCTATAGTGCTTCATCTGTGACTGTAAACATTATTAAAAGTAATTCCTTTGTGCTTAAAATGGTGGTTTCACTGCATATGTGGTGCAAATAAGATGCACATTTAACATAGAAGTTGCTATGCTACACCACCCAGCTTGGCTCACTCATACTGGGCATCTCACGCTGCATTGCATGAGGATACATATGTTGAAACATATATTTGGACACATCTGTATGTTACTAACATGGGGCTCTTTGTATACTCTTTTTTGTGCAAGGGTAATGATTCCCGGAGTTCTAACCTACAGTAATTCTAAATTTAGTCACATTTTGGCTGCATCTAAAGTTGCTCATAGTGTACATGGCACTTAGAATTCTTGTCATAATAGATTTGGAACAATGTTGCATATTAAGGACAACATGGGGTGGTGGAATGTACGATATGGCTCAGACATATTGGTCCTCTTTTTGTATTATTTTTCCCTTCTAAGGGGGTAGTGTCATAGCCTATGATGTGCTAAATTTATGGTATAAGTCTTCACAAAGGTCCAATAGGACCGAAATGTAGATTGATTTATTGTCTAACACTTGCAATGAAGATTGTTGGTAAAAAATAAATGGTGACTGCCCTCATTCCTCTATAGATTTATACATTTTGTACTGGTGACAGTACCATTGTTGAGCATCCCCAAAGATTATTTAAAGTTGTTATATGAGTGTAGATACTTAATTTTTCTCTCACTTCATAGGGAGGATACAGAAGCAAGTCATGGAAAGGGGTTGGGCTGGGCACTTTACATCATTAGAATCATGTCTTATTGGATACCATGAGGAATGGAGCTTCATTTGTGGGCTGAAGTCCCACAACCAGAGTAGAAATGGAGGCAAAGCTTTCTGTCTCTGAAACAAACAATTCTGTCCATCTCAGGGGGTTTCTCATTACTCCGAAATCTGCCCTGTGTGCGCCAATGCTGTAAAGTTTCAATAGCTTTGTATAGTCTAAAAAACATAAACTGTATCACACTGGTTGGCATATGTTTTAATGAAAAGGTTCCAATGTATATAGACAATGTCTAGGTCGACAGTTATTAGGTCAACCCCATATAGTTGACATGCATTAGGATGCACAGACAAAAGGTCAACATGAATTAGGTTGACACTGACAAAAGGTCAATGCTGGAAAAGGTCAACAGGTACAAAAGGTCAATAGGTTTAAATGATCAACATGGCAATGGTTGACACACATATGGTTGTCACATGTTGATGCAACTTAAAAAAATACACCTTTTTCATACATTTCCATCCACATGGACTACGATTGGGGATAGTAACCTGTGCCGAGTGCAGAGGTAGTGGACTGCAAGGGGATGCTGTACACTAACTGGAGTTCCCTGTGCTCTGATGGTGAAAGCAACACCAATTTTAAAAAAATGCTGTGTAGACTTTGTTATGTTAGCCATTTCCTGCTTCTGCCTTTTCACGTGTCAACCTTCTGTACCTGTTGCCCTTTTCCTGTGTTGACCTTTTGTCAGTGTCGACCTAATACATGTTGACCTTTTGCCAGTATAAACCTAATGCATGTTGACCATATGGAGTCGACCTAATGACTGTCATCCTAGACATTATAGATCTTCTATACCACACCATTAATAAAATATGTTGCCTTGAATTAATATTTAGAGTTGTATAAACAAACAGTATTATATTATATTATATTATACGCAGAGTAAATAAAATTATACTTTTCTTAGCCTTGTATATGTTTGTGAAAAAATAAACAGAGTCTGTTACAGATGTAAGCTCATATTTCCAAATAAAAATACTGAAAAGAAATGTAAACAGTTTAATTGTCAGGTAAAAAATAATGATTTTGTTTGTTTGTTTGTTTAGTTAAGTGATTTATTACAGCCTTTGCACTGTAGTTGGTTTCATTGCTGCTATTTACAATCAATAAATCAACATCTTCAACTCAGACAGTTAATGATGGCCTTTTAACAAAAGAAGTATTGATTACCATTGTATTTACAACAAAGAGATCAAAAACAAACCAAGTAGTAAAAGACTATTTTATAAGAGCAAATTGAACCAAAGTCGAAAAAATACATATTCTGTGCACAATCAATTAGATAATGTGTGTAATCATAAAAAAAAAATTGTGATAGATATAATGCCTGATTTTAATGTTGGAGCTTCTACTTTGTGCAATAAAATTATTATTGAAAAAAATCACAAATAAATACATGTGATACATTTTAAGGTAAAATTACAGGAAATAGATGCCCAGCAGTAGCAGCGGCCCCAGATAACTCACTCGTACCAAGAGTCTCACTTCACAAGGCATATTAAGGCTAGTTGCAAAGGGGAACATGTCTGAAGCAATGGGTGATATATCCTAATACTATTCCTTAATACTATTTCTTAATCCCCAGATGTGGCAAAACTTGGAATTTGACTGACATTAAAAACATTTTTTAAAGTAAGCTGGGGACAATCCTAGGAGCCAAAATATTGCAATTAATAGTCTCCAGTTTCTAGATTTGCAGGTCATTACTGCACTTGTGGCCTCTGGGATCTGTGACATTGCTATTACTGGCACCCATTCACAAAATGGCAAATGACCACACATCACACCATTTAACCTGATTAGCTAAAGTTATGAACTAGTCAGATCCACGGAAAGTGGTGAGAAAATGGTGACTTTTTTTTACCGCCCATTGCCACTGCTTTATAACAGTGTGTTATGTCAATGTAAGAGAGTCTTCTTTGAAAGCCACTCAATGTAAGCCTTGGTGATGTAGACAGAAGCAAAAAAAAATTAATAAAGAAGAAAAGATCCTATAAGGATGGTTGGCGGAAGTCCCGCTGCCTAATGGTTGGCGGAGATCCCGGTCAGCATCATAATATATTTTAAATAAACACAGTATCCAGATATTGGAAACTCCGTTTGGAGCCCGATACCTGTAGGGGTTTTAAAGACACTTTCATGTGCATATATCTGTCAAATTACGGAGAAGCCACGCCCCCGGAAGTGATGTGTCGGTTTTTTTGGAGCTTGAGATTGGAGGATTGCATCTCCATGGTAACCTATCTGTGGTACAACAGCTGATTGTAATAGAGGATTAAGATTCTAATTGGTGGACTTTTGAATAAATAAATGGATCAGAACACTGTCCCTTACTTCACCTTGAGAAAGACCCGCAGCATCGCGGGTGGAAACGCGTTGGTAAATAAGGGACAAACCGGACTCCGAAGCTGCTGCTGCAAAAAGATCTGGAGAGCTGAATTGATTGCCAAGGCTGGTTCCAGTGGTCTTTTCCGGAGAGACGCTTTGTGACTATATTACAAACTGCCGTTTTTGAGATCTGACAAAAATCAGTTCTCAATTTTTGCTGGTAATTATTCTGGCCTCCCATTCTCAGCAGAACTTTTGTGGAGAATTCTTTTATGTGGATTGTGTTTATGTAAATGTGTGTCAGTGTTTTTTTCATTAAATTGTGATTGTACGACACATGTTATGATTTTTTTCTTTACATATTTCCCTGCATTCGTGAGGTATTGATAAGTGAAGGAGGAGTGCAACTGTGTCCTGGATTTCTTCTACCCATTAAGGAATGTATTACTCCTTTCATAATACCCTTTTTTTGCTATGTTGAGCGCCTAAGGGAAAACTGTCTCCACCACTTGTTTCTTTTTTTAAAGAAGAAAAGAAGATGGCTAAAAAAATGAAAGAACATGGCAGGGAGGAGAAATTATATATATATATATATATATATATATTCACAGTATAGTGTATGTATATATATATATATATATATATATATGATATTAAATTCCAGAAATTATGTTCTGTGGAAATGTATTCACATCTCAATTACTGTATGTAACAATTTCTGAATGATAATCATAGATTTGCTTCAGCAAAATTGTAAAAATATATACTGGTGCCGGCTGTTATTCCAAATAGGGACGGTATATCATTTAAAAAAATAAAATAAAAGTTTATTACATATACATAAAAGAAAGGAAAATTACATAATAAAAAATAATTATACAATGTCACAATTTTCTATCTGTTCTCAAGTTTTGACAGAAAGATATATTATTGACCACTTAAATCTCACTCAAATTGGATGCTATGCACAGCTTCTGGTTAGGGCTCATTCCTCAATATAGCCATTAGTTCACTTTTATGTGTAAATATTTGCCAACCAACAGTAGATAGATAAAAGCTTATTGCTAGTCTTAGTAAATTTTAATAAGCAATACTCCTGTTGTATTATTGAAAGTACACAGTAACATTCTAGCTATATGTATATTTAACTATACTGTACAATATTGTATTTCAGTGACCTATTTCCTCAAAGTGATTGTTAATGTAATCGTTGGTGTCATTTCCCAGTCACCGTTCTGGAAGTTGTATTTCATATTTATCTACCACAAACACATTTATCTTTCTATCCTATTGAAAACAGACAAGTCAATGTATTTTGATGAAATTCAGAAGAGGATTTCTTATTTTTGAAGTATAAATGTAAAAATAGTGCAGTTCAAGAATGGTAATATACTCTATGATGTTTAACAAACTTTTTTATTATCCAATATGAATTATAACTAAACTCAAATATATCTTATATATTGTAGATTTGCTACTTATATGAATAATAACAGGACAAGAGAAAAATTTTAGAGAAGCATTTAGCAGTAAGTTGTGATTAGTTTGGTGTTAACGCTTCCAAGTTTAATTCTATCAGCAAAATTGTAGTCATTTAAGAATTTGTATTATTGTTTCAAAGAAGAAAAAATAGCTATATAAAATGAGTAAACATAAGCTATAACATATAGTGTGTATGATATACACACACACACACACACACACACACACACACACACACACACACACACACACACACACATATTCACACACACAAAGAGAAAAGGCTTGCACTCCTTACAGGTCTCACATTTACTTGCCCTTGTTACTTCCCTGGAGGTCTAATCGGTGTCCCAAACAAACACTAATACAGATGGTTGCACTTTTGGGTTGATGACAAAATAAGTGTGTCCTGTTGTTCAACGTTGCAGTTTATACAACCTTTTTCAAGAACAAACATATCAAAACAAAAGACATACAGTACCTTATATACTGTACCTAAGACCACTTCAGAAAATACCCGGTGTCTGGTCGGCAATATTACATTGACATCAGCTTCCCATAACACGGGTAATGCACCGCATCAGATCACATACACCATATGTCAGATGTATGCACCAAGCTGAATCAAGCTCTCTCCATGGACACACAGGATGGTGTCATGGCAACATCATAAGAATGTAACATACAATGCAGAAAAACAACATAAATAGACTACCAACCCTGATTCTCATACAAAAACAAACTAAACACAAAACAAAACTACAAAAAATAGAAAAATAAAGCAAATGCACAAAACTACGGTGCCACAATTACTTCAAAAACACCCCAGGAAATCAAGATAGTCTTATTCAACCCCTGGGGTGCCAATGAGTTCATAGAAAGAATCCAACATTTTTTACCTGCAATATATACATCATGCTGCAGGGACACTTGATGCAATAAATTGCATACTTACTGGTGAATGTTACCACATGCTTGATAGGTATATGTTTACCTGACCTGGGGTCACTCACAAAACTCCAAGTCTGAATTATCTCTCCGTGCTCATGAATATGCTTATTTATGACTATAACAAAGATGTTGTATTAAGTGGAACTTTTGTTACAGTTATGTGGATTGACGATATTGCACACTTTGGATTATGTGTAAACTTTGAGGGGGTTTGTTCCACACTGGACTATTGTTATCCGAGGTTCCGCATTTTTGACCTCTTATAAGACCATCTTAAACGCTGCCAGATGCTTAATTGTCCTCCACTGGAAACAGAAAGAGGACCTCTTAGTCGGGTCATTGATAAAATATGGTACTTAGCAAGCATGGAAAAGATCACTGCATACCTCCATAACATGTCATTCCAGTTTCTCTGGATATGGGACATGTGGTTCAAATCTCAAGCTCCCACATTTAGTTCACACTCCGTTAGGAGTTCTCTAGCACTCCTCCTGTGACTTTTATATGCCCCTAACCAGTTACGCAGCCCTGAGAACGTTCCTTACACTATCGTATTGTGTATTTCAGATTACACTTCCAATCTCGTGTTAGACTCACGAGTTGTAAGGGGACGCACCAGCGGGTCCTCAACCCCTTTCTCTTTCTCCTCTACTCTGTACCTTTCCCTCCTTTCCCCACTTTCTTCTTCTCTTACCTCTTCTTCTTTCTTTCGTTCACTATTTGCACGATTACTAGTCTATCATTTGGTAACTCCATGTATGACATGCTTTTGTTTTTCACTGTCTATTTCTTCCAGTGTAATTTCTACTCTGTGTATCCTATGACTTTTTTTCACTAATGTTATACTTCTAAACTATATGTTACGTATTTTTATGCATATATTCTCTCCTCGTTGTTGGGAGACATTGTTGTCCCTTTTAACCTGAAAACTAAATAAACAATAAAAATAAATAAAAAAATAAAAGGGTATGCAAGAGATCCCTAAATGAAGTATCTGAAGTATCTCTTGCTGGTAGTGCTTTCAAAGTAAATACCATGTTTAACCAAGAGAGAAAGAGAAGAGAGACTCTGTGTTGGGGAACACTTAGTTATTTTACTTAATTACTTATTTCATGTCATTACTTATTAAAAGTTAAGTTTTAATTAACATTTCACTTGTACTAAGCATGCCCCAACACAGAGTATCTCTTCTCTTTCTTCCTTGGTAACACTTTGGATTATGCAAATGCTCTTTGCATGATTGCTGCTAATATTGACACTTTAAGTGCAGTGGCTTCAGCTTTTGCTACTTGTGGCTTGACCGTTGCTTTGTAGAAACAGAGAACTATTTGCCACCTCTCGTACCTTTATTTTTACTTCAAGTCTGAAATTGCACTTAATTCAATTACTACCTCAACTGGGTTTTATTCAATTGGTATTTTGCATACTGATTATACTGCTGCTATATTTTTTGTATTATATCATATTGGTACATGCACTTGATTTGACCATTTTTTGAAGTCTGCATTTGATGATTACAAAGAAATTGGCTTTGGGCACCTCCAAGGAGCCTGTGTACGCCATTGATGGAAGTGGCTTTGTAAATTTCCAACTACAGTGCCTATTGGTGAAACATTAAGCTTTAGTGATTGGAGTCAGAGAAAATCTACTTCAAGGATTCATTTAGTGCTGCAGCAGATATTGAGCCCATTGTTGAGCTGTATTTACTAAAGTAAAAGAAAATGGAAGTTACTTTTTTCTACATGGGGTCATTTTGACTGAATATCGTAAGGAAAATAAGATCCTCTATGGGTTTCAAGTTATAAATGTACCCACCATTGGGCAGAATAACTTAGAATTTTGTAGATGGTGGGTTGCTGTGCTAAACAAGTACTCCCTGGATCTGATCCTTCTACTTATAAATAGATCAGCCAGGGAGCTTGGGATGAAAAGAATTTGAAGAAAGTTATAAAGCCATTTTAATTAATGATCAGCAGTGCAATTGGATGGATAAACGTTGTTTTCAAGTGGATGAGTATAAATGCACCCTTATTAAGTACAAAAAGGAGAAGTTGGCAAAGGTTGACCTGGATTACCAAGAACAAAGAGTATATTCCTGGACTACTAGTAGAAACCCTTCAGGTAGCTTTACCAGGTCCAAGTGCAGATTTTATTCACAGAATAGGCATAGAGATCTCTCAAGTGGAGCCAATTCTTCTGCAAGTGATGTAGATTTACCAGCTCCCACAACCTCACAAAAAAAACCTTTAGTGGTCACCACCAGGACCTGCAAAGATGAAGGAGGTAAACGAGATGTGGCGACCAGCGGAGAGGCAACAATAGCTACCAATAAATAACACCATTGTCAATTTTTCCAGTCATGCCATTACTAAAATAGCATCTCAGGTGCTTAATAAAGGATTGACTTTTGTACCATCTAATTGCTTTTACAGCTTTGTGTGGAAAAGAATATGTGGAAACTCTAAAGATTCCTTAAGCTTAAAGATTTTTCTCCAGCTCGGCAAGTTTCACTTCTTCTGCAGATATATGTCCTTTTCATAAAAAGTAAACTTTTGATCCTCAGTCCTATAACCCCTCTATAAACAGTTACACTGTTTGTGGATTATGAGGTCATGTCTCAACAAAATGCATATGCGAAGCAGCGATGCAGTCTCTCTAAAGAGGAATTTACAGCCTTGCAGGCATTAAATCAGGACAAGTCTACTGTTATAAATCACAATGATAAGGGATGGTCATTGGTAATATAAGATGTATCAGAATGTAAGCAAGAAAAGTATTGTTAAATGTTAGATCCTGACTTTTATAACATTACTACAAGTTCCCACATGTAGATTCAAGACTGAAATTGATTTTATTTTGTTGAAAGCTGAAAAGTTGGATTTATGGTTTTACCTTGATAATCCCCTTCCTTTCAGTCCATAGGAGGCACAGGAGATGCTTATACGCTGGGTATTGGTGGTGTGACGTGTGCAGGCACCAAAGAGTGAAACAAATGTTCCCAGTATGCCTTAGTCCCGATTCCCCTATAGCCTGCCTCTCTGGCACAGACCTGCTACTTTTGTTATCAAGCTCAAATCTGGAGCAAAGAAAGAGGAAGGAAGACACACATACAGACAGAAACAACCTTACTGTAAATAAACACCACATGTTCACTGGTATTGGAACAAGGTCCTGTAAGTCAGGTGTGTCAAGGAGGGCATTATGGTCTACAAGAAAAGGATTTATCCAGGTAAGACCATAAATCTAACTTTCTTGTGCATCCACTAGGGGGCACAGGAGATGCTTATATGCTGGGACAGCTGTTTCCTCACGGGTGGGGATGCTCCTGGATTGCACAAAGGAAATAACACCCAAAAGGATTAAAGGCATAGAACCTAATAAAGGTTTAAGTAGAAGACCATGTGGCCACCTTGCAAAGGTGCACCGCAGAAGCTTCACGGCTAACTTCACGGAAGTTCCCACAGAATAGGCAGAGTGAGCTATGGCCCCAAAGGGACAGGAAGATCTTCTGACAAATAGGCATAGCGAATAGTTGACCTAAGCCATCTGGCAAAGGTCTGCTTTGAAGCTGGGAACATCTATTTGTGAGAATCATAGAGAAAAAATAATCAGTCCAACTTATGAACCTCCTTAGTACTTTCCACATAAAGCCGAAGAGCTTGGGCAACATCCAGAGTTGCTTATTCCGTGGATCCCTCCACAAATGCAAAGAGCACTATCTCCTGGTGTATGTGAAACCCAGAAACCACATTGGGTAGGTAGGCCTGACACGTGCAAAGCACTACCCTGTCTGAATGGAAGACTAAAAAGGGTGAACACCATGATAAAGCACTAAGGTTTGACAACCTTCTGGCTGATGAGATGGGCAACAGAAAAAAATGCCTTCCATGTGAGCTACTGTAGCTCGATCTCATCTAAAGGCTCAAAAGGAGGATACTGAAGAGAGCTCTATTAATCAAAGCAAGGTCCCAGGGGGCTACTGGAGGCATAAATGGAAGCTGAGTATGCAGAACCCCCTGAAAGAAAGTTTGCATATCTGGCAAAGTAGCCAGCTGACACTGGAAGAGGACCAATAGGGCCGATACTTGATCCTTCAAAGAGTAAAAATAAAGACCCATATCCAGACCTGCCTGCAGGAAGTAAAGTAAGTGGGACAACCGAAAAACCCTTGGCTTGAACTCCCTTGTAGCACACCAGTTAAAGTATGTTTTCCAAACATGGTGGTAATTCCTGGCTGATGACAGCTTCCTGACTTTTAGCATACTCGAATGACTTCCTCAGAATAACCCTTCTTATTCAGGATGAATGTCTCAACAGCAATGTCGTCAAAGCTAGAGTGTCCAGATCTGGATGAAAGCATGGGCCCTGGGAAAAAAGATCCAGTCTCTGAGGTAGTCATAGTGCGTCGATAGATAGACCCTGAAAATCTGCATACCATCCTCTCCAAGGGCAATCTGGGGCTATCAGAATCATGGTACCCCCTTCCCTCTTGAATTTGCGGATGACCTGTAGGATCATCTGGACTGGAGGAAAGACATACATTAGATGAAATGACCATGGAGCCATCATTGTATCCACCAGAAAGGCTTTGGGATCTCTTGTATGAGTGCCATACCTTGGAACTTGGTGATTGTGACATGATGCCATCATGTCAATATCGGGAAGACCCCATCATTGGACAAGTATCTGATACACCTCTGGGTGTAATGCCCACTCACCAGAGTGAATGTCCTGATGACTCAAAAAGTCTGCCTCCCAGTTGAGTACTCCAGGTATGAAGACTACTGAGAGTGCTGGTAGATGACATTCTGCCAAATAAAATATCCTCATAATCTCTCATTGCCCCTTGAATGTGAGTGCCCCCCTGATGATTTATGTAGGCCACCGCAGTCGCATTGTCTGAAAGCACCTTCACTGGGGTGTTGTGGTGTTGTGCTACAGAAAGGGGAGGTGTTGTGCTACAGAAAGAGCTCAGAAGATTTCTCTGAGCTCCAACACATTTATATAGAGTTGACTCTCCCACTACATCTAGCGGCCCTGACAAACAGCATACAGAGAGGGGGGTGCTTTTCCCCCTGGTATCCCCAGCACACTAAAAATTACTTGTAACCGTACCTGAACCTATCTGGTAATAGAAATTCAGAGAAACCTGTGTGATCATTTCTCTGAATTTCTATTACCAGATGGGTTCAGGTATGGTTACAGGTAATTTTTAGTGTGCTGGGGGATACCAGGGGGAAAGAGCACACCTCCTCTCTGTCTGCTGTTTGTCTGTGACCCCTCCCCCTTTCTAGCACCTGATATATAATTATCTCCAGGAATGATCAAGCAACTGCCATTGTTTGTCTACTTCCAAAAGATCCTCAAGCTGGGCTGATGAAGAAAAATTAGTAGCTTCCTTCTTTTGACATTTGAAAAGTGGAGCCTTACCCCGGGGTGATGGGCCCACTTCTTCAATATGAAGTACTGCTATCACTGTCCTGACCGGTGCTTCTACATCCATGAGAGATATGGAGCTCTCATGAACCATAGTGGACTCTGAGTCTGAATCGGCTGACCCTTGGTCTGATAGGGACTCCTTTTCTGAGTCTGGTTCTGAGTGTTTCTCTGATAAAGGAGTAGAACTCATATTTGTCAGTGACCTGCACCTGGATCCCTGACCCAGAGACTGTGCTCCAGCTGAAATATCTGCCAAGCGCTGTACAGACTGGGTAAATGACTGTAGCCATGGTGGCTCAGCATAAGTCTTGTAAGTCTGTGTACCAGGAATCATAGCAGCAGGTGTTGCTGACTGAGGAGCCAACAAGCGGTCCACTAATTGGGACATCACCTGCATCAATGCATAAACCCAAGTTGGCTCATCAGGCACCTGTGCCACTGTTGGCGCCTCATGCCTTGGAACCATAAAACAATGATAGCACATGCCATCATTATCCATATCCTTTCAGCACAGAATGTTGCAACAAACTCTGCAAATGCATGGCACAATTATAGTAACTTTGTTGTCAACTCAGACTTTAGGAGGCATATTTCCCCACAAAAAACTTCACAAACTTAAACCCAGCTGAGAGCAAAGCAACTGTAGTGCCAGAGAGTACAGCTTCCCCAAATTGCAAGCAGTGTGGTAGCTTATAACAATACCCAACAGTGCAGGAAAAGTTCAGATATTTACACCTTTTCAAGGTTTGTTCCAATAAAGTGAGTGGCAAAAGAAAAAAATTCACATGCATAACCCACAAGCATACAGAACTCTCAAAGCATTAAAATAAGTGTCCAGTCATGTGAAGGAGGCAGGAGTCTAGCAAGGGACCAGGCTCTGGGAACAAGGTACAGGGGAGAGAAATCCCTGAGCCACCCCATCTCTGTGCCCAACCGAAGCAGCATGTGTTCCAAAAATGGCTGCTTGGCATTAAAAAGGCAGAGAATAAAAGGGAGGTGTGTTCACCCTGAGGCAGGCAGTTAGCTCAAATGAGCCTCAGGGATGGGGGAGGGGCTACAGGCTTGGCCCTATTTCCTCAGGTGCTAAGTTAACCCCCAAGGACCTGCCATGGTCTGGTAGTCTAGAGGCATTGCACAGTACCCTGTGCCCCCACTGCATCTGCCCCTGCTGTCTCCCCACAGCAGTAAGGATCGCCACCATGTTGCAGCACCCTGTAACATGGAGCCATTCACTTACCTTCCCGGCATCCGGATGTGGCTGTGGTGTCTCCCGGAAGTATGTGCTATCCTCTGTGACTCCCCTACAGCAGAAGTCACCGATCCAGTCGCCGGTGTTGCCTCCAGCATTGTCAGGTGTTGGAGCTGTTGTATGGGTGTCCCCTGGATGCTGCTCAGTGAAAAAAAAATAACTTCAGGGCTGAACACCAGTCCCACTTGTAATGGTGACGCTCCTACTAGCACCAAAGAAAAAAACTGACAGGTCCGGGCCAGAGGGGCACGGTATAGGGGATGGGGGACTGAGGCATGCTGGGAACATTTGTTTAACTTCTTGGTGCTTGCTCACTCCACACCACCAATACCCAGCATATAAGCATCTTCTGTGCCCCCAGTGGATGCACAAAAAAGGACAGAATTATAACTTGGCCCACAAGAAAAAATATGCAGCTCATAAATACAAACAAACACATATCCCAATCATTTACACACTACCAAAAATTCACAAGACCTTAAAATTATGCCGAGGTTGTCCAATTATTTCAAAAACAAAATAACCACCTGCGCGCCTTGCTAGTAAACAGGCTGCTGGAACTAAAAGTGACTGCACCAATCACAAGAATACAATACAAACAAAGAAAAGTTCCTGCACACTTAAGAAAGTATATGACACTTGTTATTAGGTGTCTGTGGATATATAGCCAATCCTTTTGACATCTCTTATATAGGTAGATAAGGATAGTAATCGATTTCAAAATAAGTTCATAGAAACAATTTTTTCAAAGCTGAGATCTCTCAATCGCAGGAAATAAATGTCCCAATAAGGTCAATACAGTCAAAAAGTCAAGAGCTTAATAAATCTCTTATCTGGTCTCTTCCTGAATCCTCCAACCACTGAGAATAGCAGATGGTAGTAAAACTTGTAGTTAGTCGTCCCCACCGTTTTCAATTCTCTGTCAATGTCCTCAATTAAGGTACATGCAAGACAAATAATGGGGAATCATAGTGCAGACTTATACAAGTTTATTTTTAACAATTTTTACACTTAAAATGCGTACCCAAAGTAACCTTCCAGGGAGGCACAGTAACTGGCATATAGGGGTAATTGTAAAGCCTCCCCTATTAAGCTGTACCTTCACCGAATCATGGGCAGCAGTGAACACCAACACGTTTCAACCGAAAGGGTCTTTGTCAAGCTGTACTGATGTTTGGAGGACCAGATATTTATAGACAGGACAAAAACACACCCACTTCCTGTTCCAGAGGGTGGGATTAAATTCACAACAAATATTAAACATATATTTCGATAATAGGCTTGTACTTATTAGCCTCAATTCACATAGCACAATTATACACAAAGCATCATATTTAATCTAGATGCCTAAAAATAATTCTATACTAGGAAAATAGCCCTTTAACTACCATGCGTTACAACCATTGGAATGCATGGCGTGACTTCTGGTTCCGCCGGAAATGACATCGCGGTTCGGTAATTGGAATCGGGGAGCGGTGAAGGTTTTACACACCGCTCCTCCTTCCGCTGGATATGACGTTTTCTTTCAGGCTGGACAGGATAGGAGGTGCATAGTAGTGCCCTCCGGCTGGTTAGGTTTAGAATAGGGGAGCGATTAATGAGTTGCACATTGCTTCCGCCCGACGGGACAAGTGATGTTACCTACGTAACATAAATAATGAGTGCATTATGCTCCACTCGAGCCACCAATGTTTGCTGAAAGTGGCTATAGGTTTATATTCGCATAATAAAAAAAAGGGTCTAGATGAATATGCGTTCCAACACCCGGAATGCATAATGTCACTTCCGCTTCCGCCGGAAGTGACGAGTGTACATAAAGAAGGTTCAAATGGAATTAATATAAAATATATAACTTTGGATAAAATTAATAGAAATTGATAGAAACACATAATAAATAATACATGATAAAAGGAATACATAATAAAAGGAACTTATATGTGTGTTAAACATAATAAAATACATATAGCTCATAGAGGATTATGAGACATAAAGATGAATAAATATATATAATTATGTCTAAAATAAAAAAATAATTAGGCTAAAAAACATGTTCCTAACTTATAAGTGACTTAAATGAATAGCCCATTCTTCCTATAGCTTGAGGGAATAAAAATATGAGTAAAAAAAATATAATAAAAATATGAGTGCGGAGGAATAAGTATATAAACTTTTATAAGGTGGGCCACAAGGGAATTTATAAAAACCATTTTAATTTGAAGTCAGTATTGAGACCCCAAGGGTCAAGAGTTTTGACTTCATGAATAGCTCTCATCTCTGCTTTAGCTAAGAAGGTTTCTGTTCTTTTGGTACTCCAGTGACCCTCTATCTTTTTGATCCCTATGATGTTCTTAATATATGTAAGAGAACATTGATGTTTGAGTGAAAAATGTTGGGAAAGGGAATGATTAGCAAAACCCTTTTTATGCTAATCATTCCCTTAAGGTTTTTCCTATGAATTGAAGCCCAAAAATGCATTCTATGAGACAGATGCAGTTGGGGCTATTGCAGGTGATGAATTCATTAATTTTGAAAACTTTATTAGTGGTGTTGGAAATGTATTCAACCATTTTGGTAGGTTGTTTAGTGTGGGATGTGCACACGATACATGAACCACACCTGTGAAAACCTTTGGTTTTGATTCTACCTGTTCTTTTTTCTGGAATGGCACTTTTAACTAGTCTATTTCTTAAATTAGTCACTCTGCTATACACAAATCTTTGTTTTTAGGGTATGATGTCTTTTAAAATGGGATCTTGTTGTAGTAAATACCAATTTTTCCTGATAATATTGTCACAATCCTGACTGTAGGTTTCATATTTGGTGACTTACCCCTGCCATCTGTCCCGAATCCTGTGTCTTTTTACTCACTGAGTTAAACAGCTTGTCAGCACTGAGTTTTCCTGAGTTCTCTGCCTGAAAGGTAATAGTTAATTAGCTCCACCTGTGGTGAGCTCCTGTGTGAGGCTGAATTCAGTAATCTGTAGTTTAGGCCTAAAAGCCAGCATCTTATGTTTTGCAGAAGTTCAGGCTTCAGTGTTCTCTCGGCCTGCTAGGCCTCATTCTACATCACAGCCTATGCTAGAGTACTCACATGACAGTGACTGTTCACCTGACCCAGAGTTGTCCAATCCTCTGCCAGCCTGAAACTCTCTGCATCACCTAATTCTGCTCACCAATCACCAAGGACCAGGAAGTATAAGTCAGGAGGCTGAGTTGGAAACTGGGCCAGTTCCTTGTGTCACACACAGCTATGTGTGAGCTTTAATGCTGAGCTCCCTAAAGTTGTGATCTCCAGAGCTCCCATATCCCTGTGACCTCCGTGCCTCCAGTACCTCCGTGCCTCAGAGTCTCCGTGCCTCAGAGTCTCCGTGCCTCAGAGTCTCTGTGCCTCAGAATCTCCGTGCCTCTGCACCTCCGTGCCCCAGAATCTCCGTGCCTCAGAATCTCCGTGCCTCTGCACCTCCGTGCCTCTGCACCTCCGAGCCTCTGCACCTCCGAGCCTCTGCACCTCCGAGCCTCAGCATCTCTGTGCCTCCAGCACCTCGTGCCTCAGCACCTCGTGCTTCCAGCATCTCCGTGCCTCCAGAACCTCGTGCCTCCAGTATCCCGTGCCTCAGCACCTCCGTGCTTCCAGCATCTCTGTGACTCAGCACCTTGTGCCTCCAGTACCTCCATGCTTTCAGTACCTCTGTGCCTCAGCACCTCCGTGCTTCCAGCATCTCCGTGACTCAGCACCTCGTGCCTCCAGTACCTCCGTGCTTTCAGCACCCCGTGCCTCAGCACCTCCGTGCCTCCAGCACCTCCGTGCATCCAGCATCTCCGTGCCTCCAGTACCTCGTGCCTCCAGCACCTTGTGCCTCCATCACCCCTGTGCCTCAGCACCTCGTGCCTCCAGCACCTCCGTGCCTCAGTACCTCCGTGCCTCAGCACCTCCGTGCTTCCAGCACCCCAGTGTCTCTATGCACCCCAGTGTCTCTACGCACCCCAGTGTCTATACGCACCCCAGTACCTCCAAGCACTTCAGTGCGTCCAAGCACTTCCGTGCCTCCTAGTATCTCAGTGTCTCCAAGCGCCTCCGCGCCTCCTAGCATCTCAGTGTCTCCAAGCACCCAGTGCACTTTAGCGCAGTTGTACCTGGTATCTTCACTGATTCATCAGCGCCTTTCCAGTTCTGTCTTTCAGGAGACCTTCAGCGTGCCTCCTGTCTGCCGACCTAATCCTGCATGAGGAGAACCTAGATTCGGCCATCTCTGCTGCGGTTCCTCTTCCCAGTCACCAGAAGAAACCCGAGTCCACAACACTCCCAAACCAGGTCAGTGGTAGTATTCATATAATCCTCCAGTCGCCCGCACAGACTTCACTAACACCGGGTTCACAAAACCTCAGTCATGACAGTAGGAACTGGCCACATGGACCCGGCCGAAAGTGTTTGTCTGACGCAGGACCTCCTAAGCAATATTGCAGGACGCTTGGAGGGTTTGGAGTCGACTCAGCATCATTTAGCACAGTGTCTGCAGCGGAATTCTTTCTCCAGAGATTCTCTGACCTTCTGCACTAAGACTCCTGACCAACTGCAGATTTTCTTCCAGATGTTATTACAGTTACAAGAACTTTTGTCTAGTATTCTTTCTGTGATGCCTGATCTCTTCAGGAATACTACCAACGTTGTTGATCCTGTTTTGTCCCATCCAGTTAATAGAGTCTCTTCCTCTGTGCAAGGAAAAGTTGTTCATCAGAGCTATCCACGGCCCAAACTCTCTGAAGCTAAACGCCAGTGGCGTAGGGAGCTACACCTCTGTCTTTACTGTCGAAATTCCGGTCATTTTGTTAAAGATTGCATTCTTCGTAAGCCAGGGAATGGTGACAAATCTCAGTTTCACAGTGCTCATGTCTACAAGTCATCCACAGTAGCCGATCCTGCTAATGCTGACAGGGGTATCAAGATGGCTACTCTGAAAGAGACTCAAATTTATGACTGGGGTCCGGTGATTAAAAGACCTTATCCCAAGTTGGGTGTCCAGAGAAGAATATTCAAGCCATTTAGAGTCACAGAGGAGTCCGTGTCTTCAGCCCAAGGAGGGGCATCCGTGTCTTCAGCCCAAGGAGGGGCTTCCGTGTCTTCAGCCCAAGGAGGGGCGTCCGTGTCTTCAGCCTAAGGAGTGGCGTCCGTGTCTTCAGCCCAAGGAGTGGCGTCCGTGTCTTCAGCCCAAGGAGGGGCGTCCGTGTCTTTAGCCCCAGAGAGGGGTTCAGAGGGTCCAGCCCCAGAGAGTCTTCAGAGTGCTGCCCAGCCAGAGAGACTACAGAGTGCTGCCCAGCCAGAGAGACTACAGAGTGCTGCCCAGCCAGAGAGACTACAGAGTGCTGCCCAGCCAGAGAGACTACAGAGTGCTGCCCAGCCAGAGAGACTACAGAGTGCTGCCCAGCCAGAGAGACTACAGAGTGCTGCCCAGCCCCGTGAAGTGGGGGCTCTTGCCTCTGCCCAGCCCCGTGAAGAGGGGGCTCCTACCTCAGCCCAGCCCCGTGAAGAGGGGGCTCCTGCCGGTCCAGCAATACTCCAGGACCAGCCTGGTCAGTCTACTTTGGCTCCAGCCAATTCAAGTATCCTCGGATCCAATCCAGTACTACTCGTCCAGCCAAAGATTTCTCCAGGTCCAGCCTCTAAGTTTTCGTCTGATGGTTTACCACCTATTTACTTTGATGGAGATTTATTGCAATATGCCGCTCTGG
The DNA here is from genome assembly GCF_028390025.1 of Pseudophryne corroboree. Taxonomy (NCBI): domain Eukaryota; kingdom Metazoa; phylum Chordata; class Amphibia; order Anura; family Myobatrachidae; genus Pseudophryne; species Pseudophryne corroboree. Next base: position 329,109,934 of record NC_086445.1, read on the forward strand.
TTGAACAATTTCTCTCTCTGATGGAGTCTGATCCTTCAGGTGCAGTAACTCCTTCCAACGTTACTCGATATCTGTTCCTGGCATTCAGAGGAAGAGCTTTGGAGTGGACCAACATGCTCTTTGAGAGTAATGATCCTGTGTTCCATGACTTACAGACTTTTAGTAACGCTGTAGTTAAAGAATTTAGTCCTAAACCTTTGGAATCTGACTTGGTAAAAGAATCACGCTCTAAAGGGAATGCAGAAGGAAGTTTGTGCTGTCCTCCCAGGGATAATCTCAGAATCTCCTTCGGTAAGAATCCGACCATTAAAATTGCTCATGTAGTAGTCTCTCCTAGCCCAGAGAATTTAAAACTCCAGTGCACCTCCTTTTCATCTGCAAACTGTGTATCTAAGGGAGATTCATATCTTCCATTAGACTTGGACTCAGACTCTGAATTTGATCCAGTTCATGATGCTACTCCTTTCATGGGAGGCCCCATGTCTTCTAAGGAAGGTTTTTCTTTACAGGAGATTCCGCTGTCCTTGGTCAAAACCAAATGTTCCCGTAAGAAGAAGAGGCATCAACGAAGGTCCTAAATTCTTCTGTATGAATTTCTCAAGTTCCTCTAAGATTCAAGATGGGTGTCCGGAGTCCACCCTTGAAGAGGGTGATACTGTCACAATCCTGACTGTAGGCTTCATATTTGGTGACTTACCCCTGCCATCTGTCCCGGATCCTGTGTCTTTTTACTCACTGAGTTAAACAGCTTGTCAGCACTGAGTTTTCCTGAGTTCTCTGCCTGAAAGGTAATAGTTAATTAGCTCCACCTGTGGTGAGCTCCTGTGTGAGGCTGAATTCAGTAATCTGTAGTTTAGGCCTAAAAGCCAGCATCTTATGTTTTGCAGAAGTTCAGGCTTCAGTGTTCTCTCGGCCTGATAGGCCTCATTCTACATCACAGCCTAGTCTAGAGTAGTCACATGACAGTGACTGTTCACCTGAGCCAGAGTTGTCCAATCCTCTGCCAGCCTGAGACTCTCTGCATCACCTAATCCTGCTCACCAATCACCAAGGACCAGGAAGTATAAGTCAGGAGGCTGAGTTGGAAACTGGGCCAGTTCCTGTGTCACACACAGCTATGTGTGAGCTTTAATGCTGAGCTCCCTAAAGTTGTGATCTCCAGAGCTCCCGTATCCCTGTGACCTCCATGCCTCCAGTACCTCCGTGCCTCAGAGTCTCCGTGCCTCAGAGTCTCCGTGCCTCAGAATCTCCGTGCCTCTGCACCTCCGTGCCTCAGAATCTCCGTGCCTCAGAATCTCCGTGCCTCTGCACCTCCGCGCCTCTGCACCTCTGAGCCTCTGCACCTCCGAGCCTCTGTACCTCTGAGCCTCAGCATCTCTGTGCCTCCAGCACCTCGTGCCTCAGCACCTCGTGCTTCCAGCATCTCCGTGCCTCCAGCACCTCGTGCCTCCAGTATCCCATGCCTCAGCACCTCCGTGCTTCCAGCATCTCCGTGACTCAGCACCTCGTGCCTTCAGTACCTCTGTGCTTTCAGTACCTCTGTGCCTCAGCACCTCCGTGACTCCAGCACCTCGTGCCTCCATTACCTCCGTGCTTTCAGCACCCCGTGCCTCAGCACCTCCGTGCCTCCAGCATCTCTGTGCCTCCAGCATCTCCGTGCCTCCAGTACCTCGTGCCTCCAGCACCTTGTGCCTCCAGCACCCCTGTGCCTCAGCACCTCATGCCTCCAGCATCTCGTGCCTCCACACCTCTGTGCCTCAGTACCTCCGTGCCTCAGCACCTCCGTGCTTCCAGCACCCCAGTGTCTCTATGCACCCCAGTGTCTCTACGCACCCCAGTGTCTCTACGCACCCCAGTGTCTATACGCACCCCAGTACCTCCAAGCACCTCAGTGCATCCAAGCACTTCCATGCCTCCTAGTATCTCAGTGTCTCCAAGCGCCTCCGCGCCTCCTAGTATCTCAGTGTCTCCAAGCGCCTCCGCGCCTCCTAGCATCTCAGTGTCTCCAAGCACCCAGTGCACTTTAGCGCAGTTGTACCTGGTATCTTCACTGATTCATCAGCGCCTTTCCAGTTATGTCTTTCAGGAGACCTTCAGCGTGCCTCCTGTCTGCCGACCTAATCCTGCATGAGGAGAACCTAGATTCGGCCATCTCTGCTGCGGTTCCTCTTCCCAGTCACCAGAAGAAACCCCGAGTCCACAAAACTCCCAAACCAGGTCAGTGGTAGTATTCATATAATCCTCCAGTCGCCCGCACAGACTTCACTAACACCGGGTTCACAAAACCTCAGTCATGACAAATATCCTCAATGGTTTTGTATTCATTATTAAAAGTGGTAATGAACGGAACGTGTGGTTTCTCTTTGGACTGAGGTTTTTCCTTGTATATCAAGAGTGATTCTTGTGTTGTTTCCTGAAAATCTTCTATGGCTTTCTCAATGGTGGGTTTTTCATACCCTTTGACCAGAAGTTTTTCTTTCATTTCCTTAATTTGATTGCTGAAAACTTCCTGTTTCGTGCAATTCCTATGCACTGTTTGGATTTGTCCCCTGGGAATGTTTTGTAGCCATCTGGGGTGATGATGACTGGTCACATGGATGTAGGAGTTACTATCAGTGGGTTTCGAGAAGTTATGTGTGATTAAAGAATCCCCTTCCTTATATATAATAAGACCAAGAAAATTAACTTCTGTAGGGTTGATGTTAAGAGTTAATTGAATGTTATATGGATTAATGTTGAGTGTCTTACAGAATTCCTCTAGACTTTCCTCCTGTCCAGACAAATAGGATATCATCAATAAAGCATATCCACAGAGAGATATTATCTCTCTGGGGGTTATTGTGCCATATAACTTGGTCTTCCCACCACCCCATTAATAAATTAGCGTAATTTGTACCCATTGTGGTCCCCCTTTTTTGTAAATAGTATTGGTTGTTATACCAGAAAAAAAAATTTCCAAGATAAACGCAATGGATTCCTTTATGTAATTTAATTTATTTTCATTTATGATCTCATTATTTTTTCTGAAGTAGTAATCAACTGCAGTGATACCTAACTGATGATCTATAATGGTGTATAATGAAGAAACATCTGCTGTTACTAAAAAATGTAGATTGGTTACTTTCACTTTCTTTAGTTGATTGATGGTATCTATGGTATCTTTAATGTAAGACTTCAGGTTGTAGGTGAGCATCTATGAAATGTGATAGATTAGATGATATCAAGTCTGTACATGCAATGATGGGACATCCTGGGGGTTTAACGGGTCTTTATGTATTTTGGGAAGGATGTAGATGACAGGTAAAACAGGATGCTCTCTTATGAGGTATTTTTTCTCTGAATTAGTGATGGTTCCATTCTCTACGTATTTATTTACAAGTGAGGTGAAATTCTTCTCGATCCTGTCCATTGGATTACCTCTCAGGAGTCCATATGTGGTTTGATCTTCTAGTTGTTTTAGGATTTCCTGATTATATTTGCATGTATCCATGATTACAACCCCTCCCCCTTTGTCGGCCAGTTTGATCGTAATACTTTCATTCTTTTCCAAGCTGGTTATGGCCTCTTGTTCTTCCTTAGTGATTTTGTAATTAAGTTTCCTTTTATCGTTTATATTCTCCACTTCGGCACTGACTTCAAATTAAAATGTTTTTTATAAATTCCCTTGTGGCCTACCTTATAAAAGTATATATACTTATTCGTCCGCACTCATATTTTTATTACAATTATTTTTACTCATATTTTTTATTCCCTCGAGCTATAGGAAGAATGGGCCGTTCATTTAAGTCACTTATAAATTAGGAACATGTTTTTTAGCCTAATTATTTTTTTATTTTAGACATAATTATATCAATTTATTCATCTTTATGTCTCATAATCCTCCTATGAGCTATATGTATTTTATTATGTTTAACACACATATAAGTTCCTTTTATTATGTATTCCTTTTATCATGTATTATTTAGTGTGTTTCTATCAATTTCTATTAATTTTATCCAAAGTTATATATTTTATATTATTTCCATTTGAACCTTCTTTATGTACACTCGTCACTTCCGGCGGAAGTGGCATTACGCGTTCCGGGAGTTGGAACGCATATTCATCTAGACCCTTTTTTTTATTATGTGAATATAAACCTATAGCCACTTTCAGCAAGCATTGGTGGCTCGAGTGGAGCATAATGAACTCATTATTTATATTACGTAGGTAACATCACTTGTCCCATCCGGCGGCAGTAATGTGCAACTCATTAATCGGTCCCCCATTCTAAACCTAACCAGCCGCCATGTCACTTCCGGCGGAACCGGAAGTTAGAATATGTGCTCCACTCAGCCGGAGGGCACTACTATGTAGCTTCTATCCTGTCCGGCCTGAAAGAAAATGTCATATCCAGCGGAAGGAGGAGTGGTGTGTAACACTTTCACCGCTCCCCGATTCCAATTACCGAACCGCGATGTAATTTCCGGCGGAACCGGAAGTCACGCCATGCATTTCAATGGTTGGAACGCATGGTAGTTAAAGGGCTATTTTCCTAGTATAGAATTATTTTTAGGCATCTAGATTAAATATGATGATTTGTGTATACTTGTACTATGTGAATTGAGGCTAATAAGTACAAACCTATTATCGAAATATATGTTTAATATTTGTTGTGAATTTAATCCCGCCTACTGGAACAGGAAGTGGGTGTGTTTTTGTCCTGTCTATACATATCTGGTCCTCCAAACATCAGTACACCTTGACAATGACCTTGTCAGTTGAAACGCGTTGGTGTTCACTGCTTCCCAGGATTCGGTGAAGGTACAGCTTAATAGGGGAGGCTTTACAATTACCCCTATATGCCAGTTACTGTGCCTTCCTGGAAGGTTACTTTGGGTACGCATTTTAAGTGTAAAAATTGTTAAAAATAAACTTGTATAAGTCTGCACTATGATTCCCCATTATTTGTCTTGCATGTACCCAGTGCCGTTTCTAGCGGCGGGCGAGCCGTGCAACCGCACGGGGCGCCCGCCGCGGCACTTCGTGGGTCTTTTTCTCCTCTCCTCCCTCTTCCCGAGCGCTCCTGCTCGGGGGGTGGAGTTTCGCGGAATAACGCGTTTGCGTCGTGATGTCACGACGCAAACGCGTCATTCCATGAAACTCCGCCCCCCCAAGCAGGAGCGCTCGGGAAGAGGGAGGAGAGAAGATAAGTGTGGAAGGAGGAGGCGGCCGGCGGACGTGAGGCGGCCGGACCTGAAGAGCGGGAACATGTAAGTATAATCTCTCTCCCTCTTCCTTCCCCCCCTCTTGACACCTGCATGCCGCACTGTGAAAAATGGGGATACCTGTCTGCCGCACTATATAAAATGGGGATACCTGTCTGCCGCACTATGTAAAATGGGGATACCTGCCTGCCGCACTATATAAAATGGGGATACCTGTCTGCTGCACTGTGTAAAATGGGGATACCTGTCTGCCGCTCTGTGAAAAATGGGGGCACCTGCCTGCCATACTGTGTAAAATGGGGGCACCTGCCTGCCGCACTATGTAAAATGGGGACACCTGCCTGCCGCACTATGTAAAATGGGGATACCTGTCTGCCGCACTATGTAAAATGGGGATACCTGTCTGCCGCACTATGTAAAATGGGGACACCTGCCTGCCGCACTGTGAAAAATGGGGCACCTGCCTGCCGCACTGTGAAAAATGGGGCACCTGCCTGCGTACTGTGTAAAATGGGGGCACCTGCCTGCCGCACTGTGAAAAATGGGGCACCTGCCTGCCGCACTGTGAAAAATGGGGCACCTGCCTGCGTACTGTGTAAAATGGGGGCACCTGCCTGCGTACTGTGTAAAATGGGGGCACCTGCCTGCGTACTGTGTAAAATGGGGGCACCTGCCTGCGTACTGTGTAAAATGGGGGCACCTGCCTGCGTACTGTGTAAAATGGGGGCTCCTGCCTGCGTACTGTGTAAAATGGGGGCACCTGCCTGCCGTACTGTGTAAAATGGGGACACCTGCCTGCCGCGCTGTGTAAAATGGGGACGCCTGCCTGCCGCACTGTGTTTAAATTGGGACGCCTGCCGCACTGTGTTTAAATTGGGACACTTGCCTGCTGTAATGTGTAAAATGGGGACTTTTTATTTTTATTTTTTCCCCCCTGTGGTGGGCGTGATGATATCAGATGAGGCCATGCCCACTTTAATGAGACCACACCCATTTTAATCAGGCCACACACCCTTGTCGGGAGCGTGCGCGCCTTCGGCGAGCGCATGCATTTTCTTTTTATAGCTATATGGGGGGAGGGGGACGCAGTTTTTTTTTTTTATAGCAAAGGGGGGGGGGCGCATTTTCAAATCTCGCACTGGGAGCCAAATTGTCTAGAAACAGCCCTGCATGTACCTTAACTGAGGACATTGACAGAGAATTGAAAACGGTGGGGACGACTAACTACAAGTTTTACTACCATCTGCTATTCTCAGTGGTTGGAGGATTCAGGAAGAGACCAGATAAGAGATTTATTAAGCTCTTGACTTTTTGACTGTATTGACTTTATTGGGACATTTATTTCCTGCGATTGAGAGATCTCAGCTTTGAAAAAAATTGTTTCTATGAACTTATTTTGAAATCGATTACTATCTTTATCTACCTATTTAAGAGGTATCAAAAGGATTGGCTATATATCCACAGACACCTAATAACAAGTGTCATATACTTTCTTAAGTGCACAGGAACTTTTCTTTGTTTCTCCAATTATTTCAGCCCGGTCATCATTGTACAGCAAAATTTGAAAATGCTTGGTCTATTTCCTACAGCCTCTTATCATGATTTCAAATTCTTTCTCAGAGATCCTAATATGTTACTTGAGAAGTTAACTGGTACAACATGTTGTTCCACAAAATCTATTTTTATTATGTACTATTGATGTAGTGTCATTGTACACCCTGTATCCCCCATCAACAGTGCATGAATAGTGTCAGGTTTTTTTCTACAGTATCATCCTGAATATACTGGACAAGATGTACCTTTTTTAAATTTACTGGATAAAATGTTGATACACAACTATTTTCTGTTTAACAACCTTTTTTTTTTTTTGCTGCTGCAGGGGTTTACGATAAGGTCACATGTGGACCCCTCATTTGCAAAAAATGTTATGTTTCTGGGTGAGAAGGATTTTTTTTATGACAACATAAAGTTTAAACAGCACATTTGTTTTTTTATGCAGATATATTGATTACATACTGGAAATATGTGCACCTGTCATACGGGCAGGTACTGTGCAACAGTTTATAAGTGCAATGGATATCATCAACCACCCACATCCCAACATTAAGTTCACTTTCACTCACAGCCATCATGAAATACATTATTTGTATGTTACAATAGGTTGGAATGGACATAGTATTTACACTTCTATCTACCACAAGCCAACTGACTCCAACACAATATTACATGCCTAGTGTCAACTAGAGATGAGCGGGTTCGGTTCCTCTGAATCCGAACCCGCCCGAACTTCAGGTTTTTTTACACGGGTCCGAGCAGGCTCGAATCTTCCCGCCTTGCTCGGCTAACCCGAGCGCGCCCGAACGTCATCATCACGCTGTCGGATTCTCGCGAGGCTCGGATTCTATCGCGAGACTCGGATTCTATATAAGGAGCCGCGCGTCGCCGCCATTTTCACACGTGCATTGAGAGTCATAGGGAGAGGACGTGGCTGGCGTCCTCTCCGTTTAGAGAAGAGAGAGACACAGTATTTTGGGGAGCATTATTAGGAGGAGTACTACTATACTGTATACTACTATACTACTTGCTGAAGTGATATTTATAGATTAGATAGTGTGACTGTAAGTGTATTATCTGACTTGTGGGGGAGACACTGACAGTGGGGAGCAGTTAGAGTCTGAGAGCAGGACTCAGGAGTACATATAACGTACAGTGCACACTTTTGCTGCCAGAGTCAGTGCCACACTGCCATTGTTGTGACCACACTGACCACCAGTATAATAATATATTTTGTGATTGTCTGCTTAGGCCTCGGAGTACTAGTTGCAAGTTGCAACGTGACCTGAAGTGACCACCAGTTTAATAATCAATCACCACCAGTTTAATATATATATATATATATATATATATAATTGTATATAATATATATATATATATAATATTCTATACCACCTACCCGTGGTTTTTTTTTTTCATTCTTCTTTATACATACTACTATAGTAGCTTACTGTAGCAGTCTGCGGTGCTGTGCTGACCTGACAGTGTCCAGCAGGTCCGTCATCAGTCATTACATAATAAATATATATAGTACCTGTCCGGCTGCAGTACTAGTGATATTATATTGATTTCATCTCATTATCAATAATTTATCATCCAGTCTAGACTCTATATTAGCAGCAGACACAGTACGTTAGTCCACGGCTGTAGCTACCTCTGTGTCGGCACTCGGCAGTCCATCCATAATTGTATACCACCTACCCGTGTTTTTTTTTTTTCTTTCTTCTTTGTACATACTACTATAGTATAGTAGCTTACTGTAGCAGTCTGCGGTGCTGCTGAGCTGACAGTGTCCAGCAGGTCCGTCATCAGTCATCATTACCTAATAAATATATTATCTACCTGTCCGGCTGCAGTACTAGTGATATTATATATACATACATATATATATTGATTTCATCTCATTATCAATCATCCAGTCTATATTAGCAGCAGACACAGTACGTTAGTCCACGGCTGTAGCTACCTCTGTGTCGGCACTCGGCAGTCCATCCATAATTGTATACCACCTACCCGTGGTTTTTTTTTTCTTTCTTCTTTGTACATACTACTATAGTATAGTAGCTTACTGTAGCAGTCTGCGGTACTGCTGAGCTGACAGTGTCCAGCAGGTCCGTCATCAGTCATCATTACCTAATAAATATATTATCTACCTGTCCGGCTGCAGTACTAGTGATATTATATATACATACATATATATATTGATTTCATCTCATTATCAATCATCCAGTCTATATTAGCAGCAGACACAGTACGTTAGTCCACGGCTGTAGCTACCTCTGTGTCGGCACTCGGCAGTCCATCCATAATTGTATACCACCTACCCGTGGTTTTTTTTTTTCTTTCTTCTTTGTACATACTACTATAGTATAGTAGCTTACTGTAGCAGTCTGCGGTGCTGCTGAGCTGACAGTGTCCAGCAGGTCCGTCATCAGTCATCATTACCTAATAAATATATTATCTACCTGTCCGGCTGCAGTACTAGTGATATTATATATACATACATATATATATTGATTTCATCTCATTATCAATCATCCAGTCTATATTAGCAGCAGACACAGTACGTTAGTCCACGGCTGTAGCTACCTCTGTTTCGGCACTCGGCAGTCCATCCATAATTGTATACCACCTACCCGTGGTTTTTTTTTTTCTTTCTTCTTTGTACATACTACTATAGTATAGTAGCTTACTGTAGCAGTCTGCGGTGCTGCTGAGCTGACAGTGTCCAGCAGGTCTGTCATCAGTCATCATTACCTAATAAATATATTATCTACCTGTCCGGCTGCAGTACTAGTGATATTATATATACATACATATATATATATATTGATTTCATCTCATTATCAATCATCCAGTCTATATTAGCAGCAGACACAGTACGGTAGTCCACGGCTGTAGCTACCTCTGTGTCGGCACTCGGCAGTCCATCCATAATTGTATACCACCTACCCGTGTTTTTTTTTTTTTCTTTCTTCTTTGTACATACTACTATAGTATAGTAGCTTACTGTAGCAGTCTGCGGTGCTGCTGAGCTGACAGTGTCCAGCAGGTCCGTCATCAGTCATCATTACCTAATAAATATATTATCTACCTGTCCGGCTGCAGTACTAGTGATATTATATATACATACATATATATATTGATTTCATCTCATTATCAATCATCCAGTCTATATTAGCAGCAGACGCAGTACGTTAGTCCACGGCTGTAGCTACCTCTGTGTCGGCACTCGGCAGTCCATCCATAATTGTATACAACCTACCCGTGGTTTTTTTTTTTCTTTCTTCTTTGTACATACTACTATAGTATAGTAGCTTACTGTAGCAGTCTGCGGTGCTGCTGAGCTGACAGTGTCCAGCAGGTCCGTCATCAGTCATCATTACCTAATAAATATATTATCTACCTGTCCGGCTGCAGTACTAGTGATATTATATATACATACATATATATATTTTGATTTCATCTCATTATCATCCAGTCTATATTAGCAGCAGACACAGTACGGTAGTCCACGGCTGTAGCTACCTCTGTGTCGGCACTCGGCAGTCCATCCATAAGTATACTAGTATCCATCCATCTCCATTGTTTACCTGAGGTGCCTTTTAGTTGTGCCTATTAAAATATGGAGAACAAAAATGTTGAGGTTCCAAAATTAGGGAAAGATCAAGATCCACTTCCACCTCGTGCTGAAGCTGCTGCCACTAGTCATGGCCGAGACGATGAAATGCCAGCAACGTCGTCTGCCAAGGCCGATGCCCAATGTCATAGTACAGAGCATGTCAAATCCAAAACACCAAATATCAGTAAAAAAAGGACTCCAAAACCTAAAATAAAATTGTCGGAGGAGAAGCGTAAACTTGCCAATATGCCATTTACCACACGGAGTGGCAAGGAACGGCTGAGGCCCTGGCCTATGTTCATGGCTAGTGGTTCAGCTTCACATGAGGATGGAAGCACTCAGCCTCTCGCTAGAAAACTGAAAAGACTCAAGCTGGCAAAAGCACCGCAAAGAACTGTGCGTTCTTCGAAATCCCAAATCCACAAGGAGAGTCCAATTGTGTCGGTTGCGATGCCTGACCTTCCCAACACTAGACGTGAAGAGCATGCGCCTTCCACCATTTGCACGCCCCCTGCAAGTGCTGGAAGGAGCACCCGCAGTCCAGTTCCTGATAGTCAGATTGAAGATGTCAGTGTTGAAGTACACCAGGATGAGGAGGATATGGGTGTTGCTGGCGCTGGGGAGGAAATTGACCAGGAGGATTCTGATGGTGAGGTGGTTTGTTTAAGTCAGGCACCCGGGGAGACACCTGTTGTCCGTGGGAGGAATATGGCCGTTGACATGCCTGGTGAAAATACCAAAAAAATCAGCTCTTCAGTGTGGAGGTATTTCAACAGAAAAGCGGACAACAGGTGTCAAGCCGTGTGTTGCCTTTGTCAAGCTGTAATAAGTAGGGGTAAGGACGTTAACCACCTCGGAACATCCTCCCTTATACGTCACCTGCAGCGCATTCATAATAAGTCAGTGACAAGTTCAAAAACTTTGGGTGACAGCGGAAGCAGTCCACTGACCAGTAAATCCCTTCCTCTTGTAACCAAGCTCACGCAAACCACCCCACCAACTCCCTCAGTGTCAATTTCCTCCTTCCCCAGGAATACCAATAGTCCTGCAGGCCATGTCACTGGCAATTCTGACGATTCCTCTCCTGCCTGGGATTCCTCCGATGCATCCTTGCGTGTAACGCCTACTGCTGCTGGCGCTGCTGTTGTTGCTGCTGGGAGTCGATGGTCATCCCAGAGGGGAAGTCGGAAGACCACTTGTACTACTTCCAGTAAGCAATTGACTGTCCAACAGTCCTTTGCGAGGAAGATGAAATATCACAGCAGTCATCCTGCTGCAAAGCGGATAACTGAGGCCTTGACAACTATGTTGGTGTTAGACGTGCGTCCGGTATCCGCCGTTAGTTCACAGGGAACTACACAATTTCTTGAGGTAGTGTGCCCCCGTTACCAAATACCATCTAGGTTCCACTTCTCTAGGCAGGCGATACCGAAAATGTACACAGACCTCAGAAAAAGACTCACCAGTGTCCTAAAAAATGCAGCTGTACCCAATGTCCACTTAACCACGGGCATGTGGACAAGTGGAGCAGGGCAGGGTCAGGACTATATGACTGTGACAGCCCACTTGGTAGATGTTTGGACTCCCGCCGCAAGAACAGCAGCGGCGGCACCAGTAGCAGCATCTCGCAAACGTCAACTCTTTCCTAGGCAGGCTACGCTTTGTATCACCGCTTTCCAGAATACGCACACAGCTGAAAACCTCTTACGGCAACTGAGGAAGATCATCGCGGAATGGCTTACCCCAATTGGACTCTCCTGTGGATTTGTGGCATCGGACAACGCCAGCAATATTGTGTGTGCATTAAATATGGGCAAATTCCAGCACGTCCCATGTTTTGCACATACCTTGAATTTGGTGGTGCAGAATTTTTTAAAAAACGACAGGGGCGTGCAAGAGATGCTGTCGGTGGCCAGAAGAATTGCGGGACACTTTCGGCGTACAGGCACCACGTACAGAAGACTGGAGCACCACCAAAAACTACTGAACCTGCCCTGCCATCATCTGAAGCAAGAAGTGGTAACGAGGTGGAATTCAACCCTCTATATGCTTCAGAGGTTGGAGGAGCAGCAAAAGGCCATTCAAGCCTATACAATTGAGCATGATATAGGAGGTGGAATGCACCTGTCTCAAGCGCAGTGGAGAATGATTTCAACGTTGTGCAAGGTTCTGATGCCCTTTGAACTTGCCACACGTGAAGTCAGTTCAGACACTGCCAGCCTGAGTCAGGTCATTCCCCTCATCAGGCTTTTGCAGAAGAAGCTGGAGACATTGAAGGAGGAGCTAACACGGAGCGATTCCGCTAGGCATGTGGGACTTGTGGATGGAGCCCTTAATTCGCTTAACAAGGATTCACGGGTGGTCAATCTGTTGAAATCAGAGCACTACATTTTGGCCACCGTGCTCGATCCTAGATTTAAAGCCTACCTTGGATCTCTCTTTCCGGCAGACACAAGTCTGCTGGGGTTGAAAGACCTGCTGGTGAGAAAATTGTCAAGTCAAGCGGAACGCGACCTGTCAACATCTCCTCCTTCACATTCTCCCGCAACTGGGGGTGCGAGGAAAAGGCTCAGAATTCCGAGCCCACCCGCTGGCGGTGATGCAGGGCAGTCTGGAGCGACTGCTGATGCTGACATCTGGTCCGGACTGAAGGACCTGACAACGATTACGGACATGTCGTCTACTGTCACTGCATATGATTCTCTCACCATTGAAAGAATGGTGGAGGATTATATGAGTGACCGCATCCAAGTAGGCACGTCACACAGTCCGTACTTATACTGGCAGGAAAAAGAGGCAATTTGGAGGCCCTTGCACAAACTGGCTTTATTCTACCTAAGTTGCCCTCCCACAAGTGTGTACTCCGAAAGAGTGTTTAGTGCCGCCGCTCACCTTGTCAGCAATCGGCGTACGAGGTTACATCCAGAAAATGTGGAGAAGATGATGTTCATTAAAATGAATTATAATCAATTCCTCCGTGGAGACATTGACCAGCAGCAATTGCCTCCACAAAGTACACAGGGAGCTGAGATGGTGGATTCCAGTGGGGACGAATTGATAATCTGTGAGGAGGGGGATGTACACGGTGATATATCGGAGGATGATAATGAATTGGACATCTTGCCTCTGTAGAACCAGTTTGTGCAAGGAGAGATTAATTGCTTCTTTTTTGGTGGGGGTCCAAACCAACCCGTCATTTCAGTCACAGTCGTGTGGCAGACCCTGTCACTGAAATGATGGGTTGGTTAAAGTGTGCATGTCCTGTTTATACAACATAAGGGTGGGTGGGAGGGCCCAAGGACAATTCCATCTTGCACCTCTTTTTTCTTTAATTTTTCTTTGCGTCATGTGCTGTTTGTGGAATGTTTTTTGGAAGGGCCATCCTGCGTGACACTGCAGTGCCACTCCTAGATGGGCCCGGTGTTTGTGTCGGCCACTAGGGTCGCTTATCTTACTCACACAGCTACCTCATTGCGCCTCTTTTTTTCTTTGCGTCATGTGCTGTTTGGGGAGGGTTTTTTGGAAGGGCCATCCTGCGTGACACTGCAGTGCCACTCCTAGATGGGCCCGGTGTTTGTGTCGGCCACTAGGGTCGCTTATCTTACTCACACAGCTACCTCATTGCGCCTCTTTTTTTCTTTGCGTCATGTGCTGTTTGGGGAGGTTTTTTTTGAAGGGCCATCCTGCGTGACACTGCAGTGCCACTCCTAGATGGGCCCGGTGTTTGTGTCGGCCACTAGGGTCGCTTATCTTACTCACACAGCTACCTCATTGCGCCTCTTTTTTTCTTTGCGTCATGTGCTGTTTGGGGAGGGTTTTTTGGAAGGGCCATCCTGCGTGACACTGCAGTGCCACTCCTAGATGGGCCCGGTGTTTGTGTCGGCCACTAGGGTCGCTTATCTTACTCACACAGCTACCTCATTGCGCCTCTTTTTTTCTTTGCGTCATGTGCTGTTTGGGGAGGGTTTTTTGGAAGGGCCATCCTGCGTGACACTGCAGTGCCACTCCTAGATGGGCCCGGTGTTTGTGTCGGCCACTAGGGTCGCTTATCTTACTCACACAGCTACCTCATTGCGCCTCTTTTTTTCTTTGCGTCATGTGCTGTTTGGGGAGGGTTTTTTGGAAGGGCCATCCTGCGTGACACTGCAGTGCCACTCCTAGATGGGCCCGGTGTTTGTGTCGGCCACTAGGGTCGCTTATCTTACTCACACAGCTACCTCATTGCGCCTCTTTTTTTCTTTGCGTCATGTGCTGTTTGGGGAGGGTTTTTTTGAAGGGCCATCCTGCGTGACACTGCAGTGCCACTCCTAGATGGGCACGGTGTTTGTGTCGGCCACTAGGGTCGCTTAGCTTAGTCATCCAGCGACCTAGGTGCAAATTTTAGGACTAAAAATAATATTGTGAGGTGTGAGGTATTCAGAATAGACTGAAAATGAGTGGAAATTATGGTTTTTGAGGTTAATAATACTTTGGGATCAAAATGACCCCCAAATTCTATGATTTAAGCTGTTTTTTAGTGTTTTTTAAAAAAAACACCCGAATCCAAAACACACCCGAATCCGACAAAAAAAATTCGGTGAGGTTTTGCCAAAACGCGGTCGAACCCAAAACACGGCCGTGGAACCGAACCCAAAACCAAAACACAAAACCCGAAAAATTTCAAGTGCACATCTCTAGTGTCAACATCCTACCACACTTAAGAAAGGGCTACTGTATTCTCAATTTTTATGCATATGATGAATTACCATGAATGAGCCAGTTGCAAGAGTGGAAATTGACAACATGTTCCAAAAATATGTCCAGTGTGGTTACAGTTCAGTTTGGGAGACTTGGAATGTGCTAATAGCAATGTTGTGGCTGAAACATTTAAAGATCTGTTTAGTAATTGTACTAGTAAAGATATAAATAATATATAGTAGCAACACAATGCTTTTATTCTAAAAAAAACCTGATCACAATCAGTGCGCCAAAGCAGCCAAAACACAGGATGGTTTGAAGTATCACCAAATGACTTCTAGTAGACAAACAGTAAAAACAAGTAATTTACCACCCTTTATTTCAGGCGCTTCCCAATCAATCGTCAAATGGATGTTCAATCTCTTGGGTTACAGGAATAAGTGCCTTTTGAGATAGAACATAACACAGACATGGTGTAATACCGTAGCAACAAAGTGCACAAACAAATAAATATAGGTCCAGACTCGTACCGCAAGTAGACAAACACGCCTTTTATGGAGTGGATCACCGATTTGGGAATATCCTGACCTTTCTTAATTGATAGGAGATTTTTTCCTTTCTTACTCCAACCGAATGTACATGTAAATGAAATAGTGCTCGGATAGTGTATTACCATTAAAAATTTATTTCACAAACAATATAAGATATCTAAAAGATGGGTTCTCACCAGACTGAGTGGTCTACACAAAAGAGTAGACAAAAGCATTTGTTAAGATAACAACCAGGCATCCCCAGGAGTAATCATCCACAGCCAGGCGAGAGCTCCACATCCGTCCTGCTACCTTCACCGACGCGTTTCGATAACAAAGGTTATCTTCCTCAAGGTGTAGGTGCTTTTATTAGTGACTACAATACTTTGAGCATCTTCAGCAGTACCACAGTTAATAAATACTGTCCCATCATCAACACAGATCTAAACATAAAACCCTTGAGTGACTCTAAGCTGATGATATGCTACACGAGAGGTAAACATTTACAGGTTTGGCTAGTATGTACTGATATAATGAACTCTTCAATAGCATTGATCAGCACTTTTAATCCAGTAAACCAGGATGTTACAAGTACATTGAGTGCACCACTTTCTGGTACCTTGAGACTATGAGATTGTGAGTCACCCCAGGTTAAGAAAATGTATACCTGTCAAGCATCTGGCAACAGGCACCAGTAAGTATGTGATTTATTGCATTGTGGCCCTGCAGCATAATGTATATAGGTAAAACTATTTGCACTTTTACAGATTGTATTGGTCCGTCATAAGACTGTCCCTCTCTGGGGGGGAAGAGGGGGGGCAATGGGTCTCATGCCCTGTGCACCAGATGTGAGGGGGCCACAGAATTGGTCAAGGTGGAAAACAGAAGAGAAACTCATAAAGGTAGGAAAACCAAAATACAAAATGCAAGAAAGAGGCACTATGGTAAATTGAGCAAATAAAAAATGGTATGGAAGGAGAAACTGAACAAATAACATTACAGATTTGACAATAGGACAAAGTACAATGTTGTAAAACAGGATAAAGTTGAGTTGATTGAATGAATGGGTAGATAAGCTGTAAAAGAGCAGAAAAGAACAATCAGGCTGGGCAAACCAGCCCACAGAGTTAACAGGTCCTGAAATGGCTTCTTAAAGCTGGGGGACTGGGCTAACTCCCAAAATGTAGCCTGCTGTCAGGGATGGATTTGAGGTAAATTGTCCTTTTTGTAAAGGGAGCCCATAACCAGGCAAACAAGGGACCTGGCACCTGAAACAGTGGTGGGAGCAGCAGTAGCTTCTTGGTTCAGGCACACACTCAACCCAGTGGCAAAAGGGGAACCAAAGGAGCCATGATGTTGACCGATGAGGCCCCCATTGCTGCATCTTGGCTTATGGACAGTAAAGGGGCTTCAGTTGGCTGCAAAGGATGAGTGGTGATAATGCATGACCCAGATGACACAGATGCTGCATCCAAGAGGGTTCAGGATTTGCAAATCTGGGAGGCTTTGCTGGGTAGATGCTTCCCCATGGCAAAGATAAAAGGCATGGCAGGAGAATGGACTGAAGGTGTTGTAATTGAAGTACATGTCCTAGCAATCCAAGAGGAGAAGGATCAGACCATAGGCTAAAGTTAACATAGTCTTCACGTTTTAATGGCTATTTACAGATACTAAAAAAAAAATGAAAAAGTACGTTGCACTGATATGAAGAATGCTGCTCATTTAGATAAATAGTAAATATTGGGGAGTAAACAAATGCTAAAAAAGCAAGATAAATTGTACACTAACATAATGTATGTAAAGAATGTAAAAATAAACACACACATACTGTATACTGCTGCATAAAAAGAAAAGTATAATGTTTATAGCTCCATTATGGAGTATACTGTATGTGGAGTGTTGGATGTCCAGAATCACAGTCCCACATGGTGGTACCAGGTAAATTACCCTAAAAGCCCTATATTACCTCTAAGTACAGTATAGCAGAGGTTATTCAATTTGCTCCTTATTGTTGCAGGGAGCAGGGCTCTGTCCAGAACATCTGTCTGCTGACAAGCTGAGGGTGTGCAGAAGTGACATTACTGCAGTCAGTGCTGTGTATCTCCGGCCTCAGGAGGAAGGACTGTTGTCAGAAATGCAGCTTTGGACTCCAAACTTGACATCTCTATGGACATTCCTGTCTCACTCAGACTGGCTAAGAGAAAGAAGGTTTGTATATGAGAGTCCATAACCAGTAAAGTCCTCCTTGGGTACTATTTTCATTGCTTTTTATCTTTTGTGAATATACTTTTATGACAGCTGGACTTTCATGCATGTGGAATAAATGCTTTTAAAATCCTGTTTCATCTCTGGGAAATCTAACCTGGGATGGAACCATGACCTGTTACAAACACACCTTTATGTAAATGTAAATGGCGAGAGTTTTTGTCTCTAAGGGGAATTGCACAGTTAAATTTGGTTTCCAACCTCAGTGGTTAATATGTGATCCAAATGTAGGGATTTAAAGAAAACCTTATGTGCATGCATCTCACTTTTAGATGAGTTTACCAAGGAATACTTATATTCCGTATAACTAGCCTGGAAGCTGATATAATCAGATGTCATATTTCTCTTATTATCTCCTGAGAGTGTAAAGGTTCTCAAGGACATCGTACTTATTTTTGGATCACTCAATAATTTTGTTTTGTGTATTTGTAGAGTGCTCTTGAATGCCTACTACTAAGCTACAAACCAGGGGGAAAAGGCTGCCACCCCAAAAATGCAGCCGACATGCCCGTTTCCCTGATGCTGCCCTGAAAATGCTCAGTTGCTGCCCCCTGCCCACCCTGCGAATGACTCTGCATGTCAGTCAGTCAGAGGCTTTTGCAGTTAATGAAGGCCGACTGCATTATCTGTGGGAGCATGCGCAGGATGGGCCCCGTCGCTTAAATTAACTACAACTAAAAGCCCACACTGTTACAAAATATTCATTAAAAGGGATGCTTTTCCACTTTATACTACGGGGTTGTATTTTGTAATATGTAGGATTGATAGTTTCTATGCCCTTCTATTCTGTACATTTCATTGGCAAATCTGCATATATTCATTGAAATAGGAATTAAAGAAGTTTTTGGATCCAATAGTGTTAAATCTTGTTGATGACATAAGAAGGTTAAAATTTATAGAACCCTACAACTTACTGAATCCTTTTGTTTATCTGTATTCATTTACTTTTCTAACTGATCATTTTAATAATTGTTTAATAAAATAAAAAAACACTCAGCACTCACCAACTCACTCACTTGCCCATCACAAATATTCTTACTTCTTGATATGTTAGATAACTGAAATTCAACATACTGTAGTGGGAAATAGGAAAACTACTTAATTAGAATTTTTATAAAAATGCCCTGAGGGGATGAAAAAGGGATTGACATAATGACATCATTACTGATGCGTGGATTGCATTGTGGGAATGATAACGCCCAAACAGACTGTCGGATCAAAATTTGGATTGCACCTCCAGTGTGTAGAAGTTAGTAAACTACAAAAATGCAAAAGCCCTCACTTACTTCTACTTACTTAGTAGGGAACCTACATAATTAGAATTTTAATAAACCTCCTCTAAGGAGATGAAAAGGGGCTTGACATAGTGACGTCATTACCAATGCATGGCTTGCGTTGCGTGAACGATAATGCCAAAATTGCCAACCATATAAAAATTTGGATTGCACCTCCAGTGTGTAGAATTTAATAAACTACAAAAATGGTCCTGTCACTTTTTACCATATCTGCTAGGTGTGCTCCTCGGGTAACACCAAGAACCATGAATTAATATTTACTTACATTAAGACTTCTAAGATTTACAGCTCTATAAATTTACCACATCTTTAACACTCATTTACATTTACAACAGTGAAAATCAGAAACTTCTATGCGAAGAACGGGTAGAACAGCTAGTCCTTAAATGTCAATCAAAATGAAACCACACTGAAGAAATAGCATAAGATAACAAAATTGCTTGTTAGATATGTTGCATAAAGTATTTCTACAAATATATTTTATGAGATAAGAAATGTAGTCCATTTACGTAAAAGATCATTAAAACATGCTAAGTTTTGAATCTAATTTTTGATTTAGATATAATCCTTTTAGTTAATGCAATGTTTCCGAAGGCTGTTGAGAAAGATGAAAGGAAATATTTTTAGACTTTTATGTAAAACTGATTTAAGTAAAAATGCATTATTTAAAATGTTTAAAAATAATTTCAAACATTTTAATATGCTGTGCATAAATTATCTACTTTAATATTACTAATCAAATAATTAGAAAATAATACATATTTTTTACTATATTTATTGTTTGGTTATGAAGTTTCTTTGTGCTTATATTTTTAAAATTTTTATTTCTGTAACCAGCAGATGTCACAGTTGCTAATATGCCCTAGAAATAAGACAGGGCAACACTTTAAAAGTTGGTATCTTAGCAGTGTTTTTTTTATATAATTATCATTCTGTCACTCTGCACATCTTGCACATAGAAACACTGTGCAAATGGTACAAATTATTTATGGCTTTTTCAGCAAATGTGCAATTTATTTAGTATGTTGGCCAAGGTAGCTTCATAGCCAGGCTCGGACTGGGCCACCGGGGAGCAGATGAGATCACCGGTAGGCCCCACTGGTTCGTAGCCACGCCCTCTTTTGTGTGAGGGCAGGGCTTACCAGAGTTGGACCGAGGTGCAGGAGAGTCGCGCTGTGCTCTCCTGCCCGGCCCTCAGACAGAGCAGCAGGAGCGGCCGCAGAACCCTAGTGGCGGCGGTGACTGTGTGGACTTTGGTGATTGCTGGTGGGGAGTCAGGGCAGCAGCGGCCTCTGTGCACAGCATACCTGCAGCCAGTCCCCTCAGCTCTCCGACCGGGCCCTTACACATAGGATGGAGGCCCCCATCCGCTGCTCCACCATCCCCAGCAGTATCAGATTTCTGTCTACCATCAGCAGAGCACAGGCTCGGACAGGGGCTGGGGATCAGAGTAATTCCCCGATGCTCTCCTTCTGCTTTGGCTTCATGACTCTGCCCCTTTCTGTAAGGGGCGGGGATTGGCAGGCTGCATTCGGAGGGGTGAGGACTGACCACGATGATATAATTAACCTCCCCCCAGGTCGCCCAGCAGGTCACATGATTGCTGTATTTATTAGGCTGGGAACTACTGTGATGTGAGGAATGCCTCAGCTTCCTCTTAGGTTTTAAGCCCCGCCCCTTTTCCTCCGCGAGTCTCTGCCCCTTTCCATCCTCTGTCCTTCTTCTACCTGTCCCTAATCACATCCCCTAGTTCCTGCCCCATCCTCCCCCCTGTCTGCCAGCTTCTGTGTGTCCCTTCCGTCTCGCTCCTCCTACTTTGGAGCTCCGCAGTGTACAGAGAGACCAGGCAGCTTTCTTCACGGTGAGGTAAGTGCATGGGGAGAGCAATGTGTGGATTAATGAGGTCGGGGCAGGGCCGGATTAAGGGTGGTTGGGGCCCAGGGCAAAGTAGATTATGGGGGCCCCCACCTATGATTTCTGGCACAGTCTCGCTCCCAGGGCCATACGCACGCATGCACAGACATACATACACATATACACACACACACCCAGTGGCGGAACTAGCAAGCGGTGGGCCCAGGTGCGACAAAATGCTTTGGGCCCCCCCATCCCATCCAAGTCCACCCCCTCACCCCTGGAGAGGATCTGGTGAGGGGGACCTGCTCAGGGCTAGAGAAATGGATACCTAGCAACAGTGCCGTAACTAGACATTTTAGCACTGTGTGCAAGAAATGGCATCGGAGCCCCACCCCTGCATGCAAAACAGGGGCAGTGTGTGCCATAGGCGCGCGCAAAAATACATAGTGGCGTGGCTTCGTGGGGAAGGGGTGTGGCCACAAAATAATACCAATTAATAAAACGGTGCACAGTAGTCTCCATTATTCAAATTATGCCGCACAGTAGCACCACTACACCAGGTAGAGACCCTTTTACACCTTACGGCGGACAGATTCCTCTTTTTACACATTATGGCAGACAGATTCCCCTTTTTACACATTACGGCAGACAGCATGCACTTTTTACACATAACGGCAGACAGCATCCCCTTTTTACACATAACGGCAGACAGCGTGCCCTTGTTACACATAGCGGCAGACAGCGTACACTTTTTACACATAACGGAAGACAGCGTGCCCTTGTTAAACATAGTGGCAGACAGCGTACACTTTTTACACATAACGGCAGACAGCGTCCCCCTTTTTACACATTACGGCAGACAGCGTCCCCTTTTTACACATTACGGCACACAGGGTACACTTTTTACACATAACGGCAGACAGCGTCCCCTTTTTACACATTACGGCAGGCAGATTCCTCATTTTTACACATAGCGGCAGGCAGATTCCCCATTTTTACACATAGCAGCAGGCAGATTCCCCATTTTTACACATAGCGGCAGGCAGTCGAAAGAAAGAAAGAAAGAAAGAAAGAAAGAAAGAAAGAAAGAAAGAAAGAAAGAATGAATTATACTTACCCTCTCCGCTGGCTCAGGCTTCTCGGTGCACCTTTTGACGATTCCCGGGCAGGAGAGAATGAGGAGAAGGGGGGGTGGAGGAGGGAGCCGCAGCAGCGCTGTGTTATTGGTGGAGGCGCTGCTGCTGCTGCCCCTCTGCTTCACTATAGGCTGTTCTCGGAAGACAGCCTATAGTGAAGCAGAGGGCCAGCAGCAGCAGCACCTCCACCAGTAACAAAGCGCTGCTGCGGCTCCCTCCTCCACCTCCCTCCTCCTCCTTACCCCCGTGCCCGTGACCGCTGCGATGCGCTCCTCTCCGACTCCTGTGTCCTGCCGGCGGCTGTGTGCTGCGGGCAGCGGTTGCCCACAGCACACAGCAGCATGTAATGAGTCAGTTTGACTCATTACATGCTTTGGGCCCCTGGACAGAGGCGGGCCCCAGTGCAACGCACTGCTTGCACTGGCGGTAGTTCCGCCTCTGCACACACCCCTCCACTTAGAGTGCAGCTTGGAGCTCAGGCTGTCCGGCGGCTTGCAGTCACTGCCTTGCAAGATTTCCCTGTCCCGTGAGACTGACTGTACAGGAGCTCCTCGGCGGTCACTGTTATTGAACAGCTGAGCCGCTGATGGAAGACTCCTACAAAACATAGGGTGAGGGCCCCTAATGTGTGAGGGCCCCGGGACGGCAGCCCCTCTAGCCCCTGCCTTAATACGGCTCTGGATCTGGGGGTGTGGGTGGATTACTGTCATTGTCACCTGTGGGTGTGTATGTTAATTTGAATGGGGGGGGGTTGTATTGTTAATAATGAAGGTATATTACATTGAAGCTGATATAGCAATACTATGTGGGGGTAATAGGAGTGTTGTCAGGGCCAGCCCAACCATCACGCTGCATTCGCAACAGAATTTAGGTGTGTACACAAGGTGAGATTTGGGCTATGCCCGATTCTCACTGTGCAATGGGGACTGTGGTCGGTATCGCAAGCCTAGATGACTGTGCTTGCGATACTGACTATGTGGGATTTTGGCTAAGTGTCAGTTTTGACTATCTTTTCTACGAGATAGTCAAAATTGACTTGCCTGCACAGTGTATCTAGGCTTGCGAATCCAACCTCGCGGGACCGCGCATTGGCATCGCATCGGGATCGCAAGGTGACTTTCACCTTGCGATCTGAACTAACTTTCCTTGCAATTTTGACTATATAGTCAAAATCGCAAGCAAATATCTCACCGTGTGTACACACCTTAAGGCGCCAGAGTGGGGAGGACGCCGGGCAGCCTGGACCATGCACCCCTGCAACCTGGACTCGATTTCCCCACTATGGAAATAAGTCACACCAAATTATGTCCGATAGCATTAGAGGCACGCTTTGCGCTGCCTCTGTTACTTACAGACAGTAGTCGGCGGGCACTAGGACCCAGTACGGGCAGCTCTGCAGGTAGGCACAACCTCCAACCTGGTGCCTCTATACTTGCACAGCTTCCCGTGCAGTCTACCTCTCCAGGCTTACCCACTGGCACTGAATGTGCCATCTATTTCTAGATGCAGGGACAGGGATGTACAGAGGAAGAGTTGCAACTACTACGGGTTGCAGCCACATCAGACGGATGGAGGGCAGCACCTGCCAAACAATTACTGAGGGTAAGAAGCCTTCCCCTTCCAGCTCCACAGCCCTTTCTTCTTCTCTCCCCTTGTTCCCAAATATCCCCCACCTTGCTCCTCCATCCTATCCATATTCCTCCCCCCCTTGCCACCCACCACACAGCCTGCTGTGCTGTCAGCCAGGCACTGGAAGACTCTAAGCAGCCTGCACTCTACCCACTACAGCCCGCACTCTATCCCCCTATCAATCACAACCCACCCTCTGTCCCCACGCTCTGTTCTCTACTTGTCACAATCCGCCCTCTTTCCACTAGCTGCCACAGTCCATGCTCTATCCCCTACCTGTCACAGTCTGCCCTCTACCCAATAGCTGTCACAGTGCACGATTTATCCCCTACCTGTCAGAGGGCCTAATTCAGACCTGATCGCTCGCTAGCTATTTTTTGCAGCGCTGCGATCAGATAGTCGCCGCCTATAGGGGAGTGTATTTTCACTTTGCAAGTGTGCAATCGCTTGTGCAGCCGAGCGGGACAAAACAGTTTTGTGCAGTTTCTGAGTTGCCCAGAACTTACTCAGCCGCTGCGATCACTTCAGCCTGTTCAGGCCCGGAATTGACGTCAGACACCCGCCCTGCAAACGCATGGACACGCCTGTGTTTTTCCAACCACTCCCTGAAAACGGTCAGTTGCCACCCCCAAACGCCTTCTTCCTGTCAATCTCCTTGCGATTAGCAGTGCGAATAGATTCTTCGTTAAATCCATCGATGTAGACCCGTACGATGCGCCTGTGCATTGCGGTGCATACACATGCGCAGTTCGGACCTGATCGCAGCACAGCAAAAACACCTAGCATTCGATCAGGTCAAAATGACCCCCACAGTCCGCCCTCAGCCCAATAGCTGTCACAGCCCGCGCTCTATACCCTACCTATCACAGTTCACCTTATGCCCATTAGCTGTCACAGCCCATGCCCCTATCCTCTTACTGCCCGCCCTCCGCCCCCTACCTGTCACATCCTGTCACATCCCGCACTCTGCCCCCTACCTGTCACATCCCGCCCTCTGCCCCCTACCTGTCACATTCAGCACTCTGCCCCCTACCTGTCACATCCCGCCCTCTGCCCCCTACCTGTCACATCCCGCCCTCTGTCCCCTACCTGTCACATTCCGCACTCTGCCCCCTACCTGTCACATCCCGCCCTCTGCCCCCTACCTGTCACATCCCGCACTCTGTCCCCTACCTGTCACATTCCGCACTCTGCCCCCTACCTGTCACATCCCGCCCTCTGCCCCCTACCTGTCAAATCCTGCCCTCTGTCCCCTACCTGTCATATCCCGCCCTCTGCCCCCTACCTGTCACATCCCGCCCTCTGTCCCCTACCTGTCACATCCCGCCCTCTGCCCCCTACCTGTCACATCCAGCCCTCTGCCCCCTATCTGTCACATTCCGCACTCTGACCCCTACCTGTCACAGCCTGCCCTCTGCCCCCTACCTGTTACAGCCTGCCCTCTGCCCCCTACCTGTCACATCCCGCCCTCAGCCCCCTACCTGTCACAGCCTGCCCTTAGCCATATGTGTTTATGTTTTCACTTTGAGTCCCCAATCCACACCTGATGGCTAGACTTTCACACTGGTGAGGTTAAAATCAGAGCGGTTACCAGACTCCTTTCCCACAGTAAAGTATGTTTATATGTCCACAATTAAACAGGAACTGCATATTATGAACCAATTGCAGTACTTTAAATAGAAATCAGTTTGCACTATTTTGTTACAGCACTAAGGGGTAATTCTGAGTTGATCGCAGCAGCAAGTTTGTTAGCAATTGGGCAAAACCATTTGCACTGGAGGGAGGGCAGATATAACATTTGTAGAGAGAGTTAAGGCTAGTACTCGCTGGCCGATGCGGGAGAGATGTGTGCTGAGCGAACCGCTCAGCACACATCTCTCCCGCTGCTCAGCATAGCACGATCTGTGCTGAGCGTGCGGGGGGGAACGGGGGGCCGCTCATTTCACCCAGCGGGTGAAATGAGTGACCCGCTAGGTTGGCCTGCACGGCAGGCCAATCTAGCACCAGCGATAGCAATGCGCGGGGCTGCGCATCGCTATCGCTGTAGGGGCTACACACGGAGCGATCAGACTTAAAATCTAAGCAATCTAGTCAGATTGCTTAGATTTTAAGCAGCGATCGCTCCGTGAGTACCCCCCTTTAGATTTGGGTGGGTTATTTTGTTTCTGTGCAGGGTAAATACTGGCTGCTTTATTTTACACTGCAATTTAGATTTCAGTTTGAACACACCACACCCAAATCTATCTCTCTCAGCACATGTTACATCTGCCCCACCTGCAGTGCACATGGGCCCTCATTCCGAGTTGTTCGCTCGCTAGCTGCTTTTAGCAGCATTGCACACGCTAAGCCGCCGCCCTCTGGGAGTGAATCTTAGCTTTGCAGAATAGCGAACGAAAGATTCGCAGAATTGCGAATAGAATAGCGATCAGAAATTTCTTTGCAGTTTCCGAGTAGCTCGATACTTACTCTGCCACTGCGATCAGTTCAGTCAGTTTCGTTCCTGGTTTGACGTCACAAACACACCCAGCGTTCGCCCAGACACTCCCCCGTTTCTTCAGCCACTCCCATGTTTTTTCTGAAAACGCCAGCGTTTTTTCACACACTCCCATAAAACGGTCAGTTTCCGCCGAGAAACACCCACTTCCTGTCAATCACACTACGATCACCAGAACGAAGAAAAATCTTCGCTAAGTCGTGAGTAAAATACCAAACTTCTTTGCAAATTTACTTGGCGCAGCCGCGGTGCGAACATTGCGCATGCACAGTTGGCTGAAAATCGCTGCTATGCGAAGAAAAAGAACGAGCGAACAACTCGGAATGAGGGCCATGGTTTTGCCAAATTGCTAACAAAATTGCTGCTGCGATCAACTCAGAATTAGGCCCTAAGTGCCATCCCTAAGAGGTGGGGCAAGAACATCAGACATTCACTGCATTAATGTGACATTCACTGCGTTGTGTAATTATATGTTTATATGTGGTTTATTTACTGTGGGGGTAATTCCAAGTTGATCGCAGCAGGAAATTTTTTAGCAGTTGGGCAAAACCATGTGCACTGCAGGGGGGCAGATATAACATGTGCAGAGAGAGTTAGATTTGGGAGTGGTGAGTTAAGTCTGCAATCTAAATTGCAGTGTAAATATAAAGCAGCCAGTATTTACCCTGCACAGAAACAAAATAACCCACCCAATTCTAACTCTCTCTGCAAATGTTATATCTGCCCCCCTGCAGTGCACATGGTTTTGCCCAACTGCTAAAAAATGTCCTGCTGCGATCAACTTGGAATTACCCCCTGTATGGAATTTATTAAGGATTGTGCTTAACTGTGACCATTTTACTTTCTAGAACCAACATATAATGCTTTGAAATAATGGTATTAAGAGTGTATACAGTACAGATTTTAGAATCTTATTTAATTAGTTTTTATTTAAACAACTCACATTTGGAAATATTTTGTTGTGCCCAAAGTCCACTTGACCCCAGCCATGGAGACAGACAATGTTTTTTTTTTTTACCTGGATCTGTCTTTTTCAGTGTTTATGTGGATCTGGCTTTATGTGGGTGGGGGACCAGTTTGTGCCCCACCCACATTGCAGCTCCTCCCACAATATCCATAGTGAGGGGCGCCAAAATCTATATTCTCTTACCCAAAAAATTAGGCGCCGGCCGGTAGGTCAGAGCACCACCATGTCCCAGCAGCAGAGTCGGACTGAAGGGCACTCCCCGGCCCTCAGACACAGGAGCAGCAGGCAGCGGGAGCAGCAGCAGAGCCCGGGTGGCGGCGGTGAGCAGCACTGTGGGGGCATATGTGTATCTGTCACTGCTGGGGGCGTATGTGTATCTGGCACTGCACTGCTGGGGGCATATGTGTATCTGGCACTCTACTAGGGGCAGTATATGTAACTGGCACAAGGGGGGCATATGTGTATCTGCCACTGCTGGGTCGTATATGTATCTGGCACTACTGGGGGGCGTATATGTATCTGGCACTACTGGGGGCATATATGTATCTGGCCCTACTGGGGGCGTATGTGTATCTGGCACTGCTGGGGTATCTACTGTTCTCTACCGGTGTAAGTAAGGCGCATATACTACTGCTCCATTCTGGTGTGATCGAAGCGCATATACTACTGCTCTCTCCTGGAGTAATCCAGGTACATATATACTGCTCTCTCCTGGTGTAACCAGGGCACATATACTACTGTTCTTTCCTGGTATAACCCAGGCACATACACAACAGTTTGAAGTGGGCAGCGAGGTAGAGCTCTTTTTCTTTATATACTATGCTAGGTGGTGCCTATAATGTCTGGCCACTCCTCTCTGGTCACATGGCCACACCCCTTCCAGTATATGGCAACGCCCCTTGGTGGGCCCCTGTGATTGCATTTCCCTGGTGGCCCTTCATGCCCCAGTCCAACACTGTTCATAGCAATAAATACAGTAGTTCCAGTATGAACATTGACACAAAACAGGTTAAACTGCTCTGGATGTTATGCCATCACATAATGCATACGTGCCGCTGTATACTATAATTGCACTTAGGTTTGTTGAATGGCAGAAAAGTCTTTAGAATAAATCTGCAAATGTTTAAAAGGAGTCTACCACATATATTAAATTGAATATATTCATTTATCTCTACTAGGGAGATTTTTAGACTATTTTTGATATTGTAATGCTACATGTTACATTGCTTATTCTTTACATCCAAATTGGAGGTGCTTACAAAAGTAAAACACATAAAGACTGTTTGAGTTGGGGCAAAATACTAGTTCTTTTGTGGAGTGAAAATTGCAATATTGAGTCACAAAATGCTTTCTCATTTCTGCTCTGCTCAGCGGTACCAGACACACCAGCATGAATAACCTGTACTTTGAAACACCTTAATTTGCCTGTTCAAACTTCTTCTCATTCAAAAAATCACAAATCCCAGATTGAGAAGCATAGCAAAAAGTTATGTTGACTTACTCCATTATATTATAATGGTTATATGTTGACTTCAACAAACAGAAGACATAGAAAAAAAATAGCAAAATAATTTATGAAAAGAAGAGAATGCAATATTTGCGAACTGTAACATTAAAAATATGACACAGAAAACAGATTTTTTTCCCTCCAAATTTGTGGTTAAATAATTATATTTAATGATCACTCTTAAATACCTTAGACCGACTATGACATCTAATGTGGATTTTGATAATTAATCCAGGAGAAGAAAGTGTGTGGCAGAGAAATTCAATATTTTAAATTTATAATCCTGTCAATCATTATTGCTTCCTGTGAATGGCATTACATTTACAGTACAAACCCCAAGGGAAGACACGAAGACGTAACCATAGAACCTTGCATCCAGGAACAACTCAACTTAATTGCAGATAAAAGATATTTTCGACACAAGAAAAAAAAACAGAATACGAAACTACAGCTAGAGCTTTCCTTTTAACTTTTATCTCACCTGTTATAATTTTGTCAAGTTTATAATACATTGCTAATTCTGGATTATCTAAAAAAGTTATTTTTTTTTAACAATTCTATAATACATCTTATTATAAATCTTCTGACTCTGTGATAAACTTATATAACTTAACATTTTTGAACACTGGGGGGAAAAAGTGATGGTATACCATATAACAATTTAGTTCATTTTGTTAACTTAATAGCTACAATTATATTAGTTGTTTTTGCACCACCACCACTTTTCCTTTAGAGAAGTCTTAGTTAAAATATCCCATATTGCGGGTGGTATTCATGTGACCGCCGGTCAGCTGACCGACAGTCACATGACCTCCTCCGTGAGCCCGATGGCTCACTATCCCGATGGTCGGCATGCCGACCAACAGGGACTATTTCCACTCGTGGGTGTCCACGACACCCATAGAGTGGGAATAGAACCCGTGGCGACCGCAGGTCGCCACCGAGCCCGCAGCGTGGCGAGCGCAGCGAGCCCGCAAGGGGCTTGCTGCACTCGCCCCTCCCCGCCGGGATCCCGGCGTCGGTAAGGTGACCGGCGGTCAGGAGACCGCCGGTCACCAGTACTACACCCCATATTGCAATAGAACAATATACTGTACAGAAGGTCTGGAAGAATTTGTATAACGTTATGAAATAAAACCATAAAACAGGTCTGGCACTCAGTACAGTTTCAGATCAAAAATAAAGATAGTAGTATTCCCAAACTAAATGAAATGCAGCAATTTGATACTTAGTGAATTTGAGGTCAACAGCAACCTGTACTGGTATATCCGTCAGGTCTTTCTTCCTCTGTATGCAGTCCACTCATGAAAACTCAATGGAGGGGAGAAATCCAAATAGTGTTGTTTGTCACAAACAATATAAGCACACTTGTTGTATTTAATCAATTCAATTCTGAAAGATGATGCACTAAAGATCCCAAAAGCCCTTCATGATCACTTTTAAGAAAAAGGATGGCATAGCATACTCACAACTGAGTGGAAAAGGTGGTGCATAAAAAGGTTTATTTGCGAGTATCCCTCTTCCACCACATATGGGATAAATGTAAATTTATTCACCCAAACACAAAGGAATCGAAAAACAGGTTGGAGTACCATATTCACAATGAACATAACTGGTCAAATTGTTTTTGGCATTAAACCTAAATACTAAAAAAATTGGTCACACTGTTTTACTTGTTATTGTTTATTATTTATTTATTACCAGTTATTTATATAGCACACACATATTTCACAGAGAATATTTGGACATTCACATCAGTCCCTGCCCCAGTGGAGCGTACAATCTATATTCCGTACCACATGTACATGCACACGTTCACGCTAGGGTTAGATTTTGTTGGGAGCCAATTAACCTACCATTATATTTTTGGATTGTGGAAGGAAACCAGAAAACCCGGAGGAAACCCACGCAAGAACGGGAAGAATATACAAACTCCACATGGTGGAAATTGAATTCATGACCTCAGTGCTGTGATTCAGTAATGGTAACCATTACACTGTCAATGCTGCCCTCTTTATATCCTCTTTTGAAAATTGGATGTTTTGTCCTGTTTGTCTCTGTTTTGTATGACATTTCTATGCTTATTGTACAGAAAAATACATAAAGTCTTTATTTTTAAAAGTTTCCTCAGATTTAATAAAAATATTTCTTGATATACTGTATAATAAAAACAATCAATACTCATGTGCAAAAAATATATAATTAAAAATAGAAATACAGCAGCTAGTTCCAAATATTGAATTAGTGAAAATATAATCTAAGCACAAGAAAAAAGTAAATGGCAAGGAACTGCATTAATAAAAAATACATTAAATAAGATTATATAACACTGGATGGGTAGTAAGCATCAAGACACTTTTACCTTCCTTGTGCTTATTCAATATTATTTACTAAGTTTCTATTGTAATGTAAAAGTCATACCCTGTTTTAAAGGATTGCAATTACCCCACCTTCCTCTTTAGTAATAACAGCAAAGCTAAAACACTTGGAGTAGCCACTTTGTTTTCCAAACACCTTCCTTTTCAGGATATAGAGCCTAATTCAGAGTTGATCGCAGCAGCAAATTTGTTAGCAGTTGGGCAAAACCATTGGGCTGATTCAGACCTAATCGCTGCTGTGCATTTTCACACAGCAGCAATCAGGTCTGAACTGCGCATGCACCGATGCCGCAGTGTGCCAGCCCATGCCAGACAGCAAATGGCTGTCTTAGCACTGCGATTGCCTCTGCCTGATTGACAGGCAGAGGTGGTCGCTGGGTGGAAAGGGGCAGGCAAGGGGTGTTTGCCCGCCATTTAGGGGTCACAGTCCAGGCAATGCAGGCATGACCAGACCATTGGGGGTGTGGGCCACAGCAGCTGCGTGACATCACACACATCTGCTATGACCTGGGCAGCAACGAGTAGCTCCCTGCCAGTGTGCAAGAGCTGCGCTGGTTGGGAGCTACTCTTCCAGTACAAAAGCATCGCCGCTGTGTGATGCTTTTGTACTTGTGCGGGGGGAGAGGGGGTTGGGCCTGACATGCGGGCGCCCCCCCACATGTCTAAATTTAGCACTTCTATGATCATGTCTGAATTAGGCCCATGTGCACTGCAGGGGGGCAGATATAACATGTGCATAGAGAGTTAGATTTGGGTGGGGTGTGTTCAAACTGAAATCTAAATTGCAGTGTAAAATAAGCAGCCAGTATTTACCCTGCACATTAACAATATAACCCACCCAAATCTAACTCTCTCTGCATATGTTATATCTGCCCCACCTGCAGTGCACATGGTTTTACCCAACTGCTAACAAATTTGCTGCTGTGATCAACTCTGAATTACCCCCATAGTCCAAATTACCATAGAAGAGGGTAGGGCACTTGTGGTTAAGTGCACAGTGTATAGAATCATATTCTTTCATTAACCATTATGTTGCCAACCAGTGACAACCAGACAATATTGCATAGTGCCTATGGGAGAAGGTATACATATTGTTGGGAGGGATTTGAATTGGACCATGCAGCCTGAGATGAATACTTCGGGTACCTTTGCTAAACACTCTTTGAGGTTGCACCATCAGGTAAAGTGCAGCTAACATGGAAAACAACTGGTCAATAATTGGAGACTTCTCAACAACCACGAGACAGGGACTATACATTTTACTCTGCCACATAGATTTTTACAATTGTTCCACCACACCACCACTGGTCTCACCACTTGGTCTGATCATGCTCCTATAACCCAGAAGCTGTTTACTATGCACCCCCATGACAACCAATGTGTGTGGTGCATCAATTAACAAATGCTCACTGATCCTCATTTCAAATCCCAATTTGAGGAGGCAATAACTGCCTTCTTTATCATTAATGAAATGCCTGAGGTCTCCCGGGTCATGGTGTATGAAGAGCGTAAATTTGTATTTCTGGGGAAAATTATTCAGCTAGGCTCGATATTGAAGTGGGAGAAGGAAGGCCAGAAATTTCTTATTTTGCAACAATTTAAAGCTAGAAATGGCACACAAGAGTTCCCCATCCACTTCATTCCCATCTGAACTGACTGATACAAGAGCTGCATTAAACATTAACATCAACATTAAATTAGATTATCATTTATGCCTTAACCACTTCTTTCAGTGAGACAATAAGCTGGGCAAGTTTTTAGCTATTGCCTTATACATACAGAAGGTTGCAGACTCTATTGGTGCTAAACACACACTTACTCTTGACAGTGCAGCTGTCTTTCATTCATGTTACGTAAAACTATGTAATAGATGGGATCCCAAATTACCAGAGGAGGTATTGGTTGCCCAACACCTCCAAGATACAGGTTTTCCAACACTCTCTGCAGAGGACCAGCCTTTGATAGAGTCTACTTTTCCCCCTACTAAGCTAGAAAATTCCCTTAAATCCACCCCATCTGGGAAAAGCCAGATCCTTGACAGTTTATCCATTAAATATTATAAGAATTTCCATGCCTTATTACTTCCTAAATTGTAATGCGATCACTGGTATCATCATCGTAATCCATACGGTGGGTAAGATCTCTGCACAGTTTTCTTGCTACTGCCCAATTTTACTACTTGAAACTGACATTAAGTTGTTAATAAAACTTATAGCCAACAGGCTTTACACTTTACTCCTTACTATTATACATTTGGAACAGGTATTATTTGTACCTGGGGGGAGATCTGGTACAATACCTCCAGAGTCATTAAACATATACATTTGACCTCCAGTAGCTCGGCTTCAGTGACCCTGCTTTCCACTGACACTGAAAAGGACTGTGACAGGAAGAAGTGGCTGTTTATGCAAGGAGTTCTGATACACGTGGCTTTAGATAGGATTTTGGTGCTTGCCATTTCCCTTCAATGTGGATTATGTTTACTGGTGTTCATTGAGATTTGACAAATATTAACACCAGGCAAGGGTGTCCCCTCTTTCCTCTATGTTCATGCTATGTATGAAAGCCCTTTCTTGCTCTTTTAGATCTAACCCTAATGTGTTGGGAATCAAAATGTGTGAGGTGGAATATAAGTTAGCATTATTTTAGGCTGATCTCTTGGCGATTCTGTCCAGTGTGTCCATTTTGATCCCTGACCTGTTGAGTGAATTACAGAAATTTGGCTGCATACCTACTGTAACGTTAAAGTAAACTATTCTAAATCTATTGCAGTAAACCTGATGGCATCCTCCTATTAAGTAGATATGTTAATACAGTCCTTAGTTTTTCAGAGCACATCTCCAACATGAAGTATCATGGGGTCATTCTAAATAGGAACTCCTCTGAGCAATTTGTGAATAATTTTAGACCCTTGCTTCAAACAATAAGGATCAAGCTCTGTGGTTGGTTCATCAGTAAATGTTTGTTTTTGGTAGAGTTATTATTGTGAAAATAAAAATTCTCCCTAGAGTTTTACAGTATATCTGCTGGAGAATCAGGCTGTCTCTAATGCTATTTAATCATTCCCATGGAGATCCTAGGTGCCTATCATACCACACTCTACAATAGGTCCTACTTTAACTAGGTGAAATAAATTGAGGAGGCATTTATGGGTCTATTTTTATTCTGCTGTTTGTCAACTCCAACTTTCCCCTTGGTACCTCTATCTCTGCTTTTCATGAATGGACACAGAGATGAGTTCTATGGAATGGCCAGCTGGTGGGTGCTAAGGATGTGTCTTCCTTCGACACCTTACAGTCTAAAAGGTCATTGGCGAGTGCCAAAATTTGGCATTATCTACAACTCAAACACTTTATCCAAAGCCAAGATATACAAATGGCCCAGACTAGATCACTGACTCCATTTGAGGGCATGTGCCTGGCTCTTAAACCCATCACATTTCCTTTTTTAGTATTATAATATTCATAATTTCATTAGAGATTGTGAATGGGATCTACATTTCTGTTTAGATTTGAAAGATTAGCATAAGATATTTCTTATAAACTTTGCAAGGTCTGTTAGTTACTTAGTCATAGAAACTCAATTTAATGTGCTCTCATGTTAGTATAGGTTCTTCCAGATTTTATCATAAATCTTTCCTATTCTTTCTGGCAGATACTGGAGATGTATATCTGCAGAGGTTTCTCCAGCTCACATCTTGTGGCAGTGCCTAGCTTTGCACCCTTTTTGGGAAAAGGTTTCTTTCCATTTCCTCATCAATTATGGGTAGTGCTATTCCCTTAGACCCCTACTTCTGGCTTTTGAACCTGGTCTCTGGTCCTTTGGCAGTCTTTAAAAAAGTCCTTGCTTGAATTTTGCTCCACCAGGTACTTATGGTTGGATTTTAAGTCATTTGTGACTTACATTGCTGCTAATATTTGAGTTCCCCCAGCACTGCAAATATCTATCTACACTTTAACCACATGTTCATCATCCTTAGGTACAAAAGGTATTGTCTTCCCCTCTTTCTCTCTCCCTTCTTTCCTCCCCTCCCCTCCCCTTTTCTTTGTTTCTACTCATGATATCTTCTTTATTCATTTTGGAAGTAAATGCTTATAACATCCTTATAAACAGCAAATTTGTGCAAAAGTGGAGATATTGTCTGTATTAACCAAGTAGAGTATAACCAT
This sequence comes from Pseudophryne corroboree, assembly GCF_028390025.1. Classification (NCBI taxonomy): domain Eukaryota; kingdom Metazoa; phylum Chordata; class Amphibia; order Anura; family Myobatrachidae; genus Pseudophryne; species Pseudophryne corroboree. The sequence continues at coordinate 329,145,218 of NC_086445.1, forward strand.
AATTTATTAAGTACAGTCTAAAAAATGATAGCTTGAAGCTGATTGGTTGCCATTGGGAACTTCCTCACCTATCCTATTAAGAAGGTTTCATATATGTTCACTTTAGTATATTTTAATTATTTATGCCACTTACTAGCAGATATCTGATCAATAATGACCCTCTCACAATATTTCAGATTAAAATTATGATCAAACAATTCTGTTTTTAAAACCTAACACCGCACTTCCAGTTCCAGCTTGATGGGGTGAGGAGCTCCGTTTTTGAGCTTCGTTCCCCGCTCCCCAGCAATCTCCTTTTACAAGGCTTTTATGCCTCTTATCGGCTCCAGACCACTCCACAGTGTCTCTGTCACAATTGACACAGCTGATGTACCATTTTCTGGCCCCCCAGTTGCCACACACGCCACCAGCCCCGCAAATGCCACAGCCTCAACGCCAGGAGAAGAGGTGTGCAGCAGGAAACATGGTGCTGGATGCAGCTGCTGAGAGCGCTCCCCCTCTGCACAAGAAGCCCGTGCCTGAGAGATCGCCTTCAGGAGGGCATGTGAATTTGGGCTCTGATGCCTCTGTCACTTATAGAGGTGGTAGAAGCCATTACAGCCACTTTGTCTACTCTCCTTTCTAAAGCAATGGCTGACATCACTGGTCAGTTGCAGCAATTGAATCACCAGGTATCTGTTAATGAACAACAACTTTGTGCAGTCTCCCATAATATTGGTGATTTGTAACACTCTGTGAAATGCCTCACTACTGAAAACTATCAGCTTTGGAACAAGATTGATGACTTAGAGAATAGATCACGTCATAATAACATTAGGCTAGTTGGTCTGCCTGAGTCTATCAAGGGGACAGCTCTGGCTCATTTTGTCCACAACACCCTCCCCTCACTCTTAGGCATAGAGGTGGTTTGCCAAGACATGGTTATCAAGAAGGTTCACAAGGTGGGTCCAACACCAACTCCTAACAGACTGAGACCCTGTGTTACTCTGGCCCGTTGCTTGAACGATCTGCATAAAATGGAAATATGGTCAGCTTCTCGCAAGGCTAAAACCTTATCATGGGAAGGTCACAAGCTGCATATTTTTCAGGACTATTCCACTGAGCTGTCAAGGGCTAGAAAGTCCTTTTCACCTGTTTGCTCTCATCTCTGCCATATATGTACAGTGGTACTGAAGTATAAACCCAGTAATATTGGCGTATAAATCCAGTCCAGTCATACTACAGTATATGTCCAGTAGTACTGCCGTATAAATCCAGTGATACTGCCGTACATGTCCAGTGGTACTGCCATATAAATCCAGTGGTACTGGAGTATAAATCCAATCCAGTGATACAGCCATATATGTCCAGTGATACTGCCGTATATGTACAGTGGTACTGCCACATAAGTCCAGTGATACTGCCGTATAATTCCAGTGGTACTGGCGTATTAGTACAGTGATACTGCCGTATAAATCCAGTGACACTGCCGTATAATTCCAGTGGTACTGGCATATATATCCAGTGATACTGCCGTATTAATTGAGACCAGAGGTGCTGTCTTGTGCTGCATCAGTACAGTGGTGGTGTCTTGTGCTGCCATGAGTCCAGTGGTGGGTCCTCTGCTGTATATTATTTACTTCAAATAAAAGGGTTATATATACATTATTTATATTATTATCCAAATAATTTTTACAGGGTTTGCCCTGTGTGGTGTAGGGGTACGTTCGCCTGTGCTGCATATTATTATAATAGCTCCAAATAAAAGTGTTATTATTATCCAAATTAATTTTACAGGCTTTGCCATGTGTGTGTGGTTTAGGGGTATGCTCTCCTGTGCCATGAATATCGTGTGTGCATTACATCTGGTCATATTCCAGCACGTCCCATGTTGTTTGTGCCGCACACTTGTGTCATTTAGCTTAGTCATACAGCTACCTCATTGCACCTCATTTTCTTCTTTGCATGATGTGCTGTTTGGGACCTGGTTTTTGAATAGAGCCATCCTGTCTGCAACTGCAGTGCCACTCCTAGATGGGCCAGGTGTTTGTGCCGCACACTTGTGTCACTTAGCTTAGTCATACAGCTACACAATTGCACCGCTTTTACTTCTTTGCATGATGTGCTGTTTGGGGACTATTTTTTAAGTGCCATACTGTCTGACACTGCAGTGCCACTCCTAGATGAGCCAGGTGTTTTTGCCACACACTTGTATTGATCGCTTAGCTTAGTCATCCAGCCACCTCGATGCAACCTTTTGGCATAAAAACAATATTGTGAGGTGTGAGGTGTTCAGAATAGACTGAAAATGAATGTTATTGAGGTTAAAAATACTGTAGGATCAGAATTACCCTCAAATTCTGTCATTTTAGCTTTTTTTTGTTTTGTTTTTTTAAATCATCCATATCCAAAACCAGAACACGAAAGGGTGGTTTTGGCAAAACCAATGCAGATCCAAAACACGAGCATGGAACCAGAACCAAAACCAAAACACAAAACAAAAAAAAAGTGCCTGCCGCAATCTCTACTTACTACAGGTTGAGTATCCCTTATCCAAAATGCTTGGGACCAGAAGTATTTTGGATATCGGATTTTTCCGCATTTTGGAATAATTGCATACTATAATGAGATATCATGGCGATGGGACCTAAATCTAAGCACAGAATGCATTTATGTTTCATATACACCTTATACACGCAGCCTGATGGTAATTTTAGCCAATATTTTTAATAACTTTGTGCATTAAACAAAGTGTGTGTACATTCACACAATTTATTTATGTTTCATATACACCTTATACACACAGCCTGAAGGTCATTTAATACAATATTTTTTATAATTTTGTGTATTAAACAAAGTTTGTGTACATTGAGCCATCAGAAAACAAAGGTTTCACTATCTCAGTCTCACTCAAAAAATTCCGTATTTCGGAATATTCCGTATTTCGGAATATTTGGATATGGGATACTCAACCTGTACATGGTCTGAGCTTGTACATGTTGCTTTTATGATGTCTCTTTTCACTCTGTGTGACCTACATTTATTCTCAGTACATTGCCTGATGTCTATTATTTCTTTACTGTAAAATACAAAAAAAACAGTTTAATATAAAACAAAAACCTAAAACTGTTATTTTCTCAGTTTTGGGGGTAACAGGTAAAGAACAGTCATCAAACAGCCATAACACCCAGCATATCTCTTGCTTACTAAACGACGTACTGGCACTCATATAATAATGACTTTTGCTGCTTGCGAGCAGATATGTGATAACACTGCCTCACACTAAACAATACCCAGCTGTTAGCACTTTAATATAAACAAACCTATATATCGACAAATGCCTTTTGCGATTTGAGATGTGATGACATTTCCCTGCACACAATATACATCTTAATTGACTTACGTTAGCTTTTGACATGAATTAAGTTGTCTTTTTGTTTATCTCTTACAACAAAGCTTTTTTATTTTGAGGGAAGAGTGGATGATGACGAGGGGGTATATTTACTAAAAGTCAATTTGGTTCAATCTTGATGGATTTTTGCTTGATGTTTGGTCGATTTTTGATCAGTTCTTTGTTTCATAGTCTAAATGACACATTTACAAACAGGTGATTTTTGACATCCTTTAAAAAAAAGTATGTCACAAATCATCCATTAGTAAATGTGGGATTTAGGGGTTTATTTACTAAAATTCGATCTGGGTCAATTTTTTGTCAATGTTTGATCGATGTTTGGATGAATTTGTATTTTAAGGTCTATTTTCTATATTTACTAACAGATGACTTTTGATCTTTTTTTAAACAATGTAAAAAAAAATTTGTTAATAAATGTGTGATTTAGACCATGAAACACAAAATCGATCAAAATTTACCAAATTTTGACCAACTATCAGCCTAAATCGACTTTTAGTAAATATATCCTGAAGTGATGTATGCTTGTTTCATTTAATTTTATTTGTTGATATTTATTTGGGAGGTTGTGTCTCTCATTCATCTATTTCAGAACAATATGATTGCCTTCAGCCTCCCCAACCATCTGTGACTTAGGCCTGACACACACCATTGCTCCATCGGTTTGATGGTTTGATATGTCATTTTCGGGACAATTGGAAGAACATACAGTATTGTTCACATCATATGGTGTGTAACTGCGATCATGCACTCCCATGAGACGTTAATGATATCTTCTGGTTGGTCATGCTGCACAGTCAATCAGAAGATATCTTTATTAATTCCATGTTGCTAAATGCAGCATGCCATGATACAAAGCACCTTCGTACCAATGGATTATGTACTGTAGTGTGTATGGGCAGCACAATAATACCTCTTTCACATTGCAAATGCAAGGTCGCACCTGAGAATTGAAAACAGTTCCTTCCCAGGTGTGACCCGGCATTCGGCTTCCTGACACGGCATATTATCTCCACACCACCTCTCCCTATTTGGTGAATGGGTCCCGGATTGCATTAACCTGGGTAAGCCATTCACACTGCACCTGACCCAGTAATAACCTGGAAATAACCCTTCTTTAGTCCTTGGTGGAGTTATCCGGTCAGGCGACCTGGTAATTTGGGAGTGACCCTTTCACACCGCAGAGCAACCCGTGTTGACCAGGCAATATTCCATGTTGATTCCTGGTTATTTGTGTGATGTGGAAGGGGTATATGATGAGTACCTGGCCTAAATTTGGAAGAACAGATCTACACCTGATACATAGACATACTGTAGAGGAGGCCATGACTGGCAGGGGAAGGCTATGCCCAGCAAAGATGCTATTATTAGCATATGTACTGTACTCAGTAATGTATATCATCAGTGCCTGTTGTTCTGGTTGTTAATAAATAAATTTGTTTGTGAATACTTTTGTTACTACTGTATTCATGAGATTATTATTTTATTAGTGCATGTGATTTAGGGGGACATTTACTAAGCAGTGGTCTGGGCCGGCACTAACATTAGGCAGCTGCCCATGAGTGCCAGCACTTTAAGGGTGGTGCTAAGTGCAACCAAAAAAATATAAAAAATTAAGGAAGTGACTGTGCAGGTGTATTCGCCATGAGGGATGTGAGGGCGACCCATTCCATGCTCTCCCGGTGTCCAATCTGCCGGGTTAGAGCCACCAACACATCCTCTTGCATCGCTCACCCACCCCCGCCCTACCAGGACCACAATCAAACCATGTAAGCAGGACACAGAGCTGCTGGAGCCTAAGGGGGATGCCAGGGGCCAGTGGCATTTAAGAGATTATTTATTTATAATGCAGGCTGGGACCCATCAGCAGGAGCCGTACTATGAGGATGATGGCTCAGGGTGCTATTTATTGCCTTTAAGCCGGCTCCAGGGCACATCGCTGAGGACAGCAAGCTTAACATGTGCTTGCAGGTGGCTTGCTGACCCCTCCCCAGGGACAAGTGGCTGCCTTTCTGCAAATGCTTCTCTGGCTCCGACACCAATCATCTGAGTGTGGTGTGGAAGTCAGTGATTCCGCCCTTCACAGGATCGGCCACGGGGAGTGAAGTGAACATTCCATGAGTCCCAGCATTGAACACAGGAAGCTGGGGGCACAAGGTCTGGCACTGCTGCTGTTACTACTTCAGGTCAGACACAGTCACTATTACTTGCCTGATGCACAGTACATTCACAGCAGGTCTCTATTACAGCCACATGCTGCACATCTGACTGGTCCCATGTTCCTGATACAACCTTACTTTCCCCCTCTCCCTATGCCCCTTATACACCCCTGACTGCCCCCTATTCCCCTGACTGCCCCCTATTCCCCTGCTCCATATGCCCCTGATACACCCCTGACTGTCCCCTATTCCCCTGCTCCCTATGCCCTGATACATCCCTGACTGCCCCCTATTACCCTGCTCACTATACCCCTAATATGCCCCTGACTGTCCTTATTCACTTAACTGACTGCCCCCTATTCCCCAGCTTACTGTGCCGCTGATGCATCCCTGACTGCCCCCTATACCCCTGCTCACTATACGCCTGATACACCCCTGACTTCCCCCTATTCCCCTGACTGTCACCTATTACCCTGCTCACTATACCTCTCATACACCCCTGACTACCCCATATTCACTTAATTGACTGCCCCTATGCCCCTGATACATCCCTGACTGCCCCCTATCCCCCTGACTGCCCTATATTCCCCTGACTGCCCCCTATTCCCCTGCTTACTATGTCCCTGATACACAACCCAACTGCTCCCTTTGCCCTTGATACACCCCCGACTGCTCCCTATGCCCTTTATACACCCCTGACTGCTCCCTAGATCCCTAACACACACTCAATTGCTCCCTAGTCCATCGGTACACCCCACAACTGCTCCCTAGGCCCCCGATACACTATATATATATATATATATATATATATATATTAATATATATTTACACACACCTAATTATTACACCTAACCTTAATACCTTAACCCAAAGTGGTAAATCAACCCTAATATCCTATCCCTAATACCCTAACCCCATCCCCGAAACTAACCATAATACATTAACCCAAACCACTAAATTGTCAGGCGGTGGCTGTGGAACTTGTAAGAGATGCAGTGTCCGCACTTTTTCACCTGAGGGGCTCAGTGTTTTGCTGAGGGGGGTGTTGTTTTCGATTTGACTAGGGTGCTGAGAAACCTTGCACCGGCCCTGGAAGTGGTAAGAGCGGAGAAGTGAGCCAGTGGAGAAATTGCCCCATCAACCAATCAACAGCTCTGTATCATTTAATAGTATGCAAATTATAGATGTTACTCCAGTGCTGATTGGTTGTCATGGGCAACTTTTCCACTGGCTCATTTCTCCATTCTTATCACTGTTTAGTAAATGTCCCCCTTAGTTGCACTTAAATTGTGTTATTATTTTATGGTTTTTTTAATTAAAAATGCATTTTTATCCTTAAACATATCTGGTGTGCTTTTCTGCCATAGCTTTACTCTGATTAATTAATTGCTTATAGTGTAGATACTTTGAATTGCTCACATTGGGCCTAATTCAGATCTGTTCACTCGCTAGCTATTTTTTGCAGTGCTGCGATACTATAGTTGCCGCCTATAGGGGAGTGTATTTTAGCTGTGCAAGTATGCGATCGCATGTGCAGCCGCCCTGTACAAAAACAGTTTGTGCAGTTTCTGAGTAGGTCTGACCTTACTCAGCCGCTACGATCACTTCAGCCTGTTAGAGGCTGGAATTGACGTCAGACACCCGCCCTGCAAACGCTTGGACACACCTGCATTTTTCCAGACACACCATGAAAACGGACAGTTGCCACCTACAAATGCCCTCCTCCTGTCAATCTCCTTGCGGTCGGCTGTGCAAATGGATTCTTCCTTAAATCCATCGCAAAGCGACAATCTGCTTTGTACCCGTACAACGCGCCTGCGCATTCCAGTGCATACGCATGCACAGTAGTGCCCTGATCGCTGAGCAGCGAAAAGAGCTAGCAAGCGAACAGTTCTGAATTAGGCCCATTCTCTCTAATTACACCTTTCACATCTACTCCTTACCACAGGCTTTCAAGTGGCTTTTATAGTACAAAAAAACAAAAACAAATAACAATATACTGTACTGCCTTCAGCCTCTGCAAATTTCTCCTACATGAAGAAACTAGCATCAACCTCCCCACATGTAGGGGCTACATTTTGAGTCACATGCACAGTGGCTGCAGTTGAGTACAGCTGTTGAAGCCTGATGTACTACTTTATACTAAAGCAAGTATCAGTTCAACTAATGTGGGGGTCCGTGCATGTGCAAGCAGAAACCTAGGGGCGGATCCAGAACAAAATGACAGGGGGGGCACCATTACAGGGAAAGAAGGGGTTGGGGTATTCTTTTATGTGCGCCAAAGGCACGCGCGCTCCTAGAAAAGTGGGTGTGGATCCGCAACAAGGGTCATGGCCTTAAAAGCAATGCCCTATCCACAAGCCATGCCCTCATTTTCATCACATCTTCTAACCCTTCCTCATCCATTCCAAAGCTCATGCCTACCTTTTCCTCCTCAGTCCTCACCCAGTCCCCTCACCAGTCACAGCCAGGCTCCCCTTCCCAGCCTCTAGACTCCGAGTAACCATCCTCTCTTCCACCTCCTGACCCCTTTTCCCGCACCCACCACTGCTCAGCTACTCACCTTAATCTCAGACTGCTTTTCTGTATACACAGAGAGGCAGTGGGCGACTTAGAGTATGATGGAGAGAGGTAGTGGGTGACAGGAAGAGGGTGGAAGAAGAGAAAGGTGACAGGGAGAAATAGTGGGAGATGGATAGGCAGCGGATGATAGGAAAGGGTGACGGCAAAAGACAGTGGGTGACAGGGAGGTGACGGGGAGAGGCAGTAAGTGACAGGGAGAGGGTGACAGGGAGAGGCAGTGGGTACCAAGGTAAAGCAGGGGGTGACGGGGAGAGGGTGATGCCTTGCAGAGTCAGAGGATGACAGGAGAGGCTGACAGGGATATAGTGATTCAGGGGAGAAGCAGAGGGTGAGGGTACGGGGAGAGACATAGAGGCAGGGGGTGACAGGGAGATGCAGTGGATAGATAAGAACCCCTTGGCCCATCTATTCTGTCCTTGTACACGCATTATTATACACTAGAGTTCATTTTTGTCACAAGCCAATTTATTAACCAGTATATTTTTGGATTGTGGGAGAAACAAGAGGATACCCACGCAAGTACGGTGAGAATATACAAGCTCCACACAGGGAATGGATCCCAAGTGCTCAGAGGCAGTAATGCTAACCACTACACCATCTGTACTGCCCGATGCAGCGAGCACATTTCTATCCCCAGTACGTTGCCCCCCCCTTCAAGGAGTGCAGCAAGCATATACCCCTCACTAGTGGACCAGTAAGTATTTCCGCACCCAGAGCAGCACAGTGAGCACATACCCCTAACCCAGTAAAGGAGGGAATGTGCCCCCATTCAGGTGCTGCAGCTAAAAAAAAAAAAAAATGTGTGTGTGTGTGTGTGTGTATATATATATATATATATATATATATATATACACATATACACACATATATACACATACACACACATATATAGATAGATAGATAGATAGATAGATAGATAGATAGATAGATAGATAGATGCACATATATATATATATATATATATACACACATATATGTGTGTGTGTGTATATATATATATATATGTATATGTATATATATATATATATATATCCTGTCACACTGAGGGGGAGTGAGCAGCAGTTAGATTGAAGAAATACATGGCCTCCCCTGCCATCCCCTGGTCCAGTGCACTGCACACCCCTGCACACCCCCAGCGCAGCAGCACCCGCACCCCGGTCACCTCACCTTGAGTGATTACAGTTGGATGGCGGCGGCGGCAGTGATCTCCGGGCACGGGAGAAACTGGTGGGCGCTCAGACGCCTGAGTTTCCGGAAGTGCCTCTCATTGCTCCATGAGGGTGCCCGCCGCGGCGCTGTGTCCTGACAGTGAATGTCAGAGCGCAGCCGCGGCAGCAGCCAGCTGCACAAACCACTGGACCACCAAGGTAGATGCTGCCGGGGGAGCATTATTTGAATTATCTCCTAAACTACAGGGGGGGCACGTGCCTTGGTGCCCCCCACCCCGCTGAATCCGCCACTGCATGCATTGATTTTACAACAGTCACCATTGGTATCAGCACTTGCACCAGCCCCTTGCTAGGTGCAAGAGATCTGTCTTAAGCAGCCTTCCCATCCCCATATTTATGCCTATGACACTCCCATGAACTCCCACAAGTGGGGGTGGTTACGATGATCAGTTTGCCAAAAACTAGTTCCTGCCCCGAAATACGCTAAAGACATATCTTTACAAGTTCCATTCTACTCAGAATAGGACAGACATATGGGACATGTGTACATTATCATCTACACATGTGCTGGACGTAAACTTACCATTTGCCTCTGTGAAGAAAGCTCTGTGTGACCAATAGCAGCAACCTCAACTCACATAGGGCCCGATTCAGACCTGATCGCTGCTGGGCCTTTTTGCACAGCGGGTCATAATCAAATGACTGTGCATGCGTATGCACCACAATGTGCATGCCCATTGTCAAACAGCGACAGGATTGTGCGAAAATTTTCAATCGCACGGGCGTTCACAAGGACATTTGTGGGTGGTAACTGGCCGTTTTCAGGGCGTGTCTGGAAAAATGCAGGCATTCCCAAGCATTTTCAGGGCGAGTGTATGACATCAGCTGCGGCCCCGATCAGCCTGATCTCTTCGCACTAAGGCTCTCATTCCGAGTTGTTCGCTCGCTAGCAGATTTTAGCAGCATTGCATATGCTAGGCCGCCACCCTCTGGGAGTGTACAGTATCTTAGCTTAGCAGAATTGCGAATGAAAGATTAGCAGAATTGCGAATAAATAATTCTTAGCAGTCTCTGAGTAGCTCGAGACTTACTCCTACACTGCGATCAGCTCAGCCCGTTTCTTTCCTGTTTTGACATCACAAACACGCCCTGCGTTCGGCCAGCCACTCCCCCGTTTCTCCAGACACTCTCACGTTTTATCCTGGCACGCCTGCGTTTTTCCGCACACTCCCAGAAAACGGTCAGTTTTCGCCCAGAAACACCCACTTCCTGTCAATCGCACTCCGTTCACTTCAACGATGAAAATTCTTCGTTTGGGCGTGAGTAAATCTACTAAGTTTTGTGCTAAAATACTTAGCGCACTGCGTACCATGCGCATGCGCATTTTTGCCTTAATCGCTCCGTTGCGAAAATCGGCATTGAGCGAACAACTCGGAATGACCCCCTAAAGGAGTAGGTATTGAGCTACACACAGACTGCATACACTGCACAGAATGGGGAAAACATTTGATGGTGAGTGTGATGTGAACAGTTTTGCAGCTGTCCGCTGACTGATGGGAATTTTTGCACAGCGTACATGCATTCGCACACTTGCACGGGGTGAATTTTCACTCCCCCTGGGTGGCGACTATCTGATTGCAGGACAGTGTCATTTTTAGCACAGTGATCAGGTCTGAATTAGGCCCATAGTCTAGTGTAAAATGGAAGGAGAAAGTAAGAAGGAATTGTTTATACTACAGTAGATGTGATACAAAACATTCAAGATCAGATAAGGAAAACTATATTTAGCCTCGTTTTCAGATCTAAATTTGAAACAAGTAACCGAGCAGTGAATCAGTTTGCAAGGATACACTAAAATCACATTTTGTCAGATGTTTCAGACTATTGAACACTCGTTTTCAAATAATTACAATTATTTCTAAAAATGTCTTACCTAGGGTTATAAGTAGGTTTACTAAAATCTCTGCTTAATCAGGGACACCTGCAAATTACACGGGTTCTGTGCTTGTCTAATTTAAAGCCTGCCATTTACCTGTTTTCAGCCACAGTACCCGTGTATATCATATGTTTCCCTTATTAAATGATTATTGTGGTGCTTACTACATGTGATGGATTTTGTGTAAAAAAGATTCCTAATATTATGTTTATACAACATAGATACCGTATTGTAATTTTTCTCTATTAATGTTGACACAAAGCCATTGGTCCACATGCTAATTGTGATTTAGACGCAAACTTTTAATGCGCACCATCAAGCCTACAAACAGCATCATCACTTGACGAAACCATCATTTTTTCACATGGTCACCGCCACAATGTTTCAATATGCAGGAAACAGAGGTGACATCATAGTCCAGCTCCAAAACAGCCATAACACAACTGCATTTCCCGATTCCCCCACCCCCTCCAGGATGCGATCACATGGTGAAGGGTCGAGCATGTACACTATCGTTGGTGCGTGTTCGCAGACCCTATGGACACTGCCACTGCACACAGTGTGAACACAGTGGCTGCATCCAACTTTAAATAAGGCCCTAAGTACTGTGTAATGGGTGAAGTATACAGTAAAACACGGATACAAAATATTGAGGTCATAAACTCTGTATTATCATATTATATATCATATGACAGAGACAGCATATTGTGTATGATCAAATCCTAGGCATACAGTACTTGATGTGTATTAATGGATCACTCAGTGCAATGGTGTAACACTTTGTGTAACACTGGGAAAAACTATCATGGCACAAGCACATGGGACTATTCAGCTTCAGACACATGACCAAAATCACAGATCGAGCAAATATCAGCAATCTGCACATGCACTGCATCCGCATCACGCGTGTATGAGCTTTCACAATGTGATCACATCTCGGCATGATGGGATCGCAGAGTGATTGACAGGCGATGGGCATTCTGGGGTTGCAACGTGGCGTTGGTGGGGAGTGGTGAACAAAACGCAGGCATGTTATGGATATTTTCTGGGCAGCCATGGTGGGAAACATGGCACCTGCGTTTGCTGGACCACTCCCCCGCAATGCCGTAACACCACCCCGCAAATACCCGTTCCTGTCAATCAAAATTCATCACGGGCGTTAGCACTGCTGTGCATGCACAGATGGCCAACATCAGATGAAATCATATGTACTAAGGAATGACCTCCTTATTACATAGGAAAATGTGGTAGAAAACATGCGGGGTAATTCATAGTTGATTGCAGCAGAAAATTTGTTAGCAGTTGGGCAAAACCATGTGCACTGCAGGGGGGCAGATATAACATGTGCAGAGAGAGTTAGATTTGGGTGGGGTGAGTTCAAACTGAAATCTAAATTGCAGTATAAAAATAAAGCAGCCAGTATTTAAACATCACAGAAACAAAATTACCCACCCAAATCTAACTCTCTCTGCAAATGTTATATCTGCCCACCTGCAGGCACATGGTGTTGCCCAACTGCTAACAAATTTGCTGCTGCAATCAACTCTGAATTACCTCCTTGTGTTTTACCACATTTTTCCTTTAGTACATCCAGGGCCTATGTGAGATGTGTGTGTCTATGAGTGTGTGTGTGTGTGTGTGTGTGTGTGTGTGTGTGTGTGTGTGTGTGTGTGTGTAAGTATGTGAGAGGGGGCATGTGTGTGCATGAGTGTGTGACTCCCCTGGACCCAGCAGCTGGGGGAACTACTTCTCCCTGCAGCAACTGAGCCTCCCTGCAGCCCCTAAGCAACCTAGCAGTCTCCATGCCTCCCACCAGACCCCTCCCCAGAGGGAAGATGGAAAGGAGACCACAGGGAACTGCAGAGACTACCGAAGGGGTAAGTATCACTTTTTAATTATTTTTTATTCATGCGACGCAGGATTTTGAGAGGTGAAAAACCCTGTGATCAATATTTTAAATTGGATACTGTATCATTGGTATCATGATAATCAAAAACCGGGTGCATTGTCTACGAGGTGTTTTACTGTACTGTACCTCAGTAGACCTTAAGCCCAATTAAATTCCACGCTTAATGTTGTATATTTTTATTAACTACTTAACTGACAATTTTTCCCCAAACAAGAAATTCCACATTTAGAAACTCTTTTTAAAAATATATTTACATATTTTATTGAAAAAAAGAATATAGCTAGGGAGTGTCTTGCACATCTTGTGTCCATAGGACTCAATTGTTAACTTACCTCTCACCACTTAAATGTAACAATTTATTTACTGAACCTAACAAAGCCTGCACAGATCATAGTGATCTGTACAATGTTTTCAATCCACCACAGAATTAAGGCAGATTCTAGCGGAGGTAAAGATTATATCCATTAGGTTTTTAGACTGAAAATATACTGTACTTTTGTGCTTCTATTGACACTTAGGGGGAGATGAACTAAGCAGTGAAAAGAGTGGAGAAGTTGCCCATGACAACCAATCAGCTGCTATATATAATTTTATAGTATGCAAATTATAAATGTTACTTCAATGCTGATTGGTTGCCTTGGGCAACTTCTCCACTAGCTCACTTCTCCACTCTTTTCACTGCACAGTACTTCTCCCCCTAAATCTGATGGTTAGTAAATACTGAATTTTTAGACAGCAACCCAACAGCAATGTGCAGTGGCATACCTCCCAACTGTCCCAATTTTCGTGGGACAGTCCCATATTTTTGGGACTGTCCCACTGTCCCACCCACGGGCCGCAGTTTCCCACTGGGGGGGGGGGCAGTTGGGAGGCTCCTGCACTTGCTGCTCTTCTTATTCAGTGGAGACAGAAAGAGAGGAGGAATGCCAACAGCTCACAGAGCACTGGGCATGCTCCCTCAGTGATGAAAATGGGACATGGTTTATAATCGCGGACGCTCCGCAAAGCCACGCCCCTTTCCATAGGTCACATCCCTTTTTTGGGCACATGCACGTGCAGATGTCCCTCCTTCCCAATGACAAAAAGTTGGAATTTACACACACAACAAACCCAATTCTTAGTAAATTTGCCTCTTGGTCTTATGGACACTGGGGTACCTGAGATGCATGGAAAGGTTTACTACAGAGATTGCCTTATCATAGTTATCACTTGTTTAAGCCTAAGCAGAAGAACGATGCTTTCTAATTGAAATAGAACATATGCATTCAATAGGGTGAGCAATATATTTTACATTATTTTTTTCTCTCTGATATGACTGTAGACTGGGCTGCCTCTGTCAATGTTAGAGTGGCTGCTACTGTAATCTGATAATTTACCTTGTTTTATTTTTACACTTCATGTTTTAAACATAATTTGTGCCTGTTAGAAAAACACCTTTCTCACTTGTTCACCAGCTATTACAAATTATTGTAATATTAACATGCATGCTGAGTGGGTTATATAGTAATACAGTATAGTGAATGATCATGGTTAAGCATCTCTACAGTTTGTCAGAAATATTATACACTGTAATTTTGCCTCTTAACAATGATGTGGTCAAGAGGCCCAGGTGATTTAATTGTGGCATATGTATGTTGAGAAATCAATCAGTTGTTACTAAAATAATTTCCAGGAGATATTGTAGCATCAATAATGTATAGAAATAATGGATTTATAAGTGTGAAATATCTTAAAAAGGATCAAAAAGAATGTCCATTTACTTAGACGTTTCAGAATTAGTAGGACATTTGATGAAGACATTTTAAATATCTTCATCAAAAACCAAGACCCAAAAATAAATTGGGCTCCCCTCTCAAAGTTTAACCAGCTCTAGGTTAATCATTTGGGGGTTGGTTTTACGATATTGTAGGGGAAATGCAATAAGGTTTTCAACATGTAATCAATTGATAAATATCTTGTTGGATATCCAAAGTTAAGTTACTATATAAATGTATGGCTAATGGCATTACTACAGAACCTGCAGCCTGCTTGGAGGTGCCAGGCTTGGAGGACACCACTGCTATTTAAGCAGATTCCCATACAGACTAGCCACCCATATGTAAGTCTGCCTAAAATGTCCCTCCTTAAATGTCTGCTGCTTTGGAGGAGTAAGATGCTAGAGGTCATATTTGACTTTCAGTGTCTGACAGCAAGCACAGAGCTACAACACTACAGTGCTACCTGGAAGTGCTGGCACCAATGAGCTTTACATCCCTGGTAATGAGCATTAAACCCCCGTAAACTGGCATGATACCCAGAGCATGAAATCTCTGGCAACAAACATTACACCCCTGGCAAAGAGCATGATATCCAGAGCATGAAACCCCTGGCAACAGAAATGACACCCCTGGCAACGAGCATGACACCCAGAGCCTGAAACCCCTGGCAATGAACATTACAGCCCTGCCAATGAGCCTTGCACCCCTGGCAAAGAGCATTACACCGATGGCAATGAGCTTGACACCCCGGGAGAGTATAGCCTGCCAACAAACATGACACTCAGCATGAATCCCCTTACAATGAGCATTACACACCTGGCAATGAGCTTTACACCACTGGCAATGAGCATGACACCCAAAACATGAATCCCTTGGCAAAGAGAATGGAAATCAGAGCATGAGTCCCCTGGAAATGAACTTGGAACCCAGAGCATGAAACCCCTGTCAATGAGCATGGAACCCAGAGCATGACACACCTGGCAATAAGTAGATAATTTAAAATTAGATGTAAGCCTTTTTGTGGGGGGTATTGTGGTGTGTGTGTGTGGCATAATGTATCATGCACATTGCTGTGTGTGACATAATGTATAATGGGCATTGCGGTATATGGCATAATGTGTCACAGGCATTACGTTATGTGGCATAAAAAATCATTATGGTGGCATATTTCATTGTGGGCATTGCTGTGTGTGGCATTATGTGTAACAGCATAATGGTGTGTGGCATAATGTGTAATGGCAATACAGTGTGTGGCGTAGTGTGTAATGGACATTACAGTGTGTGGTATAATGTGTAAAGGACATTGTGGTGTGTGGCATAATTTGTAAGGGGCATTACTATGAGGAGGAAAAATGGCAAATAATATAAGGGATGTGAATCAGGATTTTTTTTTTCTGTGGTAGCCAATGTCTGGTCGTGCAGGTTGTAAAATGCCCCTGCAGTGAGGTCACACCCCTTGCAGATGCGCACAAATTCTTTACTTTTCATATGGCACTGATGTGGGGGGACGCCAGAAGCTTTTTAGGCAGGGGGAGCAATATTTATAGTTATGCCACTGGATAGGGTACCTCATTATCTTTGATGACATAGAATTTCACTAAAGAATTTTGTTGTGTGACATTGTGTGACATTTTGGATCTGACCTTTAACAGTTATTTGGTAACCTTGTGGAATGTTTGTTAACTATGGACATAAAATTAAAATTAAGGTGAGTTCTGTTACTCTTGCAGTAAATGCTAGAGTTAAAGAAATAGGGAGCCTTTCCTCGAAACAGCAACAATGGTGTATATTTACTAGCTTGCTCGTTTTTAGAACTGGCGATGTTGCCCACAGCAACCAATCAGATTCCAGCTATTATCTTCTAGAAGGTGCTGGATAAAATATAAGTAGAATCTGAATTGTTGATATGTGCAACAGCTCCACTTAAATAAACCTGCACCTTAGTAAATATACCCCAATTAATTACACTTACTAAAGGTCAATTTCTAAGGAATATCTCCTGGTAGACCAAGGGGTATATTTACTAACATTTGATTTTCAGTGTTGAAGGATTTGCCACTCGATTTATATTCGATTTTGACTTTGAAGATTTACTAAAGGAAAAATTGAAAGTCAAATTGAACCTAAAACCAAATTTAACTCAAATCCCTCTTAAAATCGAATTTCTGAAAAATATATAGGATTCCCTCCTTTACTAAATTTAAATTTGCAAATTGATTTCAAATCAAACTCTAAAATTCACTTCAAATCCCCAAATGAATAGAATAATGAGAGACATTTCATTTGAGCTTCTAAAAACCATTCTATCGGTGGGAAATTGAATGTGATGATTGTAGAAGTTGCCAAAAGCATGTGGGGCAGAGTGGCTGTGGAAATAATGGGTTCTCAAGGATATGCTATGCTGTGCACCTAGCTGCAATTCACCACCTGATTGTGAGAATCCAGGAGCATCAATCAGAGCAACATACAGCACGTGCATACAAATAGGCATCATAACTATTCTGTGAACTTGCAGGTAGTCTGTGATGCAAAACTAAAATTCATGAGTGTTGTGACTGGCTATCTTGGTTCATGCCATGATGCCTACATCCTCAGCAATTCATCACTGTCTGCAAAATGTGAGGTGGGACAAATGCCCAAAGCAAACTCCTCCTGAGCATATAGCTACTCATTCCATGACATATCTGGGCTAATAAAAACAAGGTTTAAAAATCGGGAGGTATATTATTATATCAACTGGCAAAAGTCTCCGACATTGTGCTCTCCTGCTGTCCATTACATAATCACCCATAAAATCAACCACTCCCCCTGGATTATGCAATAAACAGTGAATAGACAAAGGTTTTGATACCAACAATTGACTGTGTGAGCACAAAAAGCGGAAGGCAGGCAGGGAGATAGGTTAGGTAGATATGACTATTGCCAAATTTTTCAGCTGTATTTCTTTAAATAAATACATTTTACTCTTCAGTTAGGTGTTCATGTATAAAACAGTGTAAAGAGAGGATTTCCCCTTTAATTAGTATGCATGTGATACATTTGGCCCAATAGGAATGAATGACAAAGTTCTGTTAAATTTTTCATAACATTTTTCATTTTTAACATCGCTCAAAATCAAATTTAATTTGAAAATTTTATGCAGAATCGATTATTAGTAACTGAGGGATTTTTTAAAGGGATTTTGCAGTTCAATTAGAATCAATTTCAGTTGATTTTAAGATTCATAAACATGAATCTCAAATCAAACTTTAGCACATTTTGCCTCAATTTATAATTGATTAAAATTGGCCTTTAGTTACCCCATTTCTGAGTTAGAAGGTTTGGATGAGAGAAAATAAAAAAAATGGATCTACAGTATGTCACATGTTGAGAAGTTTTTACGTGTGATGGGCCTAGGTAAAACTATACCTTGTAATAGGCAGCATTAAATATTATTCTCTAAGAAATTGGGGATAAGAAAAGTGAAAGCTGATCCATATACAGTACTCTAACAGTGGATGAGTCTAGACCTGAATCATATTTGTCTGCCAAGAAATCTAAGCCTATGTACTAATTAATTACTTTGTGATGTTACTGATTTAGAACACAATTCATTCAATTCTAACATCATAGCTCTGTATCTGACACTGGTAAAGTAGAAGGCCTTTTAGGTGCATTTACAGTATTAAAGCTTCCATGATAGGGGCTAAAGGTAAGTCTGTGAGCAACCTAGTAATGTCACCATCAATATAAACTGGGGCAGTTTGTCTAACAGGTCTATGGTTTATTTAAAACATTCTGTGGGGTATCCCAGAGGAATTCCGGGGCAATAGTCTGAGGACTAAAATTAGGGGATCCAGAGTTTATATATTCAAGAATCATTTTGGAAACTTGGTCTGTTCTGATTTTGTGTAGTAATCTCAATAACCAATTGGGGGAGGGAATACATATAGTAGAGGGAGTTCTGTACACTGAATAGACATTAAGTCCAACATCCAGACACCCTTGGTTCATAATATGGACACAAATAGAAGAGTCTGAGAAGTAGAAGGGTAGCAAAAGCATCTATGCCTGGAGCCTGAAATGTTTGTATTATTCTCTGAAATACCACCTTCTGAATATCTACAGTACTTTGACTAACGTAAGTTGCTCTCTGGAACGTGGGTCTGATTACTCAAAGAAAAAGGTGAGATAACAAACCATTGCCAATAAGGGCATCAATATGTAAAAAAAAAAAAAATACTCTAATCAATAAGTATAATATTTATTACTTACTTAAAAAAAATCCACTGAGGTCATAAAGAACACACAATAATAATATAAAAAAAAAGCAATAAAAATTGATAAGGACTAAATATCTAACATATGCCACTGTAGACAGCAACTGGTAGAAAAAAACAATGTGACAGTCACCATGAAAATAAAACAGAGTTAAAAGGTCCAATTCTACAATAAAATTGTTGTTTGTGCACATGTACACATTCTTATTTAGTACTGAGATGGTGATAAACTTATGATAAGCTTTTGTTTAGTTAATAATTCCAATTTGAAGCTGTAGGTATAAAAGAATAAATTCCCGCAACTGCTGCTACTAGGATTATGTTCCACCCAGTGGTGGGAGAAAGATGAGCTGTAAAAAACATTATGACCACGCTGGAAGCTCTCAGCCTCTTCCTGGAGAGGTGACACATAGTTTGGTAACCACGGGAGTAATGTTACCAGCCATTGGTACTAGCCAGTGAAGGTATGCTGGTCTGGCTGTAAGTTCACCACAATCAGGTCTCCATTAATGTTAGGAAAACCTGAGTGGACCTAATTAGGTTGCTCAAGGTCACTTATAAATACTGGCAAAGCTGGTAAAGGTGAAGTGAGATGGTGATAAGTCAAAGTCCCTTTGTTACCCTAACAGATTTCTACATCTCT
This sequence comes from Pseudophryne corroboree, assembly GCF_028390025.1. Classification (NCBI taxonomy): domain Eukaryota; kingdom Metazoa; phylum Chordata; class Amphibia; order Anura; family Myobatrachidae; genus Pseudophryne; species Pseudophryne corroboree. The sequence continues at coordinate 329,165,021 of NC_086445.1, forward strand.
GTAAATGTGACCGTTTCCTCAGAGGGTAGTAACTAATTTGTGTGGCCTAGTATGTATGTTGCCTTGAGAATTATTTGTTCTTGCATTACCCAGAAATACAGAAATGGAATGTGTTCCGCGCTCCTCCCATTTGTGTTCCAACCATCAGGTTGTCAAAGCACAGAAATAAAATAATATTGTGTAGATCTGGAGCTACCAATCTCTAAAGAACTAGTTTTGATGCTCTGAGCTCTAAAATATTTACGTGGAAAGGTTTTGTTTTATGGATGAAACAATTATAATCACTGCACTAGTTCTATGAAATTTGTTCAAAATGTTATACCTGTGTAGGATCTGCATCCCATTGAGATACACAAATGACTTGTCTTTTTAAAATAAATGTTTTTGTTATGTATAAAATAAAGACAATATAAAAGAAAATACTGATTCATAGGTCTTGATCAATTCACAAATATATATAAATATGTAACAAATGTCTTCAGCTTGATACTTTCTGTCTTGTTATTATGTTGCTCCTCAACCATAAAATACCAAACTCTGGTGTCCCAGTGAGGTCTTATTCATAAATACCAATCTAGTCACTGAAAAAAAGTACATTGAGAGTAGTGTGAAAAAGGCTTACTTTTCCCGGGTTAAAAAGAGCAATGTCCAAATAAACAATATTGCCATCCTGAAATAGGTACCTTTTTACTGCATAATAGAGAGTATCCTTTGCAGAAATGATCCCCAATGAGCCCCATAGTCTCTACATCGCCTATCACCCACAAACTACAGAAAAATTTTAAAGATGCAAAAGTATCATTTTAAATCTAATTCAGGAAAATACAGTAATCAAATTAACATGAATAGCAGTCATTGCCAATTTTGTTGTATAACAATAGAAGCATCCACACTCTTCAGCTACATCTCCTTCTAAAAAATAAATTGGAGAAATTGTCTTGCTTCATGGCAGAGCCTAGCAACACATATGTCACCATCACATCTCATTAAAATTACTGAAAGACATTCAAGTACAGTAGCTGTGGTAGACACATAAAAAAACTGTCCACAGGTGTATCACATCTCACCTTGTGAAAGTTATGACTTGGGCTGGAATGAGGATTCATGGTTAAATAACAATCACTGCATTTTATACATCTATCAATCACACACAAGAGAGTATGGAACAAAATACTTCAAGAAGAGATATAGAAATATCATCAAATCACAAATTCAATTTGTACTGTTTTAGTTCATATTTTTATTAAACTCAACTGCCTATGTCAAGCATACTGTAACTTCTTTCTACAAACAAGAAGCACACAATGTGGACCCAATTTAATACAAGTTATACTAATCTATTTACATTATAAGCCACTGGGAGTACAAAACCAGTTGGTCTTACTCAGAACTCAGAGCACACCTGGTCCTCTAGAAGTGAGATGTTGATGATGCTTTCTTCACATAGTCAGGCAATGAGTAATGCGGTGGTAAAATACTATCAGCATAGAAAGGGTAAATAGTAAAAGGAAATGGAATACAGCAAGTGCAGGTTAGAGTTGAATTTATTATTTATGTCTCCTCCCAATATTCCAATTCTTGCTGCAGCTTTACTGTCATCAACTCCCTCCTTTACCATTGCACTTTGCACTCCACTCTTACTCTCCTCCCTCTTTGCACTTGACTTCACCATTCACTTTATATGCAATCACACCTCCTTTCTATATTCTTCTTCTATACCTGCCCCTCTATTTCCCTTTTTCAATGTGTTAGCCTTCTCTACCATTTCATACTATCATCATCTTCCAACTTGTCCCTATTACTAAACACATTCTTTGCTCTATGTCTCCTGGAGCAAGCATCCCCCTTGTCCATCACTTCAACCAATCTCACTCTTACTGCACTGTTTCCTGTGATCCTTTAAGCTTGCCTTTATTTTATCAATTCTTAAGAAACTTTTATTTTACCTTGACATTCTCTAACACTAAAAATTACTGAAAATATATCTCCCTCCAACTGGCCTCTCACTCTCTCATGTCTCTTTCTGTCTTACTGTCATCTCATCCAGGTTCTCCCAGCACTTTCTTTCCCCTGCCAGGACCCTGTTATCTCCCCCACATTCTCTTTCTATTGATAACATATCCTTCTATTCTGTCCATCAAGTCAGCTGCTAGTACTTTCATCTCCTTCAACCATCACTTTCAAAATCTCTCTGGCTAATGTGAAATCTACTACAACATCTCTAAGATTAGGTCCTTTGCACAGATGATTCCAACAAGACTCCATGCACTAATCATCTCCCACTGTGACTACTGTAACTTCTACCTGTCTGGTCTCTTTTTATAGATGTATCTCACTTCAATCGATCCTGAATGTTGCTGCTTGACATACTGTATTGTCATATCTTGCTACTCAGTGTTGGCTTCACCTTCTGTAACCTCCTTCAATAGCTCACTATCCATTTTAGAGTCCAGTTTTAACTCCACCCTTGCATCCAAAGCCCTTAATAATTTCTCCACATTCCACATACACAACTTCACTTCTGTCCTCACCCCCTTCCACCCCACCTGCTCTTTCATTGCCCATTACTTCAGCTCCATCCCACTCACCTACCCTCAGGCCCAGTTCCAAAACTTCTCCCTCTATGCACCCCTCCTCTAAAACTTACTACCTCAACAAGCCAGAGTTTCTAGTAATCTTGCTTGCTTGAAATGTGCACAGAAAGCATGTCTTTTCATTAAAGCCTACCAGCTTTCCCCAGATTTCACTTACTGTACCTCTCAATGCAGACCTGTTCTCCTCCCCAGTTCACATGCCATCTGTCCACTCCCCTCTTTAGTATTTAAACTATCATGGAATGGGCTTTCTTTAAATGTGTTCCTCCTTTAGAACTATCCATGTTCCCTGTCTTCTGTAGCCAAGTTCATACAATTACTTTGATACTATACACTTTCCCTTACCTTGGGAATAGGCTCATTGAGTGCCAAACTGCTGTCCCTCAATTTAAATTAGCATTGCTTGCTCTACAAGATGATTAGATGCTTTTTCCTCACCTCATATGATGAAGCATCCCACTCAGAATTTTCCTGGTTTAACAGCAAAGAGTCATCAAGTACTGAGGGGCAGATGTATTAAGCCTGGAGAATTAATTAAGTGGAAGGAGATAAAGCACCTGCCAATCAGCTCCTAAATGCCATTTTTCAAACCCAGCCTGTAACATGACCATAAGGAGGTGATTGGCCAGTGCACTATCAACTTCCGCTTTATCACTTCACCAGGCTTAATACATCTGCCCCTTAAACACAGTTTCCTTATTAAAAAAGCTGTAAAAAGATCTATATATAAATTCATACCTAACTAAATATTGAGTTTGATCTTCACTTTTAGATCACAGGACTGATTAAGCCACAATGATTCTTGAATATACAGGGTGTTTCAAAAAACAGGTAACTGAAACTCTTTTCTATCCTCACACATTGCTCGTAGTGCTGCGGGGTCTGCCATAACATCCTTTATTTTGACTAAACATGTTTCCTGGAACATATCCAACCAAGACAGGATAGGCGGTGCAGGCCTTTGTAAATTGTTCTGGAACCAAGTTGTTATAAATGCTAAGGAAGTCCATACACCACACACATTCATGGATGGAGTACTGTGGCATACCAGCTTTCACTCAATGTCTACACATTCAAGTTTCAGGTACCATTACTTTGAAACAACCTTATATTTGGCATTCCTGGGCAGTGACTGGGAAGTGGCTAAACAGACACATGAATATATTGTAGCTGTTGGTAGTGTCTTGGGCATGTAGCAGAAGTGGTTGTGGGCTCAGATGCTTAATCTTGAATGGCATCCTGCAGCCTAGAGAGGCACTCTTAGGACACTCCTTACAGGTGTCAGTATACTTATCTGGTGATAGGGATTTTTTGATGCAAAAATACATCCTGCTACCGCCCTGGTTTGTATGACAACAATATCTTGTGGCAATAGAGCTGGCAGTTGTACAGTACAGTACATCATACATGCAGATTGTTCTAACAGCAATGGGTTGTAATAATATTCTTTAATTGCTACCCCAGTTTTCCACTTATTTTGCATATACAGTACAAAAGGAAGAGTCCTGGAATTGTGGGATTGCTCACTCCCTGAAGAGGACATATCACATGTTGAAATGCATTGAAGCATGCCCAGCTTAACAAACCACACTGACTCTCACAGAAGCATTTCAGGTAGAGTTACAATGTGATATGTTGTCATGTTATGTTGGATCATGCCTGATTCAACAGTTTAGCAAACCTGATGGTATTTGTTTCATTTAATTTGACTAAAATAAAACAAATTTGTTTTAAACAGTAGACTCAGTCATAATTAATGACACACACCATAATCATTATCTCATACCTACATTAACTTGATAACACTACTGGGATGACTAGGACCAAATCTGGTAGAGATAGCCAAGTGAAAGTACACTTGCTTCATAATTTAAGATCCTACCCAAGTTCAAATTAGAACATTTACTCCATTCTATATACTCTTCTTAAACGTTATGTATGGCACCATAATAGACTATAAGGAAGGGTACAACAACATGACAAGCAGACACACAGATTAAATACTCACTGCCACAGAGAACAGATAGTAATTTGGGTGCATCTATAACCTTAGCAAACACTAGGGTGTGCAACGTGTACAATATACTGCCACTCACAGACTGAGAGGTAGATTTATTGAAGCTTTTAAAAATGAAATTGGTGTTTCCAATAGAAACCAATCAGATTTTAACTTTGATTTCTTTACTGCATCCTAGAAAACTAGTTGTTGTGGGCAATACCATGACTTAAGAGATATTGTAAAACTTACCTTGGTTAACTCTTTACCTTTGAGGTTCATAGCCATCCACAGGGAAGACACTGGGTTTGATGGTAGAGACCAGGATCAGGGCACCAAACAGTTAAGCTTCTTGCTCCAAAAATGCATTGGTTCTTCCCCCCTCATACCCCGCCCACAACCCAGGCTCTTCAGTTTTAGCTAACAAGCCCAAAGCAGGAGCTGGAGAGGACAGAAGGAAGAATACACACAGAAAACACACTCTCACAAACAGGAGATGGGAACTGGTGATGAGATTAACCCTTTGATGCTAGGTGCTACAAGTTGGGATCCTTGTGGATGCCATGAACCTTGAAGAAAAAGAGTTCACCAAGGTAAGTTTTACCATAACTCTTATTTACTTCTTCAGAGTTCATAGCCATCCACAAGGAAGATGCTGCGATGGCTCAAAGCTGTTGAAATAGGGAGTGGGTGCTCCTAAGCTGAGAGTAGAATGCTGCATACAAAAGAGAAGCAAACGTAACAAAGGCATAAAACCTAAGAAACTTGTGGACAGAAGACCACGTGGCTGCCTTGCATAGCTGTTCAGCAGATGTCTTGCCATGACAAGTTGCCCACAAAGGTCCCAAAGATCGAGTAGAATTAGCAGTGTCAGAAACTATTACAGGGAGGGTAGTCTGCTTGTAAACTTGTGAGATAGTCATGCATTGCCATATGACCAAAGTCTGTTTATTAGCTGGCCAGCCCCACTTGTGGAATCCATAGAGAACAAAAAGGGAATCTGTTTCCCTGATGGAACTAGTACAGTCCACATAGATGTCAAGAGCACGGACCACATCCAGGAAGGCTTCCTCTGCTAAGATTGCAAGAAAAAATAGGTGGTAACACTGTACTAGGCGCCAATCCAAGTAACAATGAATAGTGACAATGTGTCAAAACATAGGTGACAGAAATTATAGCAGAGATGAGTGAAGCATGATGATGAACATTCCTTTACAATACTTTAGTTCAGGCGTGTAGAAGGTTCTCTGAACTTCTCATATGTAGCAAGACACCGTCAGCAAGGTCTCATTCCACGATGTCATAAAAATGAAAATATGGAATATATTGTGTAACACAGTTTTTATTCCTTCACAAAATATTTCCAAACACATAAAAAGATTTCATCCAAATAAAACTCTCCCTCTAACTGGACAGAGCACATGCAGCATAAAATATGATAGCCATGCTGTGTGTATAGGAATTGGCTACAGTCAATACCGAATAGCCAATTTAAGAGAATCAGCCAAATTGTTCAGGAGATAACATCTTTAAACAACAAGCTGAACAACTGGAAAAGAGATTCCAAGATAGTGGTTATGAAGCTGAAGATGACAGGAGAGTTAAGGAACAAACCATGGGGATTAATAGGGAAGAACTTCTTAAAGATAAAGAACAAGTCAGGGATGAGCATAATCATTTTGAATATGCATTTTTAACTAATTATAGTATATAACACAAATCTTTGGAACACTCGATCAAGAAACATTGGAGTCTTCTAAAGAAAGATCCTGTGTTGATGGGAGTCTTACCAGAAAAACCAATATTTATTTCCAAAAAGGCACCAAACCTAAAAAATAATCTAGTTAGAAGCGACCTACCAACTATAAAGAAAGAGGGGCATATTAGTACTAAAGGTTTTCATCGATGCGGGTCATGTGTTGGATGTAAAACAATTAAGACGGATAGTGGGAAGAAATTAGAAAAACTAGTCATTAATAGACAAACACATCAGATATGTGACTTTATAACATGTAACGTTAAAAATGTTATATACGCAATAGAGTGCTCATGTCATATGTTCTATATAGGAAGGACTTCTAGACCTCTGAAAATACGCGTAGAGGAACATCTGAGGAATGTGAAAAAAGGCCTCGAAACACACGCCTTATCTAATCATTTAAAAAAAAATCACAATTGTGATTCAGGCCACATTCTGAGATTTGTAGGGTTAAAAAGAGTGGAAGCAAATCATCACCAAAACAATACTGCAAAGCAATTAGCAAAACTAAAGATGCAGCTTATATATAAATATAATACACTTATACCTGGGGGTCTTAACTCAGACTTTGAAGTCAAGTGGTTTTTATGAAATTTTCATGAAATTTTTATGAAATTTATGAAATTATTTGTTTATTGATGAAAGTATCCGCTTTTTATGGAATTTTTATGAAATTATCTGTTTATTATGTGTATCGATCTTATCTTTTACTGTGTCTTAATATGGGCATTTTCTATTCACTTTGTCCTTTACTATGATAGAAATTATTTTTAGTATGTATTATATGGAATTGAAATGCCCCACTTTGGGGTCAATGAAAAGTTGTTTTTTTATTTAATAGGCTCCAATACAGATTTTTTGTACAGTCTTATGTCTGTTTTTCATGGACTATATCATGGAAATAAACTGCAGTGGGATCCAGTTGCTGTAGTGATACTCATCAACAAATTATGCGTATGACGCCCTGCATAATGATGCCTCTTTCAGCTGTGCCTCGCCTGGTGATATGGACGTACCTAAGGACGGGATTGAGGGTGGAAGTGATGATGGATCCTAGCTTAAAGACGGGGCTGTGGGCGGAAGTGACGATGGATCCAGTAACCTGAGTATTCCGGAAGTGACGTCCCGCGGGGACCAGTTACGATCTGGACTTTTTAAATGACTGATTATAACAAATTTAGAAGGTGTTAACTTGCGGGGAATACTATAAGGTGGAGGAAATAAGGACTGATCCATATGGACTCTATATTAAACCCTGTTTGCCCCTTTATTCTGTCAGTATCTAAAGCAGTGTGAGACATGACCGGAAGTGGTAGTCATAGTAACAGAAGTAAACATAGTGAAGGAGCCATGTTTTTTTACAGATGTTCTTACTTACTTTTAATTATTGACCTGATTGGATAGTCTTGGGAATATAAGCATTGTAGTTCTGAGGGGGAGCACATCAGCCTTGAAAAAGGGCCTAGGAAGGACTGAAACGCGTTGGCGCAGCTAAAGGTGCTTCTTTGCTGTTGGTGGAAGGGAGATTGCCGGTATATCCAGGACGCCTTTTCCCGGGAGGCCACCTGGTGAATTGAAACACGCTTGATTGAGGATTTTTTATCCTCTCATGATCCGGTAATTATAACCTATACACACAGCATGGCTATCATATTTTATGCTGCATGTGCTCTGTCCAGTTAGAGGGAGAGTTTTATTTGGATTAAATCTTTTTATGTGTTTGGAAATCTTTTGTGAAGGAATAAAAACTGTGTTACACAATATATTCCATATCTTCTTTTTTATTACATAGTGGAATGAGACCTTGCTGAGGGTGTCTTGCTACATATGAGAAGTTCAGAGAACCTTCTACATGCCTGAACTAAAGTATTGTAATGGAATGTAATCATCACGCTTCACTTATCTCTGCTATAATTTCTGTCACCTAAGTTTTGACATTGTCACTATTCATTGTTACTTGGATTGGTGCCTAGTACAGTGTTACCACCTATTTTTTCTTGCACTGTTATTCTTTGGAGTGGGAGACACCCATATTTGGTATATACAGTATAGGCAGCCGGTTTCGCGCATTGAAGGGTTGCTTTGTTTGGTCTATTTCCTCTGCTAAGATGACTGGAGAGAGGCAGGCCAGCACAGCAATTTCCTCATTGAAATGGAAGCTGGATGCCACCTTTGGGAGGTAACTGAGTTTAGTCCACAGGACTGTACTATCATGATGAAATATCAGAAATGGAGAGTGGCAAGTCTGACACCCATCCTGCCGAGGCTATGGCCAAAAGAAAAAAAGTATTTGCCATTAACCATTTGCGGTTAACTAAAGCCAGAGGTTCAAATGCAGACTGCTGCAATGCATGGAGAACTATGGATAAATTCCATGGAGCACCCAGAGACATAAAGGGAGGTTGGATACTCAGAATTCCCTGGAGGAAGGTATGAACATCTCATAATGTAACAATCCATTTTTAGAACCAAACATATAGATCCAAGAACTGTACCTTAAGAGAAGCAAGGTATAGGCCAAGGTCCAAACCCACCTTGAGAAAGGCTAGGAGCCCAGAAATCTGAAAAAAAAACCCAATGGATCATAGTGACATCGAGCAAACCACTGGAAGTAAGTATGTCACAGTACAGGCCAAAGCAGGTTTGCAGGGCCAGAGCAATGTCTGCACCACTGAACTGGAGAAACCTTTAGATCTTAAGAGGGATGACTCAAGAGCCACGCCATCAAAGACAGGTGGGCCAAGCCCGGGTGCAGGCAGGGACCTTGAAACAAGAGGTCTGGTCACAGAGGGGAGTGAAAGGGGGCATCTATGGAGAGACTTTGGTATCAGTAAACCAATGGCACCAGGGCCAAGCCAGGGCTACTAAGATCACGGTTCCAGCTTCCTGATTGAATTTGCGCAGCAACCCAGGAAGGAGAAAATCCGGAGGAAAAACTGTAGATATGCCAGATGGAAGGTCCATTTGACTGCCATCACAGTCTGTTGTCCTGGACCCATACAAGAGAAGCTTGTAAGTGTGTGATGAGGCCATGAGATCCACATCTTGGAGACCCCATTTGTCTATCAAAAGCTGAAAGATGTCTGGATGCAGAGAACACTCTCCAGCATGCACATCTTTATGAGTGAGGAAGTTCACCTCCCAATTGAGAATCCCCAGAATGAAGAGTGCGGAGATTGCCTGGAGGTGGTGTTCTGCCCATTGAAGAATCCATGCTACTTCTGTCATTGCCGAGGCACTGCAAGTGCCTCCTTGATGATTGAGATAAGCCACTGCAATGGCATTGTCTGACTGGACTTGAATTGGACAATCCTGATGTATGTCTTGTGCCAAAGTGAGGACTGGGTATACAGTCCAAAGCTCCAGAATGTTGATCAGTAAGTCCCCTTCTGCTGGAGTCCAGCATCTGTGAAAAGTGTGGGTTCTGGTGACTTCTCCCTACCCTCAGCGACTTGTGTCCATGGTTAGAAGAAACCAATTCAGGATCCAGAATGGCCAACCCTTGTCTGGGTGGAAGGTCAGCAACTACCCATGAGAGGGATGTCCGAACTTCTGGAGTGATTACTTTATCTGCTTTGGGTGTCTGTTCCACCAGGATAGGATCAGACATTCAAGCAGTCTGGAATAAAATTGAGTGTATCCCACCATGTCGATAGTGGAAACCATGAAACCCAATGTCTGCATTGCTGTGTGAATTGACACCCTGTGACTGTGGAGCAATTTGTACACAAGTAGTTGCAGAGCCACAATCTTCTCCTGTGGGATGAAGTTTCTCTGTACGTGAGCATCTAAATGAGATCCCAGATGTATCATCTTATAAGAGGGGATCAGAGAAGACTTTGGCCAATTAATTAGCCATCCGTGTCTCTGCAGGAAGGCAATGGTATTTTGAAGATGGTGGCTGAGTATCTCAAGAGAGGCCACATAGTAACATAGTAACATAGTAACTAAGGTTGAAAAAAGACAATTGTCCATCGAGCTCAACTTATTTGTGGTCTCCTATGCAGTCTTATTATAAGACTAGTTATTTTTATATTAGGACTAGTTATATTAACTATAATGCGTGCCTATGCACCATAACCCTGAATATCTTTATCCAATAGGAATATATCTAACCCATTCTTAAAGGTGTTGACTGAGTCCACCATTTCTACTCTCTCAGGCAGGGAATTCCAAACACGTATTGTCCTTACTGTGAAAAAACCTTTTCACCTCAATGTGCGGAAACTCCTCTCATCTAACCTAAGCGAGTGACCACGTGTCCTCTGTGCTGATCTTATAGAAAACAGGTCCCTCCCAAGCTCTGTGTATTGACCACTTATATATTTGTATACGTTGCTCATGTCCCCTCTTAGGGGGTCATTCCGAGTTGTTCGCTCGCAAGCTGCTTTTAGCAGCTTTGCACACGCTAAGCCGCCGCCTACTGGGAGTGAATCTTAGCTTATCAAAATTGCGAACGAAAGATTTGCAGAATTGCGAATAGACACTTCTTAGCAGTTTCTGAGTAGCTCCAGACTTACTCGGCATCTGCGATCAGTTCAGTCAGTTTCGTTCCTGGTTTGACGTCACAAACACATCCAGCGTTCGCCCAGACACTCCTCCGTTTCTCCAGCCACTCCCGCGTTTTCCCCAGAAACTGTAGCGTTTTTTCACACACACCCATAAAACGGCCAGTTTCCGCCCAGAAACACCCACTTCCTGTCAATCACATTACGATCACCAGAACGAAGAAAAAACCTCGTAATGCCGTGAGTAAAATACCTAACTGCAAAGCAAATTTACTTGGCGCAGTCGCACTGCGGACATTGCGCATGCGCATTAGCGACTAATCGCTCCGTTGCGAGAAAAAAAATAACGAGCGAACAACTCGGAATGACCACCTTAGTCTCCTCTTTTCCAATGTAAACATGCCTAGCCTTGCAAGCCTTTCCTCGTATTCCAACGTCTCCATTCTCTTGATTAGTTTGGTCACCCGCCTCTGAACCTTTCCTAGCTCCAGGATATCCTTTTTGTAATATGGTGCCCAAAATTGCACACAGTATTCAAGATGTGGCCTCACTAGTGATTTATATAATGGGAGTATAATACTCTCGTCCCTTGCATCAATTACCCATTTTATACATGCTAATATCTTATTAGCCTTCTTTGCTGCACTCCTACTTTGGGTACTGCTGCTTAATTTGTGATCTATGTGAACCCCTAAGTTTTTTCCAGTACAGAATCCCCTAATATTACCGCATTTAGTATGTAGGTGTTATTTTTGGTCTTGCCCCCACAGTGCATTACCTTACACTTGTCTGTGTTGAATCTCATTCTCCACTTTGCTGCCCATGCTTCCAGTTTAGTTAAGTTGTTCTGAAGAGACTCAGCATCCCCCTCCATATTTATAACCTTACACAATTTGGTATCGTCTGCAACAATTGACACCATGCTATCTAGACCTATTGTTAGGTTGTTGATGAAAATGTTGAACAAAAGTGGTCCGAGTACAGACCCTTGTGGCACACCACTTAGTACTTTAGTCCAGTTTGAAAATGATCCATTGAACACAACGCGCTGCTCCCTATTATCTAACCAATTACTTACCCAAGTGCATATTGTGCTCCCTAGCCCTATTTCTTGTAGCTTATAGATAAGACACATGTGTGGTACAGTGTCGAAAGCTTTGGCAAAGTCTAAAAAGATTACATCCACCTCCTTACCCTGATCAAGGTTTGCACTTACTGTTTCATAAAAGCCAAGTAAATTGGTCTGACATGATCTGTCCTTCACAAATCCATGTTGGTTCCTTTTAATTACCTTATTTGCTCCAAGGAACTTTTGAATACTGTCCCTTAGAGTACCTTCCAATACTTTCTCCACTATAGATGTAAGACTAACTGGTCTATAAATACCTTGTTCAGCTTTGCTCCCCTTTTTGATTATCGGCACTACCTCCGCTATACACCAGTCTTTGGGAACCATACCCGATTTAACCGAATCCATGAAGATCAAAAATAGAGGTCTTGCTAGTTCTGCGTGCAGCTCCATAAGAACCCTCGGGTAAATTACATCGGGACCAGGTGACTTATTAATCTTTAACTTTTTTAATCGGTCACAGACTACCCTCTCACCTAAATAAGCATTTAGCAGTGGGACATTATCTTTGTTGAGAAGTTGTGTTAGACCCAGCATTTGGTCCTCTCTGGTAAATACCGTTGAAAAAAACTTGTTTAGTTTGTTTGCTATGTCTTTATACAGTAGTTTTGATTAATACTCCCCTCTTGTCCTTTAAAGGGCCTATACTCTCCTTCTTTAGTCTCTTGCTGTTGATGTACTTAAAAAAAATTTGGGGATTCGCTTTGCTTTCCTTTGCTACTAGTTTTTAAGTTTCTACTTTAGCCGCTCTTATTCTTTTTTTGCATATTTTGTTACAGTCCTTATAGTGCTGAAATGACTCCGCATCCCCCTCAGATTTGTATTTTTTAAATGCTCGTCTTTTTTGTCCATTAATTCCTTTATATTTTTGTTAAACCACATTGGTTTGGGATTTTTATTCCTTTTTTTGCTGCTGGTGGGAATAAATTTATGAGTATTATTACTTAGCAGTGATTTTAATACATCCCATTTCTCTGTAGTATTTTCTCCATGAAACAGAATTTCCCATTCAATGTCCCTTAACACTTCCTTCATCATGTCAAAGTTGGCTTTGCTAAAGTTTAGAGTCCTAGTTGAGCCAGTATAGGACTGCTTATGAAAACTGATATTGAATGTGACCATATTGTGGTCGCTGTTACCTATGGGCTCTCATACTTCAATATTTGATGCCAGTTCCCCATTGTTAGTTAATACCAGATCTAAGGTTACATTGTACCTAGTTGGTACCTCGATTAATTGAACTAAGTAATTATCATTTAGAATGTTTAAAAACATATTGCCCCTAGCAGTATCACATGAATTGATTTTCCAGTTTTTGGTTTTCCAGTTTATCTCGGGATAGTTAAAGTTTCCCATCACTACTATGTCTCCTACTCCTGCTGCTCCATCAATTTGATTCAGTAACAATTTCTCATCAGACACATTAATACCAGGCGGCCTGTAGCATAATCCCAATAATAACTTATTTATTCCTTTACCCCCGCATGCAATTTCTACCCATAACGTCTCAATAGTATTTACAGTCCCTTCTTGAATATCATCCCATATAACAAGTTTTAGAAATGGCTTTATGTAAAGACATACCCTCCACCTCGTTTATTTAGTCTGTCTCTCCTGTACAGTGTGTAACCCTCTAGATTGACTGTCCAATCGTGAGATTCGTCCCACGTTTCAGTAATGCCTATAATATCATATTCCTTGCTTGCTGTGAGGATTTCTAGTTCCCTCTTTTTACCTGTAAGGCTTCTAGCACTTACATACATACAATTGAGATGTGTATTTCCCCTTATGGTAGGGACATCATAATTCTTATGCAGCAAAGATGACCCATAATCGTCATTCATTACTGTTATTATAAAACCCTTTTTAGTTCCCATGTTACTACCCTTGCCGTCTGCTCTATTCCTCCCCCCTACTACTCCCCCGTTTTGTTCACTAACACCATTCCTGCTATTTTTACTGAATGACCCATAATTTCTTGCTAAACCCTCCCCCCAGGCACCTAGTTTAAAATCTCCTTCAACCTTCTAACCATCTTTCTCCCCAGCACCGCTGCCCCCTCCTCATTCAGGTGCAATCCATTTCAACAAAAAAGATGGTGCCTGAATGAGAAGTCCACCCAGTGTTCTAGAAACACAAACCCTTCTTTCCTGCGCCAATCCCTAATGCACACATTTACCTCCCTAATCTCCCTTTGTCTCCCTGGACTAGTGCGTGGCACGGGTAATAATTCAGAGAAGATCACCTTAGATGTACTTGCCTTAAGTTTCTTGCCTAATTCCCTATAGTCTTTCTTAAGGACATCCCACCTTCCACTAACTTTGTCGTCGGTGCCAACGTGCACCAAGACCACTGGATCCTTCCCAGCCCCTCCCAACAATCTATCTACCTGGTCCGCGATGTGCCGCACCCAAAATAGCAGGTCATGGAATAGTAGGTCATCCAAATAAGGGAGTAATCTGATACATTGATGATGATACTGAGCCGCCATAATGGCCATGAGTATGGTAACTATTTTTGGGCCTTAGAAAGTCCAAAAGTCAGAGAAAATGCTGCTGCAGAATAGCAAACCTAAGATATTGCTAATGAGAGGATGCTATAGGCACATGTACTGTAGGTAAGCATCCTGGATGTCCAGGGAGACCATAAAGTCCCCAGGCTGCATAGCCAGGACAATGGAATGGATGGTTTTCATATGAAACCTGGGCACTCTGAGAAATTTGTTCAGAAATTCGAGGTTGTGAATGGGCCGATGGTACCCTTTGGGTTTCTGAACCAAGAACAGGGTTGAGTATAAACTCTTGCCCTTTTGTGATGTTGGAACTGGAACAATCAATCCAGATTGTAGTAGGGAGAGGATAGCCACCCGGAGCACCTGAGCTTTGTAGAGGTCTGTGGGAGGGCTTGTGGAATAATACTGTCGGGGATGTTGTCTCATAAAATAAAGTGTGTAACCATAAGAGAACACTCCCTGCACCCAGGCTTTTCTTGTGACCTGACACCAATTTTGTGTGAACAAAAGTCTGCTCCCCACCCTGGGATCTCCCAGGGGGAGGCCCATCCCATCAGGCTGGAGGCTTATCCTCAGGCTTGGTAGTTGGACGTCTGGTAGCCCAGGCCTGTTTGGTTTGGGGCTTAGATGCCTTGGAAGATTGTAACAGACAAGGAAAGGCTTGACCCCTGGCTTTTCCCTGGGGGTGAAAGGACCAAAAGAAGGAAGTACAAGGCCGAGAAGAAGATGCTGAGGGTAGGAAAGCTGTTTTAAAGGCTGCAAGTGTAGTGACAATCTTGTCCAGCCAGGTGCAAAAATAAGTTCCCCTGAATAGGGGAGTGCTTCAAGGGCTTTCTTGGATCTATTTCAGCTTTCCAGGAGCAAAGCCCGCACTGATGATGCCAAAGTTTTGGTGGTTAGTAGGGCTAGTAGATCTGCTTTGCCTATACAATGCATTGTCCCTAATATGGGCAATAAAAGATAGTTGTTCTCATGAGGCCTCTGAAGGAAAGCTGTTATCTAAGGCATCTTCCCAGCTCTCAATAGCCTTGGCCACCCAGGCAGTAGCCATGTCCAAACAAGAGATAGTTCCAGTGAGAGCATATAAGGATTTGAGACATGCATCCACCTGCCTATCCATAGTTTCTTTTAGGGAAGATGTAGTTGGGATAGGTAAGGTAGAGATTTTCACCAAATGTGTGATGTGGGAATTTACTGCTTGGGGAGTTTCCCACTTAGTACAATCACTTGATGAAAGCAGGTAAAATGAAGACAGATTTTAGGAACATGGAACTATTTACTGGGAGTTTTCCATGCGTCGGCCATGACTTTAGAGTGATCTAAGGGTGTATATTAAGCCAACACTACTTTCTGATGTTTACATAGTGGATACTTAGCCTTAGGTGCTGGTTCCTCATTCTCCAATTGCAGTTAAATGTAACTGCTCTCACTGATGCAGCTACATTAAATTTGGATTGGTAATCATCCTCCCCTGAGGCGGATTCAGCAACAAAGAGAACTGTATTGTCTGCCTCACTCAAAAATTCCTCAGAATCCAACAAAGGCATAGACTGTGAGGATGGCACAGCATGCTTAGTAGTAGTACTGCTAGGCAAAGACCCATGTCTCTACAAGAAATGGTGAAATTAGGCAGAAAAGGCAGACAAATTTTGCAACAAAGCAGAGAACATGTTCATCCATGGGAGATGGACTGTGTGAGGTACCTGTTGAGGAACCTGTAGTGGCACACCCGTAGTGAGATATATTGCCACGGCAGCAATGTGGTATGCAATTTTAGCTAGCAGTTGTGAAAAAGACGCCCATGGGGGTTCTTGTGCCGGTAATGAATGGGCTGACTAGCCGACAGGGGAGTAACAAGAGCAGGGCCTGATTAAGGTTTCCAGCCGGCCTAGGCTAATACAGAAGGGGGTACCCCTCCCACAATTTTTTGGCTTAGATTTCTTTCTCTTATATAGATACAAATCTGTAATTATGTGTTAAAATTTTCCAAAGATTCAGTTAAATATAACATCTGTATATCACCAGTGTGATATTTAATGTGATAATATTGTGAGATGCCCATCTACCTATCTACTTTGAGGTCTGACACTAATCACTTATCAGTAAAAATCTCTACATCACTGTGGATAACTTATACAGTACATGAGTGCAATAACAGACAGAAAATATGAAAAAGGCGTCTCAGTGCTCAAATAAAAAAAATGTCAGACTTAATGATTAAATATATTAACTTTTCCCCTCTACCTCAGTGCTGTTCTGTTTTTACATTATTCAGTACCTCTCAGCAGCAGAGATAGAGGTTTGACTGAAACTTATGCCCAGGTTTCATTATTTTTTTTATTTTTTTTAGTGCAGAGGCCCATGCAGAATACCCCCTGTGTAGAAATCACTACTCCCTGTCAGCCCTGTGCTGTGTAAAATCCCCCCCATTCAGGGTCCCCAGATTCCATGTCCCACCCCCACCTGACTGTGCTGCATCCAGGTCAGTGAGAAGTAACGCTGGCGGTGTTTGGGGAGTCCCATGCCCGCAGCTGATCCTCTCCGTCTCCTGGACTGTCAATGTCCAATGGCTACAGGCTGCTGCAGGTGGCCAAACTCTCTGGGAGAATGGCACAGCCACGCAGGCTGCCTGTCACTGTGTATAGGCTGTGGGAGCATGGGCAGGTACAGTGTCAATGCGATACATCATGACACATGTGGCATCTGCACCTGCAAAACCCCCCTAGGATCCAGCGCTCCAGGCTTCAGCCTGATCAGCCTCAAGCCATGAACAAGAGGCACACTGACTGACTATGTATTGTGGTGACAAACCTGCTGACCACATTCTGCAGTACACTAAAGAAGGAACCAGAGCCGGTTTAGTTCCCTTACCTTTGTTTAACATAGCTGCAAGGAGGTACAATGCACAATGGGGGTAATTCCAAGTTGATCGCAGCAGGAAATTTTTTAGCAGTTGGGCAAAACCATGTGCACTGCAGGGGGGGGGGCAGATATAACATTTGCAGAGAAAGTTAGATTTGGGTGGGTTATTTTGTTTCTGTGCAGCGTAAATACTGGCTGCTTTATTTTTACACTGCAATTTAGATTGCAGATTGAACTCATCACACCCAAATCTAACTCTCTCTGTACATGTTATATCTGCCTCCCCTGCAGTGCACATGGTTTTGCCCAACTGCTAACAAAGTTCCTGCTGCGATCAACTCAGAATTACCCCCAATATGGCAATAAGCAGAGTGCAACTGTACAATATACAGATATATGTATGTAACAATAGAGCGCCACAACTTCAGTTTAATGTGAAGCCCAGTAAACCCTATATACACCAGTATGTAAAGGGTTACAATTGATAAAGTGTGTGGAAAGAAATAACTGACAGAAGGAAGCTAAACAGCAGAACTAGCATAAGTCACATACAATGCAAAATATAAAACTGCAGTGGGCACTGTAATCAACTACTCAACCACAGTGGTTGGTAGGAAATAGCAATGCATAACCTTACCCTGGGAGAGGTATACAGGCAGACTGGGCCCAGCATTCCTGGAGACCTAAGCATAGAAATTGCAGCCTGGTGTCTCACATAGGGAGAAGGGTGGATATGGAGCAGCTCAGAGATGGGAAAATCACTGCAACATAGCGCCCTGTGCTGGGAGATAGGCCGCAGGGGAAGCCTTACCTCCACTTACTGACGTAAACCACCAGTACCCTGGGCTGTTGAAATGATCACCAGCTCCAGTATAGTTTTTCCTGGTGGTCTAGAGTAGTCTGCTGCCAGAGCCCAGGTACACATCACCTCCTCCGGGTGCCACAGCAAGTGAAGGCGCCCATCTGCCAAAAGTACCTTGCCAGAGTTAGAGTTTTGGTGGTGGTGTAGGAGCAGCAGCGCAGTTATACTGCCTAGTACTGTCTGCTCAGTAGAATAAAAGTAAAATAGAAATAAAGAATAAAAAGAAACCTTGGACTGCTTAAAAGCAGCCCCACTGTTATATTAGGTGCAGCAGTTTGGGCGGGGTATGAGGGGAGAAGGACCAGTGAATCTTGGGAGCAGAAAGCCTGTGTGGTGGCCTGAACCTGGTCTCCACCATCATACCTATCGTAATGGCTATGAACCCTGAAGAAGAAGAAAAGCAAATAACATACATATTACATACAGTTTAAAAACTTGTACATTACAAAACACGCTTTTCTTTTAGCTCTCTTGGATAGAAATATGCACAAAGCTTCTTCAGCAGAACATACAATATTTATTTGTTCACATACACTGACATTTTTGCATGTAAAAATATATGCACGTTGATTACAATTGGGCACATTTCTAAGAATTTAAACAAATATAAAAAGGAAAAGAAAAATTATTCCAGATGGAGGCACTCTGGGGTTCAGTTTAATACAACCAATATTTTATTGATATGCATAAAAAATTTATATAAACTACTGGGTACCTCTCTGCTACTAATGAAAGCAAAGTATTTAAATGGTGAAAAGCCCAATTTATAAGAAAAGCCAATCTAGAAAAATATAAACATCATTCATATATTGATTGCTATATATCTTATGTTGACATTTTTCTCTCTGCCGCATGAATAATTTTACACCTTAGGGATGAAATATATGGTTTTGATGTATTTCTAATAAACACATCATGTATGTATCCTTAAAGATTGGTGTGGTGTATTGTTTGCTGTCTCCTTTTTCAATTATGTTTGCATATTTGATCAAATATTAGTAAGAAGGTATCTGTTTTCCAAAAATGCTTTGATATGTTTATTGATGAGAGCTTCAATACATGATGGCAGAATATATATGAATGAGTCATTCTTTGTCTATAATGATGCACTGAATAAATATACTAATATTGTTCAGCTGTACTCAATACACGGCAATCATTTTCAAGTGTACTGAAAATATCTAAGAGTGTTGGTTCAACTAACTTCTCACAATCTTTATTGATATTTTCTAGTTACAAAATTGCAATAAAATGGATAAATAATAATTACTATTTTTATTAATATCTGGCCTTACACCTGTAGGTCTCACAAGTTTTCATATTTCAATTCAGTAAATAGATTGTAAGTGTAATATAAAAGAACCCTACTTATCTCAAGTTGAAGATTGTATCTGTTTGTTACCTCATCTATTCAAACAATTTTTAGCTCACTATAATTACTAATTCGCATTGTTCTGTATGAATCATTCTCCAGTGTTCATATTACAAAGGAAGAATACTTTATCGCTCTTGGGATTTTTACCACAGCAATAGTTTAGAAATATATTGTTCCCCTTAATCATACTCCCCCCATGATGAGTTGCAACCTTATGAACAGAAAGTAACACCAGAGTAATTTTTCTGGAAATTGTCTTCTTTACATTTATTTGTTAGTGATTCTAATCTTATATCTGATCATTTAGCTTACTATTCCAGTGATACCGGTGGTTAATGACTTTCTCAGATTACTGCTGTGAGTGATTGCTGCTAACCTCCATACTGGCAGTGTGGATTATCTATTCTGATTACTTTATTACTGTACATCTAATAGAGCATCACCAAATTTGTGACTGTAAAACTAGTTCCTAAATATACTGCTTTCGTCATTTAATTTTTTAGTAAAGTTGCAATACTGTAACTGTCCTTTTTTTCAATACTACTAAATCTGTCCATGACTCAACTTAATGTAATAGAATTTTCTAAAATTGATAAACATATATTATTCATTTTCTTTTACAGACTTTGTTATGTACTGTATTTATTTTAAGGGAACTATGGATGTTCTAGATGTTTTTGGATAGGCAACAGTTTATTAACAGTACAGAAAAAGATGTAAAATGAAAAAAAGCAAGAATAAACTTGAGAAGTCTGAAATTTTATTTTAGAGAGTTTTATGTTGTTAAACACATTGGAAAATTGTCAAGGTTTCTACTAAAAGTCAGTTTTACAAGATTTAGAATAAATCAAAATATTTATAAATCATTAGTGGGATAACAGAACATCTTTATTATATTACTCAAATCAATGACATAGCAAACTTAGTGAATTTGCCAATTTGCCAATCAAATTTAAAAATAATATTTTTTTATCATTTACAGTATGTCAATGTTCTCAGTCATTTCTGTGGTGTTTTCTGCACATTGAAATACATTAGTAAACCTCCATTAAGGTAATTATTAATATACTATTTAAAAGGGTTATGAAAAAATAAAACATTTAGAAAATTTTAAAATGGTAATCCTGCTCTTTTTTTTTATCCTTGTCACTACATACAGTACCCCAGCATTGTTATTATTTTTTAGCACATCAATACAGACTTGAAAGTCTTAACTGAATCGATAATTAATTTATCACTTTTTATAATACTAAATGTTGTAAACTTTAACTATAATTATATTAATTAAATACTTATAATCCTTTAATATTGAGCATACTCAAAGTGCTAATAAATGAATTAACAACTTCCTTAATCACTTCCAAATTTCTAATGATGTGGCAACAATGTTGTTGAACAGTGTTGTGACATGATAGAAAATAGGCTGGAAAGGGGTTTTAGAAGGGTGTACAAATGTTAAACTATTCTATTGCTAACTCATTTGTCTAGAATTGGAAAACTTCATAGAAAGAGCTTTTCACATTCATCTCAATTAAGTGAAAAGCAGATTTGCGAAAACATTGAAATAAATGGGCACATTTATTTTTCATTCTTTCTTAATTTCTCTGTTCTATATTTTTCTTTCAGAAATCAGTAATTCAGATGCCTGAAGATTGTTTTGTAAATGTACAGGTAAGTAAATGTATAATACATGTTTTGATTAGGAAATTGATCAAAACCAATCTGCATTTGCTGACCTGGTTTCTTCTGATATGTCTACTGTTGACTTGAAAGTGAATACATTATCTAAACAAGCTTAGAAACCGACAAATAACTTATTTCCTTTAGTCAAGTTATTTAGACCAAGCTCAGGGACATACTGTATATGAAAAGAATTGAGTTGTGAAAGTAGTACTCCATGCTAAAGTTAAATTTACCTGTGCATTCTTTTCTATTATCTCATTGAAAAACAAATTGAACTCAAATTTTCCAATTACATTCTAAAACTCATTGATATGCACAATAGAGGGCAACTTTGCTGTCCACAAAGTGGGAATCCCCAGCTAAAGGGGAACCCCTATCCCAAGTATATTCCAGGCCTGGGCTGAAGCCTGGTGCTATCTGCTGCACTCTGAGTCAGACCACCCTCAGCGAATCAGTGTGCTATGTCTATGGTAACAGCCGCTGATTAAATGAGTGTGGCTGAAGGTAAAAGAACCACATGGGTCCTGTTATTCTCCAGGGCAGCACTGTATGTACAGTATTTTAATACTGTGCCATACCTCCCAACATTGGTGGCAAAAATATCAAGACCCTTGGCATGCCTAAGTAACACCTGCTGCAGCAAATGGATTTGAGTTTCTGTAAATTGGGGTGGAGCATCATGGCTCCCCCATTCCCATCACTGTGTGGGCATGCCCAGCACACTCTAAGATGCTGGACACATCCCCCAGGCTTTCCCTATACTGTGAATAAATGTTGCATGCATGCGCACAGTGCATACTTGCCTACCTTTGAAGAAATACCAGGAAGCTCCCGTAAATCATATGTCACTTCTAGACCCCTGGAAAGATGGGTAAGTCTCCCACATCTGCCTCCAGCCCATGCTCTCCCCTTCCTTAGCTACCCACAACAGAGCACATGTGGGTGGTCATGTCATCAAAGCCCTAACCCCGCTATACAGCTACTGTTTTCTCTGAGACTTGATGACATGTTTGTGCCAACACACACCCTGAACAGCCCTACCTACCAATGGCCATGTCCCATATATGCCAATTAGGTTGCACCATTCCAGATGAGGGCACATCATAGTAAGCAAGTATGGCATGGCATCTATTCACATGCTGCTTGCCTGCTGTTCTGCAGAGTGGCACTGAACAATGGTGTGTGTTCCCCCCAACTGTCCCCTCCACTTCAGGACACTGCAGCCTGCTGGTGGAACAGTGGGACAGTCTTAAGAAGATGAGACTGTCCTGCTGAATGCAGGACAGTTTGGAGGTATGCAGTGCTTCTGTGTCCACTGGGTCATGTGGTTCCCCAAGTGCTGGCATGCCCAAAAGGCTTGCTTGGACCTGTACTCCCATTGTAATTAACAATATTACTTCTAACTTTAACCAGCATCAACTCCGCACCCACTGCCCAGGGGTGCAGTACATAGGCTTCAGCCCAGGCCTGTGGTATACTCAGGAGGTGGTACCTGCTGGTTGAGTTCACTGCTGGTTCATTGAAATACGGAAGACATTTTGTCACTATATTTCCCGGACCAGGGCCAGCTCACTGGTCTGGTGTTGGTTAACATTTTTATTCTAATTGTTTACCATTTAATTACAATTTAACACAGAGAAGCACTGCACAGATCACACTGATGCACACCACACAGCTTCATAGGCAGGTCTATTGAATTCAGACAGTTATGACTGAACTCGATTGCCTAGACCATTGGAAAATGTGATTCAGTCAAACAAGATTCTTAGTAAATTCGATTGTTTGATCTAAAAAAACTCTCATGTATTTCACCAATGAACCGCATATTTAATATTGACCAGACGCTATTCTTAGTTAATGTACCCCCTTGTTTTTTAAATATTTTCATTTGACATGATTGCTGTCTAATAGACATATGTACTGTACATAAAGTGAAAAACAAAACAGTTAAACTTATTAAAACATATTTTTGCAGTCTTTGGCTGGGATGTAATGGGAGTCGAGTATAAGCAGAGTTTGTAACATAGCTGCTTTGGAGGTTTGCTAACACCACCTTTCCTGCCCTCTTTAAGTTAATAATACAAAGTTTTTTCCCAGCTGTAAGTGCTTAGAGACAGGTTTAAGGTCTCAAGCAATTAGTATAGAAATCAAAAATACAGCAGTGCGCGTCGGGTATAATAATAAACTATACAATAAAAGTATGAGTGGCTGCTCATTCACAGAATACTAGGAGACCTTTGCTTTAAACAAACATACAATTGTTTGTAAAATGTCCAATTTGGCAGTAAAAGTAATTGCATCTGAGTACATGCAAAGATGTTTTCTACTCTTAAAGAGAGCACCCGGCTAAAAATCAGATCAAGATTTTCCCCCATGTTAAACATACAATTGATGTAATGGAGTCCGAGTCTAAAAATCTCACACAAAACATCTCTACAAAGTCGGGCATTAATATAGTATTTTTGGGTGGTGAGTTATATTTGTCAATGTTGAAAAACAATTACAAGTACACAATTACAGCACATTTACAACAAATAAACATTTTTTAAATTATTTCTAACCTTAAAAACCTAAAAAAAAACCTTTGATCTCTCAAAATAGTGTGTGTATTGTACAGTACATGTAATTTTGCACATTTTGCGGAAAATTAGACGCTCATGCAGCTTTTGCAGATTACAATGATATGCAGCATGCCTCTGGGTGTGTAACAGCAACTGTATCTGCATACAAAATGTTATGCTACCATTTTTTCCAACCAAACACTATAACATCATTTGGTATGCCTATACAGCCACTATTGCACACAGAATATTGTCATGCCACATATCATTTAAATTAGCATAAGCTGCTTGTGCATCCTGGAGGGCTGGGCTTTATTTAGGGCATGTGTTACTTTAATCATGGGACTTTTGGGTGCCAATGGGTGTCGTTCTACCACTGTGTGACTGTTAAAAATAATGATTTCCAGTTGGTCTGAAATAATCTGACAGTTTCTGCTCTATTAAAGCTATAAGAAATCTGATCAAATTAGCATTATGAATGCAAAAGACACACCCCATTACATTGGCTGAGTTCTGGGGAAAAAACCCCACACATTTTAATGTCCGAGTTTGTGCATAGTTTCCCAGACATTAAACTCGGCTCCCATTACATCCCGGCCTTAGAGTCCATTTACCTGTGTTCTAGAACAGTGGTTCTCAACCGCGGTCCTCAAGTACCCCCAACAGTTCATGTTTTCCAGGTCTTCTCACAGGATTGCAAGTGAAATAATTTGCTCCACCTGTGGGTCTTATAAAATGTGTCAGTGAGTAATGCATACACCTGTTCAACTGCGAGGTGACCTGGAAAACATGAACTGTTGGGGATACTTGAGGAACAAGGTTGAGAACCACTGTTCTAGAATATGAATAAGCAGGGTTATGTTAATAGTTTATTCCCAAATTTTCAATCACAGTAATATCAGAAAGACAATGCTTACACATAAAATCAATTCTATCTATAAATAAAAATGAAAACAAATAATAAAAAAGATCTGGAAAAAAACAGGATTCTAGGAGAAGCACAAATACTCATTGTATGAGAAATGCAAAAAAAGAACCCAAGAATTTAACTCCTTTATGTATAAAAGCCAAAGACTAGATGTTATGGAATGGTCAGTTTCATAAGCACTTACAGTAATATCACTAATACATACAGAGAATCTTTATAGGTTCTTATCAATACTTCTAATAAATAAAGATCTACCAACATATTAGGAGGAAAAGCAGGGCTGGATTAAGCCTAGGGGGGCCCGGGGCACTTAAAACAGGGGGGCCTTGGGTAAGGGGGGGACGTATATTAGGCTGTATATTCGATTGTGCATAGCTGTATTGTACCTCCCAACATTACCCACTCCAGGAGGGACAAAATGCTCTCTACCTGGACTTGCCTCTTACTATATGAATGGAGTCACCTGTGTTGAACTATTTCATTTATAAGAAAGGTATTTCAAAAGAGGCTATTGCAGTCATAAATTACAGTAAGAGGAAAGTCCAGGTAGAGAGCATTTTGTCCCTCCTGGAATGAGTCACTTTGGGAGGTATGTATTGTGTATATTAAATTTAAACCTATGGTGTATATTAGATATGAACTAATACTTTAATATTGCTTAGCTTAAACAATCTTAAAATGCACATAGAAAAATAAAATCTATACTTTATATTGCAAAAATGCAATAGCAGCATCTGTACTACTTACACATTGGGACAGGACTCAGGATTGCTACCGGCGTGTGTCTTTCTCTAGACCCAAATTATTTCATTAGATAAAACTTTACACACCACCAAGATACCCAGGCGGGGAGAAGGAGAAGCTGGGATCCCTGTGTCCCATACAGATCACTCCCCACTCATACCTATCCTCTGGTCAGGAAGCTGTGTTGGCAGCTCAGGATACCTGACACTCCTGTGTCTCTGCCTGCACTGCATACTGTTCTCAGATTCTGGCTGCCCGGTTCTGCTGCTGCACAAGAGGGAGAGCTAGTGATGTCAGTGTGCTTCAGATGAGGGTCCCCTGATAGAGGGGGGGGGCAGGGTACAGTATCCCCTGTACCCCCACTTTAATCTGGCTACAAGGAAAAGAACTAATGACAGCTGGATGATCAAGTAATTTATCTGGCCTAACAGACTAAAACTTAAACCAGCCCATATTGTTAGCATAAAGGGGGAAAAAAGGATATTCTTCAGTTTATGCTGAGTCGTACAGTATGCATCTCTGCGACAGCACCTTGCCTAGCCAAAGGCTTAGTTTAAAAGCTGTTCTCAATATCATTGTGCACTAGCTCAGCCAAAACCTTGGTGAAAGAGATTCATCAGAAAACATTTGTATGTACACATATGTAGAACTCGATTTCATCAAAAAGCCCTCCCTAACCTCTTCTAAGTTGTGAACACTTTATTCCACCCACTTATGCTCTTTCAGCCACTGAATTGATTTCAATTCTGAACCACCTGTAATCAGGAGAAGGGAGGCCAATCCCGGGCCATTTTTTCAATCCCGGGTATCGGGATTGAAAAGTGGTCAATCCCGGGATTCCCGGGATACCCGGGATTGGCTTTCAACTGTTTCCGGCCATCCCCCACGTGGCTGAGGACGCTCAACGCTGATCCCTCAATCCCCGGGATTGGAGCCTCCAATCCCAGGATTGAATCCCGGCCATTTTTGGGCCTAAATCCCGGGATCCCGCCAATCCCGATCCCGGGATTGGCCTCCCTAATCAGGAGCATGCACAGAGTGAAAATATGCAAGATACGTCAAAATATATGTTTTCATGTATTTAAATATCTGCTACAGATTACGAACTGATTACCGGAGGTCGAGATCCCACTGTCATGATCCCAGAATGCCGGCAGTAGGCCAAGCACTAGAAAGACCCTTGCTTGCTCACTGCGCTTGCCACACTGCAGGCATGGTGGCTCACAGGTTATATTCTCTCTCTATGGGTGTCTTGGACACCCAGGGAGGGAGAACAGCATTTGTTGTTGGTTTTCTGGTGGCAGCATTTCATCGCCTGTCAGGTTTCTGACGTTGGCTTTGTGACCGCTGGTATCCCAAATGGCAGTCTTGTGATTGCCTCCCATCTGCTACTATGTAAGCTAATGTATGATATAAAGCACTGAGTAGAATTGCAGAAACATTTAAATGTTTAAATATTTTTACTAGCTGGATAAAGCCACTTTTTCAATAGAATGCAATATTATTCCTTACCCACAATGCACTTATGTATTTACGCTAATATGTATGGTCACCTACTATTTATGCATGGTGAATGCAGATAGACATGTAACATTTCTAACAAACTTGCAGTTATTGTCTCTGTCCGGAATGTAACTAGACCATTGTGAACTGTATAGTAACATTTTGTAGTGGTCCCACGTTTGAATACAGGGGTCCACAATAACAAGTGTCCAGATGAGAAGGTGGAACAATGAATATAGGGGGTTATTCAGAGATAAACACAGATGGCTGCATATGTAGCCAGATCTGCATTTATCTCTGCACAAGGTAAGGGCCACCCAGCACAGGGCAAGGCTGCCCAGCATGTGTAGGGTCGCCTCCCGATGCGTCCACAATCTAATTGCGAAACCATCCGATCTAGGGTTGACAGCCTGGCTGTGCTGTCAGGTGGTCAGCTGGATTTTTTTTCAGAGTGGATGGGTGTGACGTCATGCAGTCACCCCAAATACAATCCCAACATGCCCCCGTCGCCCTGGGCTCCTAACTCCGTGACGATGCACCTCTGACAGCTGCCACTGTCACAAACTCAATTAGGCATCACCTTGCTGTGTGTTGTCTCAGTTTAATAATCGACCAGTTGCTAATGCTCAATGCACTGATTCTTTGTAAAGCCAGTTAAACCCACATTCACTGGTCAGCATGTGCCAATATTGGTGACAGACATACACTATAATAAACAGTAATCACAGGCAGCTCTGATTCCAGTAAATAAATGTCTATATATTTGTAGCAATCCATCAATGCATATAATTAAATTTTTAAAACAAGCATTAAATACGAACTTCATTAAGCACTGACTTACTTGACACTTCATTACCTCATTACCTGATTAATATACAACCTACTACACCTCAATGGACTAATTATGGCACAATACCATCCAATTGTGACTGTAATAATATTATCATTATTTATTCAGACATACAGGTGTATCCTCATAAACTGTTGCTCAAGTCACGGCAAATAGCCACTCTTAGCGCACCAGGTGCTGAGCAACTTAACCTCACCAAAGGTCTTTATCACACAAATTGTGCATCTTATTTGCATAAATAAAACAACTAAACATTTGTACATACAGTATGTGCGACTGAGTCTGAATGTGTATACGAAATGCTGCAATGCAGCAGCTGCAACTTTTTCTCACACCAAGTTGCATTGTACTTCATCTGCTACTTTGTACATGTTTAAAACGAACTCCTGTTTGGTTAAAGGCACAGTCTAATGTCTTTAGTAGACTATAAGTAGTGTTTGCAGTGTCGGCAATGAGAATAGGATGTCAAATGTAAAAAAGCTATGGTAAGCTAGTCCTCTTGGAGTGGTTCAGTCTCATCGGGCTTCCAGAGCTGTCTGGCGTATAGATGATAGGTGTATAAGGACACACCTCGATGGCAGCCCAAACAGCCAGGCTGCTTTAATGCATGCTATGGATGCATGCGTATTTATGTTAATAGGGTGCATAATATGTGAACCACAATTAATTATCAATTAAGGCAGTGGTATCCAAACTTTTTGGAATCATGGCACCCTAGAGCATCAGAATTTTATTTGCAGCCCCCCTAGGCCAAAAATTTCTTAGCGAGAAATTTTGAATTAAATATTAAATCAAGAATTGTGTTTATACAGTATGTCATCTTTAGGTTCCATTATGTGGCGAGGAACAAGATTTGTTTCTGTTTGTCCACATATTTTATGATCGGCAGCCACCAGCACTGGTTTTGCCTATTACATTGCCCAGACTTAATTTTGATTGGTACTGGACCACCAATCCAAGGCACCCCTGCAAGTGTTCTGAGGCACCCCAGGGTGCCTAGGCACACAGTTTGGGAACTACTGAATTAAGGTTTTATGTGGTGTTCTGTATGTATCTGCTATGTGATTTTATGCTTTTACTTATAAGGTAATGTTATTATGACTGTCAGCGCTCCTGTTTTTTAGTTGTTTATTTAGTGATGTGGCTTGGACTGCCCCACTTCCGGAGTATCAGGGGGTCAGTATACTGATATTTCTCTTTTCTGTTTAGTGCCTAATTTCTTCTTTTGTATACATTTTGAATTTACTTGAGCAGACTAAGCTATGCACAGTGAATAAGAACTCATCTTGCAAGAGAAGCCATAACTTGTATTTAGACATTAAGTAGAAATGTTTACTAATTCAAACTAATTTACTTTTGTATTCTTGAACTGTTCTTTTAATAATAAACCATCAGAAAAACTGCCAAGATTGGTTTCTGTCTGATCTTGAATCTTGTTTAGTGAAAACCTTTAAAAGAACCTTGAACAAATGAAATTACTATTCCATACAGATTTGGCACTGCTGCGAGCAGGGTTTTCAGTGTTTAATGAATTCATAAATCAGAGACACATGTCCTACATGATAACATATTATGTTTGATATCAGTGGTATAGTGATCATTGGTATTTCAGTTTGACTTTGCTGGAATTTTAAGTCTGTTTTCAAAAGATTGTGATATACAGTAGTTGAAATCTTGAACTCTGAGTCACTATGAATTAGATAGCGTTGTAGCTTGAAATTAACAAAACAATAATTAATAATACATGTTTTATTCTGAATATGTGATAATTGCCACAATAGTGTTTACACTGCTTGTCATTTTACAATCTTTGCATTAAGGTCCAGTGTTGGGAAAATGAACTTTGGCTGAGTTGCATTTGTTCTACATCATCTCAGCAGGACTCATGTTACAATGTGATGCAATATTTTTGCTTAATAACGTTGGCTGTTGTTGGTTTAGGGATCAAATTATAGTTGGCTAATTTTGACACTAATAGCAGAATGTGAACAGGAATGGGCGCTTCTTACCAGGCTCATAGATGTATCGTTAAAAAAGCAGTATCTGAATGCCAGGAATTGTCTAAACAGTGTGCTGCTTTGAAAGAAACACAGACAGCAATTAGAGGAATGTTGGAATATTTTACAGATAAAGATGTTTCACAGATGAGTATTAAAAGAAATGTTGCTCTTTAGCTGTCTGTATGGTACTGTAGAAGATGCCAGGAGGAAAAAATGTAGCATGAAGTTTAAACCTGTGTCAGCAGTCATGCTGGGGCTGATGTAGAGTAAACACTACTGTAGGTCTGTAGCATGGCATATTGTACATATTTACATTGAGTATGTGCAGAAAGGAAACCCAATATTGCAGAGTACGACATACAAATATTACTGCGTAGCCATTGTCATTTTATCTGGTTATACTTATTTTAACAATTCTTAAGTCACATTTGCAAAGTGCTTTAGATTTTTTTTTCCACTGTATAAAACAATGCAAAGATTGGATTCTCTTAATATTTAATATTTTTAAAGCTTTCACAATATTTAATTTCTACCCGACGTACATAGCCTGATGGCCAATGTCCCTATAGCTATTGACCAAAGACATCATTGCTCCTGACACTAGCAAACAGAGGTTAAAGTGAGCCGGAACGGGGCAGAACTGGGTTTGCACCAATTACATATGGAGACAGAACGCAGTTCTGCCTCCACGGCTCACCTAACCTAGGGAAATGGCGGGTGCCCGCTGAGACTGTGTTACCAGCGGGCGCCGGCTCTTTCCCCCTAAGTGGCAGCCGGAAGCCGGAGATCACTCCTGAGCTACAGCTTCTGGCTGAGGCAGTGTGTGGCTCGGTGGCGCTATGGGAGAGACGTCATGATGTCTCTCCCATAGCTGCGAGGAGTGGGCACCAGATGGAGGGTGCAGTCCGGCAGTGAGTATTTTTTTTTCTTTTGTGTGTAAGCACTAAGCAATGATACTAGAGGGGGAACTGGGGGGTGGGGCTACTGGGCAGCAAATAAACATTGTGGCATAAATACTGGGGGCAAACCAACTGGGGGCACACCAACTGGAGGGCATAACTACTGGGGGCACACCAAGTAGGGGGCAACACCAACTGGGGCATAACTACTGGGGCACATCAACTGAGGGGCAAAACTACTGGGGCACACCAACTGGGGGCATAATTGCTGGGGGCACACCAACTGGGGCATAACTACTGGGGGCACACAAATTGGGGGCATAACTACTGGGGGCACACTAATTGGGGGCACACCAAATGGTGGCACACCACTTGGGGGCAAACCAACTGGGGGCACATCTACAGTGGGCAAAGCTACAGGGGGCACAGCTACAGGGGGCATATCTACTGGGGGCATATCTACTGGGAACACAACTACTGGGGCACAACTATGGAGGGCACAACTACGGGGGTCATTACTACTGGGGGCAATACTAATGAGAGCATTGCATAGGGGTCACTTACTAAGGGGCATCACTCTTGGGACATAAGGGGCACTACGGCTATGGGAGTTATGTGTATTTGGGGTGCTACTACTATGAGCTTTGTGTATAAGGGGCATTAATGTGTGTTATATCATGAATAAGGGACACCACTATGTGGTGTAATGTGAATAAGATTTTGCTACTATGTGGCGTAATTTGAATTAAGGATACTATTGGATGACCACGCACCTTTCTTTTTGAAGCCACAAGTGTAGGGGGGGGGGGTGAGTTCCACCACCTCTCTTGGACCACTTTAAGCACTGCTAGCAAATACAACAACATCCTTGGCACAGGGAGCATGTCTAACAGGTTCCATTTAACCCTTTTTGGGATGCCAGATGCAGAGGTAATACAGCACTTTTGCCTGACACAATGGATAGACTGGGCATTGGTTGCCTTGTCAAATTTCTGTGTGTATGGGTCATTCCAGACCAAAGTGCTGGTTCAACAGAAAATGTACCAGTCATTGGATGTGCAATTGATTGTGCTCATTAAACAGCAGCTCCAAAAAATAGTGCCTTTCCACATGTCACAGGGAAATTCCTCCTAATTTGGAGCCTAGTTACCAAACACAAAGGGAGCACTATGAATCATTGTGATGCAGAAATCAGTAACATGGCTTAAATGAGCACAGTTCCAAGGTGGATATGTTTGTCTATTAGGTAATAATTATGTTTGTCATAAAATGTATGGGCAGGTTTTGCTGAAACTACCATTACTACCAGACAGCAATACAATTGCCACAAAAGTCCATATCTACAAGATGTACTATACAATTTTCTAAAAGCATTATGCACTAAAAGGTTGATGAATTGTGTTATTTGTTGCATACAAAGGGGGTAATTCAGACCTGATCACTAGGATGCGTTTTTTTTGCATCCCTGCGATCAGGTAGTCGCCGCATACAGGGAGAGGGGGAATTTGCAGGGCAGGTGTGTGATCGCATGTGCAGACAGCTGCACAAAAAAAGTTTGTGCAGTCTCTGCACAGTCCAGGACTAACTCAGCTGCTGCGATGATCGGGGCCGGAGCTAATGTCAGAAACCCTCCTTCCAAACACCTGGATCTACCTGCATTTTCCTGGACACTCCTCTAAAACTGTTAGTTGCCACCCACAAATACCCTCTTCCTGTCAGTCAACTTGCGATCACCCGTGCGATCGCTTTGTTAGCACCATCCAGTCGCTGCCCGGCACTCCCCGCCACTGTGGACCGATGCGCCTGGACACTGTGGTGCATACGCATGCGCAGTTCAGGACCGATCGCCCGTTGTATGAAAACGCACAGCAGCGATCGGGTCTGAATTAGGCCCAAAATACACTTTGTACTGACTAATTAGACATCCTCATTGATGTCACTGACAAGTGTCTCTATTTATATTTTGGTCACATTTTTATCTTTACATTTCAGATTAAGCTTACCCTTTCTGCCCATGACTCCTCACTCCTATATTGCACCCAGACACAAACCAGGAACATGTATACAATGTATTCAAGGGACCTTATTTAGTAGCCTGTGAGATGCAGGCATTAATGTGATTCTGGTGAAAATGAGACATGATTGAATAAAGACACAGCACAATGTAGAGAAGGAAGTTTTTTGAAACATAAAGATAATGTTACAGTAGTTAAGGTTTAGCTTTAATGCAGTTTATTGCAGCAGTAAGTTACTTGGGGAGCCCAGTTACTAATTTCTTTAGACACCCACTTAGAAAATGACACAGTCAGCATGGTTCCATTCCTAGTAAAACTGCTTTGTATTATTATAATTTACTTCTTACACCATTGGGTTGCTCCTCAGATATAAAAGCAAGCAATAGAGTAGCAAATAATACATATTAACTCCCTTTTTTATCTATGTAAACTAAAAATTGCGAAGGACACCATCTGGCACTCTTATTCTAGATATGCATCACTTTAAGCTCAATAACATTGTTTCTCTGCATGTACCTACATAATCAGACAGTGACTCTTGTTCTACAAACAATATATTTTATTAATACTTTCTACAAACAATATGTTTTATCAATACACTATCTACCAAGGTCTTTAGCTTGAATACTATACAAAACATACAAAAGTTTTTACAGATTGTCAATATTTGGTAAGAGAGACATATCACTGCTATTAATTCACTACTGGGTACAGGTAGTCCATATTATTAAAGTGACAATTTTAAAAGGAAAAGCCAGGTTGGTTTTGTCTTTCAAATTATTGATGCTTTTAAAAGTAATAGTACCTATTTCTGTGTAACAACCCCAGGGTGGCCAGGGTATGTCTAAGTGGTTTAAAGGGGTATCACAGGTGTTAGGTGGCTAAGTGACGGACCTTTCACCTGAACTGTTTTTTCCCATACCTTGTTTAGTAGTAACGTCCTCAGAAAGGTAGGAAGGATTGATACGAATCAGGAGTGAGTTAGAAATTCCAACAGGAAGTCTTTTTTATTGATCTGCAATAAACTCTGGATGTGGGATTAGTTAGTAGGTTGCTTTGGTTGTAAATCACAAAAAGAAGACTTTGGCATACAAGAATGACTGAAATAAACAATTTTATATAGTTCACACCGCAAAAGGTCATTCAATATGCAAAAGACAGGCAATTAGAATCACAGAAGAAGAAGAAGAATTGGAATCAAGATGAGAAATAATTGGAATCATAAAATTAAAAAACTTTATTGGAGTCATTAAATCATATCAGACACTGTGCACTTCATTCTATAATATGATGATTAGAAAAATAATGACAATGCATTCAGCAATCCTAAATAGTGTCTTTCTACCTTTCTACCTTTCCCTTGCCAAGGTAGCAGATATCTTCACCAGCAATTATCATTGGCACGCTTATTAAAGTTTGCTGTGCCACAGTTGCTGAGGGGATCCTGGGATGAGAAATATTAATACTACTCAGGGGATGCAACTAGCGAAGAAATAGCAATGTCTCAAGACAATGACACTTATGTCACAATCAGGGGGCTTTTCAGTCCTTCCAGCAATAATTACCTGTCTGCATTGCAAACATCAAATGTCTCTTATCCTTGTATTTAAACTCAGCCCTTGAACTCTATTTCTCTTGAACTTGTAATAAACTCAGTCCTGGCTTTAACTCTCTTTGTATAGGTCTTATTGGCACAATATGGCGCTGCTGGTTGAGCACTTTTTAAACAGTGGTTGGTCTGTAACACAGGTGGTGGAGGCTGAAGGCACACTTGCCTATGGCTAGCTGTCAATTTCAATCAATACTCAGATCCAAGGTAAATGGAGTTTCAGGCTGCTACTCTTGCTGTAATGGCTCCTCACTCTCTCAAGATGGCCATGACACCTGTGCCTTTCAATAGGCCTGGCAGTGTCCAGTCTCCTGGCCGTGGCATCACAACACCCATGCTCTGGCAACACTCCCTGGCAACACTCCGCTGCTCTTTCTTAGCAGTGTTGTTCTCACCACCCAGCGTGTAGTAGCTGTCTCAAACATACAGCTGTTGCTCTGCTCCACATTCTTCCATCAGCCTCACACACCACGCTCTCCACCTTCTTCTTTCCAGCACTCTACTCTTCTTCCATCAGCCTCTCATCAATCAGTTCTCCATCCTGAGCCCAAGGGACTGGACCCCAGTGCTGCAGTTAAGTCTTCCTGCCCCAGCATTTTTCCAGCTTCTGTGGCACTGCAGCAAGCTTTTGGGGTGACACAGCTTATCTCACATGCTATTATATAGTGTACAATGTATCCCCCAGTTAGTCATTGAATGCATTTTTGATGTAATGAAATCCACATTTTAATGCCTAGACTTAGCGTATCTGCATCAATAATATTTTTCTTGTATGTTGTGTACTATAATATTTATGCTTATTCTTCTCTTTTTGGGTCACACATACCATATATGAAATTGGAAAATGTCCTACATGTATATTTTGAGGGGCTTTATTTTCATGCAGACTCATTTTTAATAGAGGTAACATAGTCACATTTGGAAACTGTGCTAAAACACAAACATTTGTGTAGATCCTATACACTCATTTTACTTTCATTTTATTGCATTTAAAATAAACAGTGTGAGATGTATATGTAATAAAAATGACAACACTAGTTTGCAGAAATCTATGATCTTCATACTCTTTGTTCTAGGGAATAGGATTGCCACGTAGCAACAGCTGGTGGGTTAGGTGCAAGCCTCCTGATGAGCGCTGAGATGGTAAAGTGAAAGATAACATTCACTTACCTTCTCTACAGACAGGGGGAGCAGGGTAGTGCTGCAGGTCATGGCTGCACACGCACCACATGCATCACAGATGCACACACCAACTGCTCATGAGCACGCATGCTGGG
Source organism: Pseudophryne corroboree (assembly GCF_028390025.1). NCBI lineage: Eukaryota > Metazoa > Chordata > Amphibia > Anura > Myobatrachidae > Pseudophryne > Pseudophryne corroboree. Next base: position 329,200,687 of record NC_086445.1, read on the forward strand.
CATGTGCCTCTATAAGGTGCTATGCCCCGCCCAAGACTCAGATTTTTGGGAAGTCTACAGGTAGCAATCCAAACTAGAACAAAAGTGAGATTGAGAAGGGTGAGATCACCCTAATTTATGTAGCCTAGTAACAAAGGAGACAGCAATCTATGTTGATGCAGAAACAAGTACGTTTGCTAGAACCAATCAAACTGTAGTATAAGGTAATAAGAAATCCAACTAGGAATGGCTGAATAATAAAATGTTATGCTGCCTTGAAATCAGGGACATAATCCAAACTCCCGCAAACCATAGAAGGTAAAGGTAAAGCTACTTCTCATGCTTAGGTAGTTGAGCCTGTAGCTTCTTCTTCTGACCTTTTGGAGCACCTGAAATCAAAGTTAGAGAATAAAACCATCAGACCTAGGAAGATATAGGGTAGGTAAGGAGGGAGCTGTTGCTAGGTGGCAATCCTATTCCCTAGAACAAAGAGAGTTTGCAGATCATAGATTCCTGCAAACAAGTGTTTGTTCATGGGAGGCTTCCCACCTAGCAAGAGCTGCTGAGTAGACTACCACATACCTGCTGGTAGCTGTAAGAAATTCTATATTTTGGGTATCTGAAGATATCCAATTATGTTTAACAAAGATATGAGTGGATGACCAACATGCGGCTTGCTTTATGGACTGTAATTATAAAACTTTAGTGGATCCTGAAGAAGGAAGCTGCATAGTGAAGGGAGTGTCTATCCCTGAACTCTGCATTGCAGAAACTATCCAGTTCCTGATCATGGGTGGTCTGGGAAATGACAATGCATGTGATAGAGAGGTTAGAAATGTCATTCCTCAATGGAGCTGTAAATGTGAGATAAATAACTAGGCATTCGACTATGCAAAGATCGGTATCCAGCTTGTCTCTGACCATATTGAACTCTATCAGAGGGGTTTAAATGAAACTGGTCTTTGTGTGTACTCTTAGGTCAATATCAAAACCCATTGGAGTAGTTGTCATCCAGGATTCTTATGTCTGTATAAAATAAAGTTTAGCTCCTCTAGCTTCAAATGCCAGTGCTGGCAGTGAAGCTAGCTTTCTCAAAATATCAGAAATGTTGGCAGTGGAAGGAATCGTGGCTAAGAAGTTCAGAAAATGATTAATGTCCCACATGGAAGAGTATCGTGGGCACAGTGGTCTAGACAAGGAAATACCTTTGAGAAATCTAAGGTATAGCTTGTTTTCTGTGATGTCTGCAATAAGAAGAGCTAGGGCTAAGCCATATGAGTGCATTGTGGTGGAAGGCAGGCCTGACTTGAACTTAGCAGCCAGGAAATCCAGAGCTAAGTTAGGCTCAGAAAGAGAGATCAAAGGCAGAGCCTGAGAAGCTTGCCAAGTCATAAACTCATCTATGATGGACTGGTATCTGAATCTTGTTCTGGGCCTGAGGGAAACATTTATCAAGGCCATGGAAGAGGCCGAGAGGTTAGTGGTGGTCAACAACCAAGTAATGTCACTATCCACATGCAATGAGGAAGCTCCTGTAGAAGGTCTGGAAGAAAACTTTGGTCATGCCCAGGGGAAGCTTTGGTCCCTTGGGGAGTGGAGTGGTCAAGGTTAACCAAATTCTGGAGGGCCAGATGGGGTATATTAGGAGAAGATGAGATACCCTTTCTGCTTTGATCTTGTGGAGGACCTTTAACAGCATAGCTGGGAGAGGAAAGGCATATGGAAGAATCAAGTCTGTTCACAGGAAGGACATCACATTCATGTAGAAGTCCCCTTGAGTCCAGATTTTGCACACAAAGGTTGAACTTGTTTGTTTGATGAAGTTGCAAATACTGAGAAAAACTTATGGTTTCAGAGTTGCCAGATCCAGCGTGAGTTTGTTCCTGGATAAGAGATCAGCTAACTCACTTTATTCTCCTGGAACGTATGTTGCAAAAAGGAGTATGAAATGTTCCACTGCCCATTTCCATAAGTCTCTTTCCTCTTGACAGAGAATGAGGGATCGAGTGGCTCCCATTCTGTTGAAAAAGGATCCTGCAGTTCTATTGTACAGGCAGAGGTGGACTGAGATCTCATGGGAATTCAGAGGGACTAGTGAGGAAAGAGCTAAACTGGCAGCCCTTAACTCCAAGAGATTGATGTGAGCTGTTGAATCTTGAGCGGACCACTTTCCACTTACTTCTTTATTTCTTGTAAACACTCCTCTTCTGGTAAGGGATGCATCTAAGGTCGGGGAGAGGGCAATGGAAGGGTTGTCCAGCTGCGGATCTCTTGAACTATGGGGAATACAAGGATTTTGTCTGTCCAAACCCAGCCCTTACGAAGAAGAGCTGAGAGAAGAATCTGAGAATGTTTGCATATGAAGGGAGCATGGAGAAAACCTGGATCTAAGGATCTCATCTTCCATAAAACTCAGGCCAAGCCCCTCAGCAAGAATTGGTGCTTGAGGATTCAAGGTATAAAGTCTCAAATGTTCCTCCCTTTGTCTTAGGGAACTGCTATTGATAACAAATTGGAATCTATTGTAAATCCCAGAAAGGGGCATGCTGGGATGACTATATTTTATATAGGGGCATGCTGCCCTTTAAGGCTGCTTGGGCCATTTACAAATCACTATACAGTATTTGCCTCTGCAAGAGGACACACTCCTCTGAATCCCAATCTACTTGAGGGTAACTAGTGTCCTTATATGAGTGAGATAGGGGCAGTATATGGTGGTGACTAGCTCATTTATGAGCATGCTGTTGCGCAAATTGCCAGTCAGAGGAGTTGGATATGTGCTGTCTGTGATCTGCTGTGGATGTTAGAGGTATTTCAGCTACGGGCAATACCCGGGAAAGAGATGTTTTGTCCTGGACAGTCATCTCTAGAAGAAACAAGGTCGACTATCAGCAGCCTCATCCAGATTATACCTGGAGGGCTGTCTACCTCTTTTGCTGTGGGGACAGTAACAGAGTGTCTGTAGCTGATGAACTGTGTCCTCCATTCTGCCAACGCTGAGATAAAATCTGAGTTAGTGTTCATAGAGGTATTCGCACATGCCCAGCCTGCATGCACATGACCGGCAGGTGCGGGCGTGTGTCTGTGATGCGCGTTTTGCATGCACATCGGCTAAGCTCAGCCATGACCTGCGTCTCTGCCCCGCTCTCCCCTGGCAGTGGAGAAGATAAGTGAAAGCTTTCATTCACTTTACTTTCTCAGCGCTCATTGTGAGGCTTGCACCTAACATACCAACTGTTGCTAGTTGGCAAGCAAAAGGATATGCCAACAGTCAAAATGTTGACATCATGAAAAATACATAATGTATACTGTACTCCTTTCATCTTTGCAGTACTATTTATAATTTAAATTCTAACATCAGATTTTTTATTTCTAATATTAATGTAAAATATATTACTATATTAAATTTTTATTAATTTCCACAACAATAAGTCTTTTTGAGATTAAGAATGTTAATTGATAAAAATAAAATATTAACACTTCAATTTTTAAAGCATTCTTACTTTGCAGCATTTTTTCCACACCTATTATTATCCTTCATTTATATTGTGCCAGTAGGGATCCGCAGTGCCAAATTACAGAGTACATAAATGAAAAATCAAAACAGGACAATTGTGACTTACAGTTGAAGACAATATAGGACAAGCACAGGGTAAATAACACTGACATAAGTATCAGAGTGGCAGAAAACCACAGAATTAGGTGCCATCGAGGATGGTTTAAGTAACAGAAGGATAAGCAAATGAGGGGAGAGGGCCCTGTTCATGAAAGCTTACATTCTAAAGTGGAGGAGCAGACAGACAGGGGTGGCACAGATGGGGAAGACAGGGAGTGCGGAACAGAGGGTTTGGATGAGATAAGGCTGGGTTTGGTGAAGAAGTGGGTCTTGAGAGCCCTTTGAAGTTTTGTAGAAAGGTGGAGAGTCTGAGGGGTGAGATAGGGAATTGCCTAAAACCTTTGCACAGTACTGTACTGTACATACCTGTTGCATTAACCCTGTGTCATCATGTAAACCTTTTCTACCTTGTTACTAAACCAATGACCAGGTTAAGTTATCTATCATGTGGACTAACCTTCATCACACATCACTGCCACTTACACAAACGGGTTGGAGATGCCGGCACTTGGGATGTCGGCAGTCAATATACTGACCGTGGCATCCCGATGTTCAGAATCCTGACAGGGGAAAGGTAGGTATACTTACCTTTCCCCAATGCCCCCTTAAGCCAAACCCCCCCCCCCCCCCCCCCCGCAGCCTAGACCCTCCTCCCTGGTTGTGCCAAAACCTAACTCCCCTTCCCCTAGCCTAAACCTAACCCTAAACCTCCCTTGGGGTGTCTAACCCTAACCCCCTCCCTAAAGCCTAAACCTAACCCCCCTGCCTGCAACCTCACCCAATCCCTCTTCCCGCAGCCTAATATCCTAACCTTCCCACCCCACACAGTTTACCTCTCCTACCGCCCAGCACACATTCATTTAGGATCCTGGCAGTCAGGATTCCGGTGCCGGGACAGTGCTCCTGGTCTGGATGCTGGTGCCGGCATTCCGAGCAGTGTTGGGATTCCAGTGTTAGTATTTTGACAGCTGGGATCCCGACCATCAGGATCCTGACTGGATCCCATACAGACTTTAGGATCTGCCAATATTTTTATCTTCTTTTAGGAGTGGCACTGTTGAGCATCATGAAGGAGCAGCAGGTGAGGGAGAAGATGGTCTGTGTTTCAGCTCATACTTCTACCCCTCCAATTATTAGCTGATGTCCATCGGAGGTGGGGAACTTCCGCTCTTATTTACATAAATTAAATAAAACCTCATGTACTGTAAGTGAATGTGTCAAATGTTTGCATAAAACATCCTTTAGTACTACATACTTTTTTACTTACTGTAGCTCACTAAATTGTTTAACAATATTGCAGCAATAACAAATGTTATATCAGGGAAATTTCACAAGGCTGTCTTGCCAAAGCACAAACACTAAAAAAAATACTCCAGTGAAGGATGAAAAAAATTAAAGTGGATGTGCATGGAATTGTTTCAAGAGAGGACTGCACATGTGATTGGAAAGATGGGGACCATCACAGATATCACCAATATCTGCTATAATACACCTTTGCTCAATACCCCAGATGCTCAAAAAGGAAGCAACCCTAAATAAACATTGCATAAAGCATAATTCATTCATATGACTCAAATACAGACATCTGGGTTCTAATTTTTATTAATACAGAGATTTGGGTAACAGTCGATAATGTGAGCAGAGATCTATGATTCTATATTTAGGCAAAGCTACCGTAACTTATTTTTTTCTTAATTTATCATATGCTGAGTTTTCTCACTATTATAAAACAATATTTTGATACTCTGTTGCAAATGCATAGTGATCTTGTTCTTGACCGTTTGATAATAAGACTGTTGAGACTTTTTAGTACATGAAAAAAAAAAAAATAAGCATGTAGCAAGGTGATGTTTGATTAATGATACATGGAATGGATTTGCTCAATCAAGGTAAAGAAGGAGATAATCTATACAAAATATATTTCAGCCAGCACATTGCAATGGACCAGAAAAAGAGATGTACTGTACATTGTACATAATATCAGAAACATAGAGATCTTAGGGGGTAATTCAGAGTTGATCGCAGTAGCAAATTTGTTAGCAGATGGGTGACACCATGGTGGTCATTCCGAGTTGTTCGCTCGGTAATTTTCTTCGCATCGCAGCGATTTTCTGCTAATTGCGCATGCGCAATGTTCGCACTGCGACTGTGCCAAGTAAATTTGCTAAGATGTTTGGTATTTTACTCACGGCATTACGAGGTTTTTTCTTCGTTCTGGTGATCGTAATGTGATTGACAGGAAGTGGGTGTTTCTGGGCGGAAACTGGCCGTTTTATGGGAGTGTGTGAAAAAACGCTACAGTTTCTGGGAAAAACGCGAGAGTGGCTGGAGAAACGGAGGAGTGTCTGGGCGAACGCTGGGTGCGTTTGTGACGCCAAATCAGGAACGAAACTGACTGAATGGATCGCAGTGGCAGAGTAAGTCCCGAGCTACTCAAATACGGCAAAGAAATATCTATTCGCAATTTTGAGAATCTTTCGTTCGCAATTTTGCTAAGCTAAGATTCACTCCCAGTAGGCGGCGGCTTAGTGTGTGCAATGCTGCTAAAAGCAGCTTGCGAGCGAACAACTCGGAATGACCACCCATGTGCACTGCAGGTGTGCCAGATATAACATGTGCAGAGAGAGTTAGATTTGGGTGGGGTGTGTTCAAACTGAAATCTAAATTGCAGTGTAAAAATAAAGCAGCCAGTATTTACCCTGCACAGAAACAAAATAAACCACCCAAATCTAACTCTCTCTGCACATGTTATATCTGCCCCACCTGCAGTGCACATGGTTTTGCCCAACTGCTAACAAATTTGCTGCTGTGGTCCACTCTGAATTACCTCCTTAGTTACATACATTTGCAAACATTCTGTATGGTACAGTAAGCCACCAGACATGACAATACAACTCTGTTTGGTGGTGCTACACTACATGATAATAGCACCATTTATGTGTTTCAACAGCGAGAGCAATATACTGTGTATATATATACTCCAATGGCGGCACTTGGGTTCAAACTAAATGAAGACTCAGACTCAGAGGTGGAAATTTACTAAGCTCCCGATTTTGACCGAGATGGTGTTTTTTCTTCAAAGTGTCATCTCGGGAATTTACTAAACTCAAATCACGGCAGTGATGAGGGCATTCGTATTTTTTTGGAACTCAAAGAAAAAATTACGAATGAATACACCATCGGTCAAATACGCCTGTTATTTGGTAGAACTCGGTAATTTACTAAAAAGTGTAATTCACGAACACTGCCGGCAATAGCCAAACACTGCCATGAAACAATACAAATCGTAAAAAAATGCTAAAATAAAACAGACCTGCTTTTTTTTACCATGTTCTGATAGGCATGCACGGATCCATGAGATCCGTGCATGTTTATCAGTGCGAAAGGGGTGGGAAAGTGTTAAATTTGCTGGGGAAAAATACGTGGGGTCCCCCCTCCTAAGCAAAACCAGCCCCGGGCTCTTTGAGCCGGTCCTGGTTGAAAAAATATGGGGGAAAAAATGACAGGGTTTCCCCCATATTTAATCAACCAGCACCGAGTTCTGCGCCTGGTCCTGGTTCCAAAAATATGAAGGACAAAAAGCGCAGGGGTCCCCCGTATTTTTGAAACCAGCACCAGGCTCCACTAGCCAGGTACATAATGCCACAGCCGGGGGACACTTTTATATTGGTCCCTGCGGCCCTGGCATTACATACCCAACTAGTCACCCCTGGCCGGGGTACCCTGGAGGAGTGGGAACCCCTTAAATCCATGGGTCCTCCCTCCAGCCACCCAAGGGCCAGGGGTGAAGCCTGTGGCTGTCCCCCCATCCAAGGGTGGCGGATGGGGGGCTGATAGCCTTTTTGTAAAAATGTGAATATTGTTTTTAGTAGCAGTACTACAAGTCCCAGCAAGCCTCCCCCACAAGCTGGTACTTGGAGAACCACAAGTACCAGCAAGCGGTGGAAAACCGGGCCCGCTGGTACCTGTTGTACTACTACTAAAAAAATACCCCAATAAAAACAGGAGACACACACCTTGAAAGTATAAGTTTATTACATACATGCACACCTCCAAACATACATACTTACCTATGTTCACATGAGGGTCGGTCCTCTTCTCCATGTAGAATCCATGGGGTACCTGTGGGAAAAATTATACTCACATAATCCAGTGTAGATCGGTCCTCTTCTGTTCTTTGTATAATCCACGTACTTTGCAAAATAAAAAAACGGACACCCGACCACGCACTGAAAGGGGCCCCATGTTTTCATATGGGACCCTTTTCCCCGATTGCCAGGACCCCCCCTGTCTTCTGTCTAAGAGGGTTCCTTCAGCCAATCAGGGAGCGCCACGTCGTGGCACCCTCCTGATTGGCTGTGTGCTCCTGTAGTGTCTGTCAGGCAGCACACGGCAGTGATACAATGTAGCGCCTATGTGCTCCATTGTAACCAATGGTGGGAACTTTGCTGACAGCGGTGAGGTTACTTTCGGTCAACCGCTGTCCGCAAAGTTCCCACCATTGGTTACAATGGAGCACATAGGTGCTACATTGTATCACTGCCGTATGCTGCCTGACAGACACTACAGGAGCACACAGCCAATCAGGAGGGTGACACGACGTGGCGATCCCTGATTGGCTGAAGGAACCCTCTTAGACAGAAGTCAGGGGGGGTCCCGGCAGTCGGGGAAAGGGGTCCCATGTGAAAACATGGGGCCCCTTTCAGTGCGTGGTCGGGTGTCCGTTTTTTTATTTTGCAAAGTACGTGGATTATACAAAGAACAGAATAGGACAGATCTACACTGGATTATGTGAGTATAATTTTTCCCAAAGGTACCCCATGGATTCTACATGGAGAAGAGGACCGACCCTCATGTGAACATAGGTAAGTATGTATGTTTGGAGGTGTGGATGTATGTAATAAACTTATACTTTCAAGGTGTGTGTCTCCTGTTTTTATTGGGGTATTTTTTTAGTAGTAGTACAACAGGTACCAGCGGGCCCGGTTTTCCACCGCATGCTGGTACTTGTGGTTCTCCAAGTACCAGCTTGCGGGGGAGGCTTGCTGGGACTTGTAGTACTGCTACTAAAAACAATATTCACATTTTTACAAAAAGGCTATCAGCCCCCCATCCGCCGCCCTTGGATGGGGGAGGCAGCCTCGGGCTTCACCCCTTGCCCTTGGGTGGCTGGAGGGGGGAACCCCTTGATTTAAGGGGTTCCCACTCCTCCAGGGTACCCCGGCCAGGGGTGACTAGTTGGGTATGTAATGCCAGGGCCGCAGGGACCAATATAAAAGTGTCCCCCGGCTGTGGCATTATGTACCTGGCTAGTGGAGCCCGGTGCTGGTTTCAAAAATACGGGGGACCCCTATGCTTAATGTCCCCCGTATTTTTGGAACCAGGACCAGGCGCAGAACCCGGTGCTGGTTGATTAAATATGGGGGAACCCATGTCATTTTTTTCCACATATTTTTTCAACCAGGACCGGCTCAAAGAGCCCGAAGCTGGTTTTGTTTAGGAGGGGGGACCCCACGCATTTTTTTTTCTGATTTTTAACAATGTTTTTTTTTTTACGAAAGGTGCACAATGAAGCCCAGCACGGATCTCACAGATCCGGCCGAGATTCATTGTGTTAATGTCGGCAGTGTTTTACAATTCACTCCCGTAAAACACTGCCAAAAAATACGAATGACATCAACATCGGCAAATACGAAAATGCAGAATACGACAGCTTAGTAAATTAGTCGTAATAAATACAAAAAGTTGCAATTTTACACTTTCGATGTCATTCGTGTTTGAACTTTAACCTCATTCGGAAAAATACGAATTTTAGTAAATATACCCCAGACTGTCTAATACAATGAGACACACCCCCAATTACCTGTTCAGACACCTGCCCAGACAGGAGGTATACAAATAACCATGATAACATCAACAAATGCAAATACAAATAAAGTGATTAAAAGACAGTTTGCTAACATACACTGTACTTGATTAAAAAACAGAACAAGTTAGAATGTACTATAGAACCATCCATATACAAGCCTAATGATTTCATTCATATGGGACATCATCCATGCAGCTCCCGCCGTGGCCGCAGTGGCCTAGAAGCAGTGTTTCATCCTGATATTCAAGTTCTTAGGACGCTATATTCTACTCAGTTGGTCCGCTGTGGTCGCAGTTACCTGGACGCGGAACCGTGGATAAGCATCCTCTGCAGCATTGGGGACGTTTTTCAGTGGAGTACCATTAAGCCGAAACAGCACGTGACCTTCCCCGTGTGCACTGTGCAGTCTGCAACAGCAGCAGGAGAGAGGGTCTGTGTAGAGGATCTGGCAGCGTGCAATGTGAGTGCCTCGCACAGGGTTCTGAGCCACCCATTAACAAGTTCAGCATAGCAGGTTTGAAGCATGCCGCACACTTGTTAGCTGGGAGTCAAAGTATGGACTCCTCATTTCAGAGCATCAGAGGAAGTGACTGCGAGTGAAATACGGCTTGTCTCTACTGACACACAAGTCCAGGGAAACTGTCCATTATTTTACACTGTGGAATTCGATAAGTGCTACTTGTACTCTTTTGAAGAGGAGTGATCCCTCATCAGTGGACACATGAGACTTTTTGTTTAGGATCCTGGAAGCAGGATTACATACTGTAGATATTTAACCCTATGTCAGCTAGTGACTCACTATATACACAGCATTGTGTTTGTGGTATTTTATGCGATGTGTTGTATGTTCAGTTTTTTTCTTTAACACATGAAGCCTGTGGGAGCTAATTTAATAGTATCTGTGTTACATTACAGCCGAGTACAGTTATATTATCACACATACTGTAGATAGCAATATTTATTAATTAGCTGCTCCTAAGTAATGCTGTTGTTTGCGGGAGGATGTTGTATGTTCCCATATATGTGAATTGGATAATTTAATTATTTAACTATGAGTCATTGAATATAGTGGAGATTGTTAAAAATCAACTTTGAGAACCATTGGATGTGGGAGCTTAACATGTATGAATGTTTATTTATTAAGCTCCATATTAGGTGATTTTTTCCATCTTGTGTAGAAAATGCACTATTTTATCTGAGACACTGCTTTATCAAGTTCTTTTAGACTCTCATCTGATTTTAGACAGTTTCTCAGTGTCTTATGATTACTCTGTTTGGATACATCTCCCTAGGTTTTATCACTTGGATGTTTATGTCATATCATGTATCAATAGAGGGTGCCTTTTGCTATAGGGTATTAGATCATTTATGTGACAAATAGCTTGTAGTTTTCACTAGATATTTATAGAGACAGATAGCATTTGCTCTAGCAGATTTAGTCCTTTTCACCATAGTTTGTCATCTTTCTGTTCTCCCTTATTCACCTGTGGGCTACATTAATTATGGCGACAGAAGGGGGGAAGGGTATCCATCAAAGGAAAGTATTAGATCCAGGGTCAGTTTTCAGTTTTCCTGAATCTGAGGCAGAAGCCATACTTTTTTTCTGACATCTTGGATAATGTGAGCACTGCCTCTTCATCTCAAGATTTGTTTAATGACCTGATACATCTTAAAAAGAAGGAAGTTAATTTACTTTATCATGGCATTATTCTGTCAAATAATTTGAAGGACAAACGTATCCCCCGGGGGTTCAGAGTGAAAAACTCACCTACCATCGGGAGATACAATGTAGAATTCTGTAAGAAGTGGACATCTATTCTCAATAAATGTTCATTCAATTTATTATTACTAGTTATAGAGGAGTCTAAGGGGGTAATTCCGAGTTGATCGCAGCAGGAACTTTGTTAGCAGTTGGGTGAAACCATGTGCACTGCAGGGGAGGCAGATATAACATGTGCAGAGAGAGTTAGATTTGGGTGTGGTGTGTTCAATCTGCAATCTAAATTGCAGTGTAAAAATAAAGCAGCCAGTATTTACCCTGCACAGAAACAAAATAACCCACCCAAATCTAACTCTCTCTGCACATGTTATATCTGCCTCCCCTGCAGTGCACATGGTTTTGCCCAACTGCTAACAAAGTTCCTGCTGCGTTCAACTCGGAATTACCCCCTAAGTGTTAGGTTCCTGGTGCTCAGAACAAGGGAGATGTTCATGAAGTGAGTCTAGAGCACCAGGACGTAACGCTGGGAAAGGGGAATGGAAAGGGAATAGCCCCTGGCGCCCTAACTCTGTTGTCTCACCCGTGCTATCGGAAATCCCTTGCGAGACTATGGTTTCTTGAGCCCTTGGCAGCCACTTTTGAAGGGCGGATTATGTCTGTCCAACTCCGGTGCCCCCCGGTCTTAATGAGAGACAAAGGGAAATTCGAGGCAGAATGATAACAAAAGGACCTCTAACTAAGCAAACAGGCCAGGGGCTACAAGCTAACTAAAAACCTAAAGTATGTGCGGAGAAACCGCCAAAGGAAAAGAACAACAAAGGAAATGCTGATCACACGCCGACACAATACCTTTGTGTACCGGCGGTGACAGCATAAGCAGAACCCTCTGCAAAACACCAGGGACAGAAACAATAATGGAATACCGCGGCCTAGGCCAACGGACGCGGGAGAGCCGCTACTCACGGAACCGGTACGAATACTGGCAAACGGACAGGAACTTCTAATGCTGCCGACACCGACTCTCAGAACTGGAGGACAGGCAGAATCCCAAACGACAGACCGGTGGACACCAGGAAGCCAGAAGACTTGACCAGGGACAGGCAAAGCCACTGGAACTCAGGGCAGGAACGCCTAACAGCAGGACACGGGATCAGACACAGGAATCGACACAGGGACTGACACAGGAATCGACACAGGGACTGACACAGGAATCAACACAGGGACTGACAGGAACCAGCTCAAACTTCAAGCAGACTGCGAACCAAGGAATATCACCAGCATCTGTGAATTGCAAACAGCCAGCATATAACAGAGAGGCCTAGTTAATAATCCCATGCAGCTGCCTTGTTGCATGACTCTAAACTGACAAGATGCAATTAGCAGCCAGGTGAGGCTGAACACATGGGAACAAGCTGCAATTACACAGACTCACCAGCGGCAGCAGACAAGAGTATTCTAAAACAGAGCAACGGGAAATCCTGGCATGCAAGACAACTTAATAAACATAAAATAGGAATGAACCACTACCTGTGGTTCATAACAGTATCCCCTCCTTAAGGGTGAGCTCAGAGCACCCCATGACACCCACGGGGAACATAAACAGAAGTATAACATGCAATACAGAACAAAACTGCAAAACAGGAATGAGCCACAGCCGTGGCTCATAACATTACCCCCCCCCGCATTGAGGAGGGGTCAAAAGACCCCAAAATTCAGACTATCCAGAACAAGGGATACAAAAAAAAAAACCTGACACACTGGTCTAACAGACAAGAAAACAAAAAACAAGCTGTAGCAACAACTTGTAACAGTGCTCTCCCCTTGATGGTGGCCACTGGACACAAGACAAGGGAAAAAAAAAAAGAAATCCTTTTTTTTTTTTTTTTTTTTTATCAAGGCAAGAGTCAAAAATTACTTATTTTTCTTCTTCTTTTTACAAAGCTCTTTAGGTCTGACCAAGGTAATTCCCCAAACATTGTCTGAACTGATGGTACCACCCAGCAAGGCTGCATTCAAATCAGAGACAGGTCTCTTACCCTTGGGAGCTGAACTTTCTGGTAAAGTACTATTATTAGAAGAAGAAGTCAAAAAAGCACATCCTGCAGTCAAAACAACGGGCTGGGACTCTTGTGCCGAGTTTACAGTATTTGGTGGACTCTCAGCAGACAAGACGGGTGACTTAAAGGAATCTGAACCAATTTCTTTGGAACCGTATCTTTTAACAATTGCATCACAGAATGCTAGGGGATCCTGAAGAATGGGATCTTCAGCTTTCATTAGACTGGTCGCCCACTCAGAAGGCTCTCCTCTAAAAGAATAAATCAGATAGAGCCCAAGGTTTTCTGAAGTGATGCCCAGAAATGGTCTAGACAACATAATAGTGTAATAGTGTTTGAAAAGCGCCAGAAATTGGGCGAAGTCCCCATCAAAGGTTATGGATGTTGAGATATCAGAGTCAGGATCTGTTTCCTTCTCATCTGACTGACTGGAGTGCTTTGCTAGGACCTGGTCACTATTGACCTTACTCGAGGCTGAGACTCTCTGAACCCCACCCGGGGCTGAGACTTTCTGAACCCCACCCGGGGCAGTGACTTTCTGAACCCCACCCGGGGCAGTGACTTTCTGAACCCCACCCGGGGCAGTGACTTTCTGAACCCCACCCGGGGCAGTGACTTTCTGAACCCCGCCCGGGGCAGTGACTTTCTGAACCCCACCCGGGGCAGTGGCCTCCGGGAACCCCGCTGGGGCAGTGGCCTCCGGGAACCCCGCTGGGGCAGTGGCCTCCGGGAACCCCGCTGGGGCAGTGGCCTCCGGGAACCCCGCTGGGGCCAGCACCTCGGATTCTTTTACTGGGACCGGGCCGTTGGCCTCCCTGACTGGGATCGGGCCATCGGCCTCCCTCTCTGAGTCGATAATTATCGAAAGTTCTCCCGGGACTATGACTTCCGGGACTTTTGCTGAAGCAATAACGTTCAGATCCTCCACTAATGCTATGCTTCTTAAGTTCTTTCCTGGGGAAGCGACTTCTAGACCCTTCTTTGGGGCTGCGTCTCTCGAGACCCCACTTGGGGATATTACTTCAAAGATCCCTTCTGGGGTTTTGCTTCTCGAGTTCCCCTCAAGAACTATGGTTTTAGAGACCCTTTCTAGGGTTGCGCTTTTCAAGTCCCTACCTGGGGTAACAGCTTCTGAGACCCCTTCCGGTATGGACACCTGAACTATAATATTTGATGTCCCTCTATAAGCTAGGGCATCGGGTACCGCTCCAGCACTCTGGGCATCGGGTACCGCTCCAGCACTCTGGGCATCGGGCACCGCTCCAGCACTCTGGGCATCGGGCACCGCTCCAGCACTCTGGGCATCGGGCACCGCTCCAGCACTCTGGGCATCGGGCACCGCTCCAGGACCCTGGGCTACGGGCACCACTCCAGGACCTTGGGCTACGGGCACCACTCCAGGACCCTGGGCTACGGGCACCACTCCAGGACCCTGGGCATCGGGCACCACTCCAGGACCCTGGGCATCGGGCACCACTCCAGGACCCTGAGCATCGGGCACCACTCCAGGACCCTGGGCATCGGGCACCACTCCAGGACCCTGGGCATCGGGCACCACTCCAGGGACTTGCAACTCCGCTTCCACAGGGACCTCAAGAGAGGAGAGAAACATTCTCTTTTGATTCCTGAATCTATAATGGGGCTCCCTTGCCCAAGGACCCCAATTATAGGACAGAGAGCTTTTTTGTGTGGGTTGTGTGACAAGTACCTCTGCCACAGTAGAGACAGGAGTAGGTCTTGTATCATGACTCAACTTGGCCAGAGGGCAAGACTCGTCACCACACTTTGGCTTGCGCAACTCACAGGTCTGCAGATAATGGCCTAAACCCCCACAATATAGGCATAAGTTTAAGTTTCTGCGACGCAGACGCTGCTCTTCTGAGAGCCTGGGCCGCAGAAAACTTTTAAACCTTTTCTCTTCAATTAAACCAGAGGATTCTCTTGTCACCATACTGTGAACAAGAGTCTCTTTAGAGATAGATGTACTCTCAACGACTTCTGGCAAAATGAGCAAGATTTTAGTCAGAAGGTTTTGCAGTTGCTTTAGGGATTGCTGCAAAACTTCTAGTCGCTCTGGTCTCAAAGCACTGAATACAGAGTTCAGGGCTGCGAGAGATGCCTGCAGGGCTTGCATAGTAGACATAGGAGGATTTAAAACTAGACAAGACAAGACAAGGCAAGACAAGGCAAGACAAGACAAGGCAAGACAAGGCAAGACAAGGCAAGACTAAATTTTGCTAAACAAAACAAGACTTTTTTTTTTTTTAAACACCGGACTGGATTCTAAACACCGGACTGGATTCTAAACAAACACCGGACTGGATTCTAAACAAACACCGGACTGGATTCTAAACACCGGACTGGATTCTAAACACCGGACTGGATTCTAAACACCGGATTGGATTCTGCACACTGAATTCTAGACAAGACTGGATTCTAACACCGGACTGGATTCTAACACCGGACTGGATTCTAACACCGGACTGGATTCTAGACAGGACTAGATTCTAGACTAGACACTGGACTGGGCCAAAAAAGAAAAAAAGTTTTATTTCTTTTTTGTGGTATGGCTGGTGATAATGTTAGGTTCCTGGTGCTCAGTACAAGGGAGATGTTCATGAAGTGAGTCCAGAGCACCAGGACGTAACGCTGGGAAAGGGGAATGGAAAGGGAATAGCCCCTGGCGCCCTAACTCTGTTGTCTCACCCGTGCTATCGGAAATCCCTTGCGAGACTATGGTTTCTTGAGCCCTTGGCAGCCACGTTTGAAGGGCGGATTATGTCTGCCCAACTCCGGTGCCCCCCAGTCTTAATGAGAGACAAAGGGAAATCCGAGGCAGAATGATAACAAAAGGACCTCTAACTAAGCAAACAGGCCAGGGGCTACAAGCTAACTAAAAACCTAAAGTATGTGCGGAGAAACCGCCAAAGGAAAAGAACAACAAAGGAAATGCTGATCACACGCCGACACAATACCTTTGTGTACCGGCGGTGACAGCATAAGCAGAACCCTCTGCAAAACACCAGGGACAGAAACAATAATGGAATACCGCGGCCTAGGCCAACGGACGCGGGAGAGCCGCTACTCACGGAACCGGTACGAATACTGGCAAACGGACAGGAACTTCTAATGCTGCCGACACCGACTCTCAGAACTGGAGGACAGGCAGAATCCCAAACGACAGACCGGTGGACACCAGGAAGCCAGAAGACTTGACCAGGGACAGGCAAAGCCACTGGAACTCAGGGCAGGAACACCTAACAGCAGGACACGGGATCAAACACAGGAATCGACACAGGGACTGACACAGGAATCGACACAGGGACTGACACAGGAATCGACACAGGGACTGACAGGAACCAGCTCAAACTTCAAGCAGACTGCGAACCAAGGAATATCACCAGCATCTGTGAATTGCAAACAGCCAGCATATAACAGAGAGGCCTAATTAATAATCCCATGCAGCTGCCTTGTTGCATGACTCTAAACTGACAAGATGCAATTAGCAGCCAGGTGAGGCTGAACACATGGGAACAAGCTGCAATTACACAGACTCACCAGCGGCAGCAGACAAGAGTATTCTAAAACAGAGCAACGGGAAATCCTGGCATGCAAGACAACTTAATAAACATAAAATAGGAATGAACCACTATCTGTGGTTCATAACAGTATCCCCTCCTTAAGGGTGAGCTCAGAGCACCCCATGACACCCACGGGGAACATAAACAGAAGTATAACATGAAATACAGAACAAAACTGCAAAACAGGAATGAGCCACAGCCGTGGCTCATAACACTAAGAGAGAAGTGCTGTGTTTAAAGGAAAAGATCAGCACCTTTGAGACTAATCATTCACACACTTTGACAGGTGACAAACAGGGTGATTGGCTCAACAAATTGTCCACTTAAATTGAGCAGTATAGGAATGCCCTTATTAAGTTTAAATCTGAAAAGAGGAAGAAAGTGGACATTGATTATGAACATCAGCGAATATATCCATGGCTGACAGGTGCATATTCCAATAACGATAGACGTCCCCTATTTAGACGTACTAACCACAGGGCTAGAATTGATACTTCAGATGATACAGGAACCACTGAGAGTGAGAATGAGGCTGGGCGTGGCATAGCTGCGGGACGTATTGGTACTCCAGTGGGACAGTGAACACAAGCCTGTTTTTTAGACCCAAACCAGAGCAACCCACCGGGCCGGGCATAACGCGAGGCAAAGCAAATGCAAAAAAACCACAGAAGACCTAGTTTTCAATCTTTCCAGTAGGACCTTGTTGAAATGGGAATTGGCGGTGTTACAACGGGGCTTATTTTTTGTCCCTTCTGTCCTGTTTGACAAGGTACAATGAGAGATTAAATTATACCATCTTAACAGGAGCCTTAGACTAAAATAATTATTTGGTAAAAAAGCCTCTACACCAGTGTTTTTTAACCACTGTGCCGTGGCACACTAGTGTGCCATGAGCAGTCTCCAGGTGTGCCTCCATAGAAGCACAACCAGGCCCGTAAGTGTTTTGCTGCTACTGAGGCCCTGGAACGATCAATACTGGTGGGTTTAGTGGTTGCAAAGCCAGTTCTAATTCTGGGCCCGGGCAGTGTTGGGCTCTTCTGGCTTTCTCAGATGTGGCTCAGGCGTTGCCTATGGAGAAGCTGCGACATGACATCCTAGGACACGCAATTGCACCATTCATCATCATTATATTTGAATGTGCTTGGCAATATTTAAATCTTGTTCAGTGTGCCGCGAGTTGTAAAAGGTTTAAAATCTCTGCTCTACACCCTCAAACCTGCCACCCCAGCTTCTAGCAATTCAGAATCATTCTAGATTTGAACCAACCAGCAATAACACCTCTATTAAAACATACATGCACTTGTTAGACAAGGCAGTAAGTGAAGCACCTCTGGCTAGAAAATCTACTCATTGGAATTTATCTAAAGATGAACGTCAGGCTTTGAACAACATTGGTTGCTATGAAGATATAGTATTCCGCCAGGCGGAAAAGGGCGGATCTCTGGTTTTGTTGAATCTAACTGATTACAAACTGGAAGTAGAATGACAGCTTAGAGATATAAATACATATATGAAGCTTGATATGGATCCATCATCATCCTTTAAAGGTGAACTTGACAGGGTACTAACAGAAGCTTGCACACATGGCTGGATTTCTAGTGAAGTTAAACAGGCATTGACGGTACAATATCCTGTTAAACCATTACTGTATATGTTACCCAAGATCCACAAACAGCTTATTTACCTTCTGGGTAGGCCCATAATAGCGGCCAGGGGGTCATTGTACCAACCGGTTTCTATTTACCTAGATGCACTGTTACAGCCTTGTGTGCAGGCCAGACCGACTTTTTTAAAGTAACCACTAGTCTGTTATTGGCTTTGAAGAATCTGCCTGTGTTATCTGACACGTTTGTTGTGTGCAATTGATGTGAGTAGCCTGTATACCTGTATACCTCATGAGGATGGTATACAGGCTACAAAAGAACTACTTGTCAACATCCAACTTTATGTGGGTCCGCATATAGAATTTTTTCTAGACCATTTGAGATTGGTCTTAACAAGGATTTTTTTCTCGTATGATGACCAGTACTACCTTCAGATGTCTGACTGTGCAATGGGGTCCAATGTGGCCCCATCATACGCCAATGCATTTTTGTTCACGGTTGAACAGCAACTGTTTTACGCTGATCCAGAAATCGCAGATAAGATAGTGGCATATTTCCGCTGTATCGTCGATCTGCTGATAGTATGGAAGGGTACTGAACATGACTTTGTTTCCCTCATTGAAACACACAATTCTGGTGGTAGTCCAGTCAAGTTCACCTATACCTTGAATAGTGAATTTCCTTGATGTGTGCCTGACTAAAACAGCCTGTAGACTTTCACTGGCTTTGTTTACCAAGACCACAGACAGAAATAGCCTGTTACAAGCATCTAGTGCACATCCAGTCGCATTAAAGAACGTTTTACCTTACTCCCATTTTTTAAGAGCACTCCACATCTGTGATATCAAAGAGGTAGGGGGTTAACCAATTTGAAAATGATTTAATCAAGGCCAGAAATAAAGCATTGGCTGTACCGTTTGATCAGTTGTTGACATCGACGGTTAAAAGGAGTGAAAAAAAATCGACATATGTGGGTTAGTAAACAAACACATAGGCACTCATGTAAATAACAAAGTTAAATCTCTTTGGCCTATGATTACCTATGATTACATCAGGCAAGGATATGGGGGAATTACACAACAAGTCCCTTATGATATGTTACCGATGGGGTAAAAACCTTAAAAATAGTTGATATAAATGTCCCAACTGCACCACTTGTATCTTCTTACAAATTGGAGCAACATTTCACCATCCGAACACAGGAATTACATACCACATCCGACATCGCCTGACATGTACTAGTCGGTTTGTGGTGTATGTGATCATTTGCCCATGTTCTAAAATCTACGTAGGAAAAACTGTAGTTACTTTCCGTGAAAGGATGGCACAACACCGCACTGCCATAAGGGCAGCTACCAACAGTGGATCTAGTATCCAACCAGTTGCACACCATCTTTATGAAGCTAAACATAATCTATCTTCTTTGAGATATCGAATTAAAGATCATCAGCCCCACTCTCCAGAGGTGGGGATAGATCCACTAAGCTGTTGCAGAGAGAGGCTGAATGGATCTTACGTCTTGACTCATTGACCCCTAAGGGGTTAAATGAGAATATAGGGATGCAAGCCTTTATTTAAGAAATGTTCCCCTTTTTTGAGAGAAGTTAAATTGTGGTATATATAAAACATATTTAGCTCATGCTTAAGAAATATCCATGTGTCTTTGGCTTTCTCGGGGACAGTTAATGATAGTTTTGTAAATTCTAGGAGGTGAAATTTAGAGATGTCCTATTGAGATTGTTAATTACCTTTGAATTAAACACATAGATAATATGAAAGTTACAAGCGAGCTATGACATGTGATGGATTGTTCTATAGTACATTTTAACTTGTTCTATTTTTTAATCAAGTACAGTGTATGTTAGCACACTGTCTTTTAATCACTGTATTTGTATTTGCATTTGTTGATGTTATCATGGTTATTTGTATACCTCCTAACAAAGTAACATATTAACATAGTATCTAAGATTGAAAAAAAGACAAATTGTCCATCAAGTTCAACCTATTTGTGGTCTCCTATGCAGGATTATTTTGGTCTAAATTTTGTCTGATGCTGATGTCAGCCGTTGTGTTTTATTCCTCTTTTCATAGTAACTATAGTGCATGACTACGCACCATGACCCTGGTTATCCTTATCCATTAGGATTTTATCTAACCCATTCTTAAAGGTGTTCACTGAGTCCACCATTACAACTTCCTCAGGCAGGGAATTCCAAACACATATTGTGCTTACTGTGAAAAAACCTTTACGCCGCATTGTGCGGAATCTCCTTTCCTCTAAGCTAAGCGAGTGTCCATGTGTCCTCTGTGCTGATCTTACCAAAAACAGGTCCCGCGCAAGCTCTGTGTATTGTCTCCTTATATATTTGTAGATGTTGATCATGTCCCCTCTTAGTCTCCTCTTTTCCCGTGTAAACATGTGTAGCCTTGCAAGCCTTTCCTCGTTTTCCAGCATCTCCATGCCCTTAATTAGTTTGGTCGCACCTCTCTGAACCTTTTCTAGCTCCAGAATATCCTTTTTGTAGTATGGTGCCCAAAATTGCACACAGTGTTCAAGATGTGGCCTCACTAGTGATTTATTTAATGGGAGTATAACACTCTCGTCCCTTGCATAAATTCCCCATTTTATGCATGCTAATATCTTATTAGCCTTCTTTGCTGCAGTCCTACTTTGGGTACTGCTGCTTAGTTTGCTATTTATGTGAACACCTAAGTCCTTTTCCAGTACAGAATCCCCTAATGTTACCCCAATTAGTATATAGGTGTAATTTTTGTTCTTGCTACCACAGTGCATTACCTTACACTTGTCTGTATTGAAGCACATTCTCCATTTTGGCTGCCCATGCTTCTAATTTAACTAAGTTGTTCTGAATAGACTTAGCATCCCCCTCCGTATTTATAACCCAATTTGGTATTGTCTGCAAAAATGTACACCATACTCTCTAGATACTCTCAAGACCTTCTGTTAGGTCGTTAATGAAAATGTTGAACAATATTGGTCCTAGTACAGACCCTTGTCACACACCACTTAGCACTTCAGTCCAATTTGAAAATGATCCATTAGCCACAATGTGCTGCTCCCTATTATCTAACCATTTTTTGACCCAAGTGCATATTGTGCTCCCTAGCCCTATTTCTTGTAGCTTATAGATAAGTTGCACGTGTGGTACAGTGTATAAAGCATTGGCAAAGTCTAAAAAGATTGCATCCACCTACTTACCCTGATCAAGGTTCACACTTACTGTTTCATAAAAGCCAATTAAGTTGGTTTGACATGATCTTTCCTTCACAAATCCATGTTGATTCCTATTAATCACCTTATTGACTTCAAGGAACTTCTGAATACTATCCCTTAGAATACCTTCCAATACTTTCCCCACTATAGATGTAAGACTAACTGGTCTATAATTACCCGGTTCAGCTTTACTTCCCTTTTTGAATATTGGCACTACTTCCACTATATGCCAGTCTTTGGGAACCATACCTGATATAACTGAGTCTTTAAAGATCAAAAATAGCGGTCTATTAAGTTCAAGGTTAAGCTCCATTAGAACCCTTGGGTGAATTCCATTGGGACCCGTCCTGTTTGGACAGGTGTCTGAACAATTGCAAAGGAAGGGGGGAGGGGCTAGTTTGCACACCATAATTAGGTAATGAGGTGCTACTTTGCTTGAGACTTAATACAATATACAGAGGGAAAAAGATGCAGGTGCACTTTCTCACACTAGCTCAACCTGTAATAACCAGAGGCATTTAGCATAATCCTGGCCAGGGCTATGAGCTTACCCACTGCACCAAGGTAGCCTCTCATTGGGTAAGTCCCTATAACTAACTACAGGGGTTCAAGTCCAGGGGGCAGGACACCCCAAAGCCACCCAGCCAGACCACCCCAGGGCACTGCATGATTGATACAAGTAAAGATTTAAATAGGTAGGAGCAGCTACTGCTGCATGTGTGAGTAATGTGGGTGAATTCCATCGGGACCCGTCCTGTCTGGACAGGTAATTGGGTTGGTATCTCATTGTGTTAATGAGGGGTGGAGGGTATATATAGTTGTGTATATGTATATTGCATTTATTTGGCTTGATAAAAGTGCTGGGTAGCACTGAAACATTGCCTACAAGGTGTAGACTGAGTCTTCATTTAGTTTGAACCTGAGTGCCTCCATTGGAGTCTATATTACACATAGCCTACGGGCTAAAGGTGAGGAGGGCACCGGCCACAGTAACTTATCATTTCCAGTGAGGTGCCGGAGCTTGGGGACTATATATATATAAAACTCTGGTGCAAATGTTAGTATGACAGGAAAGGATCTGCCTCACCAGTCTCACCCCACCGCATATCACTATATATATATATATATATATATATATATATGTACATACAGTATATGTATGTATATATATATATATATATATATAAATATATATGTATATATATATACTGTGTGAGTATATATATATATATATATATATAAATACATATATATATATATATATATATATATATATATATATACAGTGACGTGCGGTGTGGTAAGCCAGGTGAGGCAGAGCCTTTCATATGCTTGGGACCAGAGGTATTTTGGATATGGGATTTTTCCGTATTTTGGAATAATTGCATACTATAATGAGATATCATGGTGATGGGACCTAAATCTAAGCACAGAATACATTTATGTTACATATACACATTATACACACAGCCTGAAGGTCATTTTAGCCAATATTTTTTGTAACTTTGTACATTAAACAAAGTGTGTGTACATTCACACAATTCACTTATGTTTCATATACACCTTATACACACAGCCTGAAGGTCATTTAATACAATATTTTTAATAACTTTGTGTATTAAACAAAGTTTGTGTACATTGAGCCATCAGAAAACAAAGGTTTCACTATCTCAATCTCACTCAAAAAAGTCCGTATTTCGGAATATTCCGTATTTCGGAATATTTGGATATGGGATACTCAACCTGTACTAGCATTTGAACCAGAGTTTTACTGTAGAAAGTATATGAAAAATACAAAGAATATGTTTGAAATATCTTCTTTGCATTAGTCTAATTATTTTTATAGTCAAAACTGTGGAGAAAAAAGTCTATGGCATGTAAGGTAGTGCCTTCACTGCCTACCTTATCCACACATCTCTGATCAAAACCCACAAAATTTCCAGGAGTTTATACTGCTGCACCTGTGTGTAATGCCCAGATGTACCCTTTGGCTCATATATTGTGTGTAAATCTGGCTTTAGATACAGGTTGAGTATCCCATATCCAAATATTCCGAAATACAGAATATTCCGAAATACATAATTTTTGGAGTGAAATAGTGAAACCTTTTTTTTCTGATGGCTCAATGTACACAAACTATGTTTAAAACACAAAGTTATTAAAAATATTGTATTAAATGACATTCAGGCTGTGTGTATAAGGTGTAATTGAAACATAAAGGAATTGTGTGAATGTACACACACTTTGTTTAATACACAAAGTTATAAAAAATATTGACTAAAATGACCTTCAGGCTGTGTGTAAGGTGTATAGGAAACATAAATGCATTATGGGCTTAGACTTGGGTCCCATCGCCATGACATCTCATTATGGTATGCAATTATTCCAAAATACAGAAGAATCCAATATCCAAAATACTTCTGGTCACATGCATTTTGGATAAGGGATACTCAACGTGTGTGTGTGTGTGTGTGTGTGTGTGTGTGTGTGTGTGTGTGTGTGTGTGTATGTATATATTTATATATATATATATATATATAAAAGAGATGAGCAGGTTTGGTTCGTCGAGATCCGAACCTCCCCAAACTTCACCTATTTTACACGGGTCCGAGGCAGCCTCGGATCTTCCCGCATTGCTCGGTTAAACCGAACGCGGCCGAACGTCATCATCCCGCTGTCGGATTCTCGCGAGATTCGTATTCTATATAAAGAGCCACGCGTCGCTGCCATTTTCACTCGTGCATTGGAGATTGAACGGAGAGGATGTGGCTACGTTCTCTGCCTGAAAAGCTCCATATCTGTGCTCAGTGTGCTGCAAATATCTGTGCTCAGTGTGCTGCAAATATCTGTGCTCAGTGTGCTGCAAATATCTACGTTCTCTGCCTGAAAAGCTCCATATCTGTGCTCAGTGTGCTGCATTTTGGTGACCAACAGTATATAGTTGTACAGTACAGTAGGCCATTGCTGTATCTTGCAGCTCTGTGTCACTGCAAGTATCCATTCCATATCTGTGCTGCATTTTTGTGAGCAGTATATATAGTAGTACAGTGCAGCATTTTGGCGACCAACAGTATATAGTTGTACAGTACAGTAGGCCATTGCTGTATCTTGCAGCTCTGTGTCACTGCAAGTATCCATTCCATATCTGTGCTGCATTTTTGTGAGCAGTATATATAGTAGTACAGTGCAGCATTTTGGTGACCAACAGTATATATTTGTACCGTACAGTAGGCCATTGCTGTATCTTGCAGCTCTGTGTCACTGCAAGTATCAATTCCATATATGTGCTGCATTTTTGTGAGCAGTATATATAGTAGTACAGTGCAGCATTTTGGTGACCAACAGTATATAGCTGTACAGTACAGTAGGCCATTGCTGTATCTTGCAGCTCTTTGTCACTGCAAGTATCCATATCTGTGCTGCATTGTTGTGAGCAGTATATATAGTAGTACAGTACAGCATTGTGGTGACCAGTATACTACAGTACAATAGTCCAGTGCTGTTCTCGCTGCTCAGTGTCAGTTCTCCATAGTATCATCAGTGCTTAGTAAAATCAGTGCTCAGTATAATCAGTGATTGATCAGTATAATCTGTTCTCAGTATAATCAGTTAGCGTTTTCCGCCATTAGTGCATTGGGATTTAGACAATTGATGAAGTTATTGTGTCCCCGGTACAAAATCCCATCTAGATTCCACTTCACTAGGCAGGCGATAGCGAGATTTTTCCAATTAATATTAGTGATTTATAATTAATTATTAATTACAGTGATCTTGCCAAATGATTTCAGTGATTTTGTCATTTTCTTCCAGTGATTTGGACCAATAAAACCATTGATTAGAACAAATAATTCCTGTGATTTTGTCATTTTCTTCCAGTGATTTGGACCAATAATACCATTGATTAGAACGAATAATTCCTGTGATTTTGTCATTTTCTTCCAGTGATTTAGACCAATAATACCATTGCTTAGAACGAATTATTCCTGTGATTTTGTCATTTTCTTCCAGTGATTTGGACCAATAATACCATTGATTAGAACAAATAATTCCTGTGATTTTGTCATTTTCTTCCAGTGATTTGGACCAATAATACCATTGATTAGAACGAATAATTCCTGTGATTTTGTCATTTTCTTCCAGTGATTTGGACCAATAATTCCAGTGAATAATTCTAGTGATTATATAATTTTCTTCCAGTGATTATTTGGACCAATAATACCATTGATTAGAACAAATAATTCCTGTGATATTGAGGTGTTTGTGTCACTTAGCTTAGCCGTCCAGCGACCACAGTGCACCTCTTTTTCTCTTTTCTTTGCATCATGTGATGTTTGGGGCCAATTTTTTTAAGTGCCATCCTGTCTGACACTGCAGTGCCACTCCTAGATGGGCCAGGTGTTTGTGCCGCCCTCTTGGGTCGCTTAGCTTAGTCATCCAGTGACCTCGGTGCAAATTTTAGGACTAAAAATAATATTGTGAGGTGTGAGGTGTTCAAAATAGACTGGAAATGAGTGGACATTATTGTTATTGAGGTTAATAACACTATAGGATCAAAATGACCCCCAAATTCTATGATTTAAGCTGTTTTTGAGGGTTTTTTAAAAAAAACACCCTAATCCAAAACACACCTGAATCCGACAAAAAATTTACAGGGAGGTTTTGCCAAAACGCATCCGAATCCAAAACATGGCCGTGGAACCAAATCCAAAACCAAAACACAAAACCCGAAAAATTTCCGGTGCACATCTCTAATAAATATATATATATATATATATATATAGAGTCACATGCCAAACACTCAAGATGAGGGTTAAGACAGAACCAGCACTCTGCGTGATTTTTCAAGATAAATTTTACTCCAAGCAGTGTTTCCAAACAACGGTAATCACATCGACATCAGCATAAGGAACAAAGGCATATACTCATCACTGGTAACATCCCAAACAGCCGTTTTCGGTGAACAACCTTCCTCAGGGGAATAACCATGCATATGATCTAGCTGCCATGTGAAAAAAGTGCTTGTGTGCCGTGCAACTATTGCATCAGTTGTGAGCTTCTTATGTATGCTCACAATATCATACTCACCACCAGCACCTGGAGTCCAATGCCGCCATCAGGGACCCATCAGCTCATCAAACACGTTTCCCGGGGCGCAGGCCGTGGAACGCACGCCGGTTACCACGTGACCGGAAGTCCCGGCACGTGGAACGCAGGGTGCGTGTCACACGGCGGAAGTGTCCCCAGTCCGTGCAGAGCAGGTCGACAATGGTTCCCCAGGCAACATAAAGCGTCCACCAAGGTTCTGGTGGCGATGACTGGAATACAGCAGCAATGAAATAACCATGTGATGCAAGATTAGTTAAAGAATAACATAATTATGAGCATGTATTGATAACGACGTTAGATGTAACTAACGGTAACAAAGTTAATTAAGTGTGTTATGTTAGAGAATGCTCATAATAATGTAAAGGTGTAAAGAAAAAAGAAAAGATTATAAAGAAAATGAAGAGTGATGCAGCAAACATGAGGGATACTTATTGAAAACTGTAAGTGTAGAAACACAGAGATACACAAAAAGAGCATTAGTTTACAAAACGTCAAGAAAATTGGACACACTAATCACTGTGTCCTCCATCAAATAGAGGGATCCATCAGACTACTGCACCATAACACAACTATCAATAGGACATTAGGGCATCATAGGATCCAACGAATCACTGCATCCTACAGGAAGGGTACCATAGAGAACTCTTCGTTAAGCCCATGTGGCGTCATGGAGTCCATCTGATAGATCCAACGACATACATGATTATTTGTCCATGCAAGAAGCTGTACATTGGTAAAACCATACGGATGCTCAAGGAGCGAATAGCCATGCATAGATCCTCGATTAAAAAAGCTTACCAGAAGGTTGATGGCAGTACACCCCCTGTTGCTAAGCACTTTGTCATTGCTGGACACAAGATGAGTGACTTCACCTACATGCCGATTGATCATGTACCCCCCTTGAGGAGAGGAGGGGATAGACACAGACTGCTACTTCAGCAGGAATGTCGTTGGATCTATCAGATGGACTCCATGACGCCACATGGGCTTAACGAAGAGTTCTCTATGGTACCCTTCCTGTAGGATGCAGTGATTCGTTGGATCCTATGATGCCCTAATGTCCTATTGATAGTTGTGTTATGGTGCAGTAGTCTGATGGATCCCTCTATTTGATGGAGGACACAGTGATTAGTGTGTCCAATTTTCTTGACGTTTTGTAAACTAATGCTCTTTTTGTGTATCTCTGTGTTTCTACACTTACAGTTTTCAATAAGTATCCCTCATGTTTGCTGCATCACTCTTCATTTTCTTTATAATCTTTTCTTTTTTCTTTACACCTTTACATTATTATGAGCATTCTCTAACATAACACACTTAATTAACTTTGTTACCGTTAGTTACATCTAACGTCGTTATCAATACATGCTCATAATTATGTTATTCTTTAACTAATCTTGCATCACATGGTTATTTCATTGCTGCTGTATTCCAGTCATCGCCACCAGAACCTTGGTGGACGCTTTATGTTGCCTGGGGAACCATTGTCGACCTGCTCTGCACGGACTGGGGACACTTCCGCCGTGTGACACGCACCCTGCGTTCCACGTGCCGGGACTTCCGGTCACGTGGTAACCGGCGTGCGTTCCACGGCCTGCGCCCCGGGAAACGTGTTTGATGAGCTGATGGGTCCCTGATGGCGGCATTGGACTCCAGGTGCTGGTGGTGAGTATGATATTGTGAGCATACATAAGAAGCTCACAACTGATGCAATAGTTGCACGGCACACAAGCACTTTTTTCACATGGCAGCTAGATCATATGCATGGTTATTCCCCTGAGGAAGGTTGTTCACCGAAAACGGCTGTTTGGGATGTTACCAGTGATGAGTATATGCCTTTGTTCCTTATGCTGATGTCGATGTGATTACCGTTGTTTGGAAACACTGCTTGGAGTAAAATTTATCTTGAAAAATCACGCAGAGTGCTGGTTCTGTCTTAACCCTCATCTTGAGTGTTTGGCATGTGACTCTATCCATGAATTTAACCGGACACCTGCTTTTTAATTAATGGAGAGTGTCAGTGCGGCTTCCCGGGACTTTGTTCTGTGACTTTGCTATATATATATATATATATATGAGAAAGAACTGGTGCCACTCAAAGGACTTGTAATGCTAGTAGTATAAAAAGTACTTGCGCCTATACGTCAATGACGTATAGGCGCAAGTACCTTTTATACTTCTAGCATTACAAGTCCTTTGAGTGCCGCCAGTTCTTTCTCTTCTGCAAATTCCACTTTCAGTGGTAAGGAAGGCACCAAGGCCAGTTTTTGACTTGTCAGATGGAGTGCCAACCTATATATATATATATATATATAAATAAAATGGCAGAACATATTACAGGGTGCAAATTCCCTGTCAGACACTGGAATCATATATGTCTCATTTTATCTTCAACAGTTTTAAATTCTGTACAGTATTTATGAAAAGATACCTCATCAGCAGGGCACAGGATAGATCTGTTATGATTTTGGACTGTGTGACAGTTTTTGTCACAGAATATACAGTATCTCTGTAGTAAAAAGTATAAATTTAACACAAAATGATGAACTCCTAGACTATAAGAGTCCAATTAAAATATGGACAATAGTATGCTAAACATTATTGCAAAGTTAAGCTTCACACATATTTGATCATTATGGTACATTAAAACTCACTACGTTTCATGTGAAACTCTATAGGTTGTGACAAAGACTTAATGATGTGGCTTGCCGCAATATGCCATCACATTTACTTGAGTCACTGCATAATGTTGTAGAGTCAGTGAAAAAAAAAATCATTAATTGTTAACTAATACAGTGACGACCAGATACAATCCAAGCTAAGAAATGTTGTAGCCAATGACTGACTGGCATGCGATTTGCAAAGGTTGCTTTTTAAATTTGATAATTGATTTTTATCTATTATTGGAATGTGATGAAACCAGAACATAATGAGCGTCTCTGATGCCCACAAAAAGGATGATGAGCTTGACAGTAGACTGTAATCGGGCTTGAACTGGGTTAGTACTGTAGGTGATCAGGAACCATGGAAGCTCTTGATACTGATGAAATGATAAGGAGACTGAATACAATATATGCAGAGTGTAAACAGTAGACTCTAACTAGGCTTGAACCAAATTAGTACTGCAGGTCTGTAACCTGACTTGTTCTGTGGAATACTGGACCAGACTGTAACCAGAAACTGGTCCAGATAGGAACCAGAGCCTCGACTGGATAGGAACCAGAGACTGGACCAGCTGCAACTGGGAAGGCAGGAACAGGCTGGAAACTGCTGTGCAGCCAGATGGAAAAGAAAAAAATGAAAATAAAAATGGATAAGATCCTAAAAATAAATTTGTCTCATGTCTAAATATGAATATTGTACTATGAAAATAATGTAGTGCAGTGTATTGCATACATTATTTGAATAGGTAATGTATAAACATACCTTAATACTGAATAAAGTAGACTATAATGTTCTTATATTTTCAATAGAAATCAGACATGAATGATGACTATATTGTATTTAAATTAATTGTATTTGTATTTTATGTATGTGTATATATATATATATATATATATATACATACAGTACATATATACATATATATATATATATATATATACAGTATATATATATATATATATATATATATATATATTATTAACTGACACTTTAATGACAATTCTAGCCTATCTACTAGTCGAAATAAAGTAATATATTATCTATATGTCCAATCTGGAGTAAAGTATTAGTATGAGAAATGGAATTATAGATGTTTATAAGAATGGGCATTGCTCTGGCAATTTGGGAATATCAGTTCTGTGGCTTTATACCCTTTGCTTTGCTGGGATTTGCTGTCAGCATCAGGTGGATCAGGCTAGTCTCTGATTAGTCAATTCTCAGTCAGCTGATCTGGACTGTCTTGGCAGTGCTCAGGACTCGGCTCCCATGTGGATTGCTGCCTAGCAATGTCAGGGACCTATTGGCATGAACAGGGAAGCTACCTGGATACCCAGAGGATGGCATATGCAGTCACAACTTTGTGTGTCGAGGAGGAGCTTTAATAAGATCCAACAAAAAATAGATCCCTGCATGGTGAATCCATGAAAAAAGGGTTGACATCTACTGTATTAATAATGTGATTGAGAGATTGCTCTATGAAGAACAAACCTATGTAAGGGTATACTTGGTGTGGGACAGATATCAGATTCTAAGTTTGTAGTATACTTGGAACAGGGGCCACAGGGCAGGACTGGCTTATATTAAAATGAGCTAAACTAGAAGGATGAATGCTACTTCTCTTTATTCAGTATCATATACTGTATATGGAGTATAGGAGAAGAGAGTAAATCTAAGTTCAAGTATGCTACCTGTCTTTTGCACTGGTGCACTTACCATGTCCGGAGGTGCTAGTGTCACAGCAGGTCCACCTTGGGTGGGCAGTTTGTGGCATCCACTTTGGCCGGCCAATCTGCTCAACTGCAGTTTTACTCCAGGTAGTTGACATACGGCCACTAATCCTATAGAGACTCAAACAATGCTCTCGCTGTAATTTAAAGGGACGATAGTGCCAAAACTTAAGGTCATGTTTGGTGCAATTTTCAAGTTCTCTCCCTATAAAGAAAGTCACTGGGCTCTACCCAGTTCCAGACTATAGGTTCACATACCATACATCAGCATCTGAATACAGATGACATGTGTTGAAGTAGATTGCATGCAAGAGAATAAATATAGCAGACTATAGTAAATTCACATGTACTGTAAAGCTGCAGGAGGCAGACAGCACACTGGTGTAAGAGAAGTGCTGATGAGACGATGGTAACGCTTTGCCTTAGGATGGTGAGCTCTGAGAAAAGGATGAATCCAGTACAACAGGAGAACTGTGGTGAAACAACAGAGAGTAACTTGTACAGATGTTGGAACTCAGGAACTGGGTCCTGCTTCTATCACAGGGTACCAGGAGACCTAGAAGAATAGATATACTGACAATAGACAGGTGGAAGAGAACAGTTTAAATAGGAAGCTCTAGGATTGATGTGAAAGTCATGTGCCAGAATGCAGCTACAGGAGAATCCTGACATGACATGGCCAGTCAGTAAATCAGCAGTGCCGGGTAGGGATAGAGGGTATAAGTACATAATTTTTGCCAAGTGTGCCCTGTCAGAAACATTTTTTAGTTGGCAAGTATCATAGAAGGCATGCTTATTAAGAAGCACAAAGAAGATAAGGTAGTCTTGGATGGATGCAGGAATAGATTGGGAGGTGGAGGGGCAGACCTGCCCAAGGCAGGTATCAAAAACACATTCAATTCTCTGCCAATTATCATGTGACCCTGAGGAGCTCACTCATTTAAACAACTTAAAGAAAAAGTTACCTTGTTGTTGATTTGGGTTATGACATTGATCAATGTAATAAGTTTGGAATTGAGGGGGATGATAACTATGATGAAATTACCTTCGAGGTCAGAAACAGATCTGGAAAAAGTTGAATAGATCTCTATTATGGAGTATTGCCACCCACACTTCTTGCAATCCACTTGCAATCCACTGAGAAGATGGTCTGGGAGAACTGTTTACTCCATAGTTGAGTATGTTGGCATGTTCCCTCCTGGAGGCTCCCAAAACAATAGTGCATTTGATGGGAGAACTAAAGCCATTTACTGTACATCAGTAACAATTTCAGGGCCATATGAGAGGGAAAAGAGGCAAGAGTATACCAAAAAATAATAAAAACTAGAGTTGTTTGCTCATGTTTTGGTTTTGGATGTTTTTTGAAAAATGATAAAAACAGCTAAAATCACATAATGTGGCCCCTTTTTTGTTCCTATAGTACTGTTAACATCAATAACATTAATTTCCAGTAATTTCCAGTCAATTTTGTTCACCCAACAGTTCATGATATTGTTTTCATGCAGTTCTAGGCCCAAAGGTTGCACCAAGATAGCTGGCTGACTTAGCTAAGCAACAGCAGTAGCGGCACAAACACCTGTCAATTCAACTTCAAACATGGCACATATAGGAAACAGAGTGACTCTGCAATGGCAGACAGGATGCAAATTTAATTAACTATACAACCCCATAGATACTGTCTGAGACACACTGACCATGCAAATTCAGAATATTCATTCTGAGTTCATTATGTTCTACTTCACAGTCTGAGCCTGTAAGAAAGCAACCAAAATAGCAACACTTTTGAAATCAGAAGTGTTCCAAAAATATGTTCTCCCTCTATATAAAAGAACAGAATAGTATTTAGCCTCCAACTGAATCCCATGTAGATGCAAATCTAGTACATTATCATACTGTACCTTGTATTGAAGAGTTGATAGGAGATCCTGATAACAGTGTGTCTTCTCATTGGAGGGGAAAAGGGTGGGAGGGTGTAATCTGTGCACAAGCTAAACACCAAGGTTGCTGAGTTATATGTGATTCATAAATGTTATAATATATCCACAATTTCAGTCAAATATAGAAAGTCACTGTTATTAGACAGAGGTCTATTGTGTGGAGGAGCACCCCATAGAGTAATTGTATATCAAGTAGCAGGGGTAAAAAAGAAAGGAAAGGTACTCTCATTTTTGGGTGGGGCATTCTTTTTTAATAAATTAAAACTTAATTTTTATTTTAATAGTAATAAAATCAAAGTAATACACATTGCGTAGTACAACACCATATAGGACAGAAATCAACATATAAGTTTCAAAAAGAGTTTTAAAAAGAGAAAACAAAACATTTGAAGGTAAAGTATTTATAATGTGAGACTACACCAGTACGGAATCTCAGAACAGTATATGTAGCTATGCTTTTGCCAAGTAGAATGCAAAATATATATATATATATATATATATATATAAATAACTGAAAAAAGTGTTTTCAAGTGAAAGATGATTCTTTTAATCTATTATTGTCAGTAATTGATATTATAGCACGTAAATGATCGGAGAATACAGTAGGTCACAAAATAGCAGTGTGATTTGATACACATACAGTAGTCTACCTTGCATATGGGTACAGTGGTACATATCACTAGGTAAAATCACAATGTAAAAATAAAAAAGATCAATTCAACTTATCAAGAGAGCACATGGTGCACATCATGCTGACTATTTGGAATAGGAGGACAAACTAAATGTCCAAGGTTATCATCATCTTCATGTCTAGGAAACTGCTGCCAGCGAACATGTTAGCCACCACAACTATGCCCCAGCATAATAGTACTAATAATACAGGTACAAACATGACAGGTGGCATATGTACCAAGGCCCCTGTGACCCCTGCAGACCATTTTGAATAATGTTGGATGAATAGCCCTGTGCAGAGAGCAGAGTGGGACCTACTTCTTGAAGGACTTAACCCTTACCTTAGGTAGGAAACAGACTTTGTGTTTGCCGGACTGATAGAGAGTCCTGCCACCTACAGTATCAGTACTGTTGATCACAGCTGCATACTGCCTCTAACAGACAGCTGTAAATTTTTCTGATTCACTGCTGTTTGCAAATTAAAAGCAGCTCACAACCAGTGTAACTTGCATTGTCAAAGCCTACACATATTGTATTGAGTAGACATGTCCATGCTGTCTGTCTGTGTTGTGTTGTCCATCGAGGGGTGCTGTGCTTTGTTGTCCATCAGCTGCTGTGTCTATGAAGGGGTGCTCTGTCCATCCATCAATG
Source organism: Pseudophryne corroboree (assembly GCF_028390025.1). Classification (NCBI taxonomy): domain Eukaryota; kingdom Metazoa; phylum Chordata; class Amphibia; order Anura; family Myobatrachidae; genus Pseudophryne; species Pseudophryne corroboree. The sequence continues at coordinate 329,235,102 of NC_086445.1, forward strand.
GGCTGCCTGATCCTACAGGGGTGCTCTGTCCACCTATCAACGGGTTGTTGTGTCCAACAAGGGGCTGCTGGTCCATACAGGGGTGCTCTGTTGGTCCATGAAGAGGCTGCTGTGTCCTCCTGGTGTGCTCTGTTCATCCATGCAGGGGCTCTGAACCAGTATAAAAAAGAAGCTAAAAATAACATCTACAAATATATATTTTTTGTGCTATACCCCAGTGTACTATACTATTATTTTTCTGTGACACTGCTGGTCAGGCTACAGTGTAATAATAATGAATCATACACATATTGTGACACTGTAGGTGGTACAACAACTGTAGGTGGTCCATCCCCAAGGATACATAGTTGTATATAAAGGGGTGCTTGGTGCCTCCTGTGCTGAGACTCTGGCAGCATTTCTCAGCCATCTTGGCCTTCAGCTCCCTCTTGATGTCTCCATATCTCTTCTTCACATTCTTTAGGTCCCGACAGCAGGAGGTGACCACATTGACTGCGCCCTGGATCAACCTCCACATGGAGGTCCAAGATGCAGAAGTCCTGTATGACTGGGCACCCAGCGGGCGTGGGTACACCTGCACCATGCCATAGACCAGGGCACAGTTCTCCTCAAATGAATTCCTCATACTTTGCACAGCCCTGGTATGCCATGTGCTGATGTCCCAGCCTCTTCATTCTTCTCCTCAGTGTCCTCCACAGCAGTCTCCTGCACCTCCTCCTCTTCCTCTTCAGCCTCTATGTCAGACACAGGCTGCTGCTGAAACATGGACTCCTCCCTCTCCTAGCCCTCCTCTATCAGCCTCCTCCTTTCTCTACCCACTTGCTTGGATGACATGCATAATCAGAAAATGCCAACTACTGCTACCTCCTCACTCTTAACCACCTGCTCTAATTCAGAACACCTACAACCTTTTAAAGGACAAAATGGAGGGTTTGGGGTTAAAAATCCCAAGGGTGGGGATTTATATCAAGAAGTCATTTTGGTGGAAGGATAAAACTGTCTGGCATGGGTATCGGATTTGGGTGAGTCCTTAGATCCCGAAGATTGGGATGATATTAGAGTGGGGCGGTGTCCAGCTCCATATGCATAATGATTAAAGAAAATATCTACAACATTCTCTATAGATGGTAATTGGTTCCTTCCAGAATAGCTAGGATATACCCCAAGGCCTCTGATCAATGCTGGTGAGGTTGCAGATTAGAGGGTTAATTTTTCACATTTGGTGGAGATGCCCCAAGATATCTGGCTTTTGGTTGGAGATTAGTAACTTTATCTCCTCACTCCTTCAGCTCTCACTCCCCCTAGATCCTAAATTTTTCCTCCTAACATTTCCTTTTCGAGAGGCCACCTATCATCAGAATAAACTTATTAGTCATATCCTCTTAGCAGACACTTGCCAACTAGCGGATGACTGGAAGCAGCCCCTCCCACCCACCCTCGCCTCAGTTATTACCAGAGTCTGGTCAGTCCAATGCATGGAGTTTATAACTAGTGTCATTAAACATTCTTCTAAATATTTTGACAAGACCTGGGGCCCCTGGTTGTCCTTCTTCAAAGCTATTTCTCCTTTCACATGAACCTTTCTTTTCCATATTGTTTTCTGTCTCTCTCTTTTTTCCTTTCTTCCTTTATGGTTCTAGCCATGCCATTCACTTTTCTTTTGTCTCTTTTTCCTTCCTCTCGCCTAGTCTGTTGTTTTATACTGATTATGTTTCTGTGTTTGTAGACATTTCTTTGATGATAAAGTTGAAAATTGTGTTTCGCAGTGACACATATTACATGTTGTTGGCTGATTTAGCACTTTCCCCCGCTATTCATTCAACTCTGTTGATCTCAGACTGAATGCCTCAATATATATTACCTGAAATGTGTGTATCTCCATTAGACTGTGTTCTGCTTTGACCTTCAATAAAAATATTGTTAAAAAAAGAAAGTAATTCATGCAAACAACCTATTAACCTGCTTTTAAAACTTCCTTTATACTGATAAGCTTTCGATTGCTATAATATATAGAGTCATTTTGTTGCTACATAATATTGTTTTTATCGTTATTTTATGTATTATAAACTATTTGTTATATTAAAACTGTGTGTCTGTAGCTAATTCAAACATGCTCTGGTGTCCCCTATTCTCAAAAAAGCCAACCTCGACCCTTCATCACTCACTAGCTACCGCCCCATCTCTCTTCTCCCTTTCGCCTCCAAACTACTTGAACGACTGGTCTACAGCCGTCTCACAAGCTACCTCTCTGACCACTCCATCCTTGATCCACAACAATCTGGCTTTCGCCCACTCCACTCCACCGAGACTGCCCTGGTGAAAGTCACCAGTGACCTGCTTTCGGCCAAATCCAAGGGCCACTTCTCTTTGCTCATCCTTCTGGACCTCTCTGCTGCCTTTGACACCGTGAATCACCCTCTCCTCCTCCGCACACTCCAAAATGTTGGCCTCTCTAGCACCGTCCTTGACTGGTTTACCTCATACCTCACTAACCGCTCCTTCTCTGTGTCTGCCTCCGGAACCACCTCACACCCTTCCATCCTTCCTGTTGGTGTCCCTCAGGGTTCTGTCCTAGGCCCCCTTCTGTTCTCCCTCTACACCTCTTCCCTGGGTGCGCTCATTAACTCCTTTGGCCTTCAATACCACCTCTATGCTGATGACACACAACTCTACCTCTCCTCTCCTGATCTGTCCCCCTCTGTCCTCTCTCAGGTCTCCAGCTGCCTCTCTGCCATCTCCTCCTGGATGTCTGAGCGCTCTCTGAAGCTCAACATGGATAAAACTGAACTTATTATCTTTCCCCCAGCCAGAGCAACACCCCCTACAAACATCTCTATCACTGTTGACAACATTATCATCTCCCCCGTTCCCCAACTCCGCTGCCTGGGCATCACTCTTGACTCCTCCCTCTCCTTTGCACCCTACATCCAAGCTCTGGTGCCATCCTGTCGGTTCCAGCTACGCAACATTGCACGCATCAGGCCATTTCTCTCCCAGAGTGCAACTAAACTTATCATCCACTCACTGGACATCTCACGACTTAACTACTGCAATGTGCTCCTCACTGGCCTCACTTGCTCCCACATCGCTCCCCTCCAATCTGTCCTCAACTCTGCAGCTAGGCTCATCTTCCTCTCCCGCCGCTCCACTTCTGCCACTCCCCTTCAACAAAATCTACACTGGCTCCAATTCCCCTACATAATCCTCTGCAAACTCCTCACCCTCACATACAAGGCCATCTCTAATTCCACTGCTCCCTACATCTCCAACCTCCTCTCCCTTCATACTCCCTCCCGCCCACTACGGTCGGCTGATGACCATCGCCTCTCCTCTGCCTTGGTCACTGCTTCCCATGCACGAGTTCAGGATTTTGCCCGTGCTGCACCCCTTCAGTGGAATGCGCTCCCCCGCTCCATTAGACTCTCCCCGACCTTGCAAAGCTTCAAACGGGCATTGAAAACCCACCTATTCATCAAAGCGTACCCCTTCAATGCATAACCTAGTCCTTAGGCTGCTCCTCCATCCCCCTGCCCCATGCCTTGGACATCTCTGCTTTGCTCGCATACCACCATCAGGTTTCTACCTGCTTGCACCTCATGTCATCTGTCTGTTGCCCCTCCCCACTAGATTGTTAGCTCTTCAGAGCAGGGCCCTCTTTCCTCTTGTCTAAACCCTCTTCTTGACACATTTCACTCAGCGACCATCTTTACCTGCTTTCTCTCCTGCTGGTAAAGGCTCATCTCTATCTATGGCCGCCAGCCCCAAGTAGTACAATGATTACTCCTTCGCTACTTACATCTAAGCTGTATTATGTTTTGAGAATTGTGTTGCTCTTTGTCACCTGCACTCCATTTTGGTTATTTATTTACTGTTATGCTAAGTTTTGTCTCCCTGTACTGTCCTTTGTACGGCGCTGCGAAACACTTGTGGCGCCCTATAAATAAAATGTAATAATAATAATAATTCACGTTCATTTGCATAAGGTAGTCATAGTGACTAGGATGATCAAACCTTTAAAAGTAGTCTATTTAATTTGAAGGTGATAACTGAACTATGTTAAAATCCTTTTGTTTTCTGAAATTGCCTGTAATCCATGTACAGTTTTAAAATAATCCAATATACTTTGTAATTCTCTTTTTTGTAACTGTAAGCTCTGAAGATGTTCTTGAAATGTAATTCTAATTTCTATTTCTGATTTTCTGTGTTCTTAGACCTATACCCTGTGAGGCTCATTTTATCTGTTTTGTGACATATTAATTATTATGTATGCAGGTAGAAGCTAAGGCTACCCAGAGATGTAGATAGGTGCCCTTGTTCCTGGAGCAAGAGTATGTTTCAGCGCCCCCTCCTCTGTACTGAATTATGTGCATGTTACATTTGAAAAGAAAAATATTTAAGAATCCTAATTTGATGACAGGACCGGTTCTAGACCTTGTGGAGCTCAGGGAGGAAGTTTACTATGGGTGCCCCAATGGTTAAAACAGGAACAGTGCACACGGAAGGCGCATAACAAAAATATAGGGGTGTGGCTTCATGGTAAAGGACGTGGCCACAAAAAAGTACCAATTCAAATTACACTGCACAGTATTGTCTGTTATTCACATTACACAACACAGTAGTATCCCTAATACACCTTACCCACACAGTGAACCCTTTATACATGTTAAAAAACACAGTAAAGCTACTTATATACGTTACACCACAGTAGGGCTGCTTAAATACTTTAAACCACATTAAAGCCGGTTATAAACGAAATGCCACAGTAGAGCGGCTTATACATTTTACATCACAGTAGAGCCGCTTATATATGTTATACAACAGTAGAGCAGCTTATACAAGTAACACCTTAGTAGAGCCACTTATACGTGTTACACCACAGTAGAGCCACTTATATATGTTACTCTGCAACTTCTAATGCAGAGAGATGTACTGTAGTAGCAGCTGGGACAGAGAGAGGTGCTGCAGCATCGATGTAGTGAGTGGTGCTGTAATGGCCAGGGCAAAGAGGTGCTACAACATCCAATGCAGAGAGAGGTGCTGCAGCAGCCAGGGAAGAGAGAGGAGCTGATGCAGCTGGGGCAGAAAGAAGTGCTGGGGCAGAGAAAGGTGCTGCAGCAGCTGGGGCAGAGAGTGGTGTAGCAGGACAGAAGTAATCAAACTGCACAGCTACAAGCAAACAGGCATATAAAGAGGACGGCAGAGCTCCGACATGTACTGGCTGTCATTGTCTCCTGCTTTCGTCTCTGGCCTGTCTGTTCCTTACCTAGTCTCTGAGTTAGTGTGCGCTCCCTCTGATTCTTCTCCTCCTGCTCTGTGGCTGTTTGTACAGTGGCCTGCAGTATAGATGGTGGAGGGAGGGGGGTCAGGCAGCGGTGTGCCCTCTAATTTCGATGGCGCCCAGAGCATGCGCTCCACTGGAGCGAACTTTACTACACTCCTAAGGCTACCTAGTGTCAGATCACTGAATTCCTCTTGCTGGTGGCAATTACCATGTTGAAAGAAGCCAATAGGTCACTGCCAGTGATTTTCAGATGGACGTATCTGGAGAGTCAGCCAGCCAATTGTGACAACTGCATTGCATGAAAACTGCAATTGTGACAACTGCAGTTCAAGGGGCATACCTACTTCCTAGTCCTTGGAACTTCTCTATTAATATAAATGAAAATTAATGAATAATAATTATCACTCTTTACTGATTTATACTTTTTCATTTTCTTCCTAAAATATTGTACTTCTTTGTATCATTCTGTTTAATTATTTATAATCATGAGAGTGGGAAGATATTGTGACTATCTTTGCAACGTGATAGTTTTTCATGTTTGAATGTTTTCATTACATTGATTGAAGTGAGCCTAGAAATGTGCATTTCCATAAAAATTGTACTGGCAGATACAAAATGCATTTCATTAGATGTACTGATCTAGAAAAGGAGGTGATGGAAAAGTCATCACTTTGCAGATAAAAAACTGCCGTGTGCCTCCATGCAAAAGAGCTTTTTTCACTTTTTTATCTCATTGAAATAATGGTATCCAGAAAGTAAAATATTTTTTTTGTTTATTTTGCATATGGGTGCTAATGTAGGCTAACATAGTCCCTATTCACCAAAATCACATCCAATCCATATTTTCCTTAATTTACAGTAGTACAACCAATTGTCTCTTAATATGTAGTTGTTTTTCTGAAATGTGTCTTCCATAAAGATGCATTTGTGCAAAACTATGTTTTCCCTGCCTTTCAGTGAAATATATTAATACAAAGAATAATACTCAATTAGACTCGATCACTTTTCTCCCCCAAAAAATGGTCATTATCAGGCTATTCAATTAAAACCTGCAGTTTTCAGGAGAAAAGTGCCCCATTTTCATGTAATAACAAATGGGATCGAGAATAAGTATCTGGACTGTGTTATCGCAGATCTGAGGGCTGCTTTTCAGGGATTATGCTTCACATGTCTCAGGCAGCCAAAGCATAATCCCTGATAAGTGTCAGGTATTGGGGCTAATTTAAAACCCCTGGCGAATCAATTAGCTGTGGTAAATTTCCACAGCTAATTGAATACTGTCCATAAATTCACCTCTGTGTGCATTGGGAATGGAAACAATAGGAGTGGACAAAAAATAAACAAATGTGCTTTGTAAAAATTAATTATTTATGCTGAGAAAGTATGGTTTACATCTTGACATTCACAATTTTTCTTTCTTATTATGTTTTAAAAAAACAGTCTTTTAAATTGGAAATGGTAACATTAAAGCAACAAAGATCTTTCTGTGTTTTAGTTCATGAAAAAGCTACCGTATGAAATAGATCTGCAAAAATCTGAAAAGTGAATAATAGCTGAATGCATGATAGATAGTAAAGTAGAAACAAATCTAAACTAAACAATATTAAAAGTAGAAATGTAATATTATCAATGTTGAGAATAGCATATTGTTCACATTAATATTCTTTGATTTTCTTATTTACTAAATTACAATATATTAATTTTGAAATTTAAAGTAATATAAAGTAATTTACTCGCATCCTCTATCTTCATGATTTCTTGACAATTTAACAAAACAATTTACATGTGTAAATTGTAACATTATTCCTATGTCACCTCTCTTTCCCTTGGAAGACAAAGCAATATAAACATTTGTGCGTTTAGTTCCTTGAAGAAAGCAATTAATGTATTTTATTTCTCAAGAGTTTAGACTGCAAATAACAGTATCACAATTTCACTTTTAGGATTCTGCATTATAAGATACAGAATGTTGCAATAGGCAATATGCATTGCAAATTACACAATTATTTCTATTGCAAAAATTTTAAATATTTTAAAAATATACTTGTATGCAACTCTTTGATCATCGAATTAAACTGTGTGTTCAACACATTTGTAATTGAAGAGAAATTAGTGCAATCTTGCAGGGTATAAATATAAAAGTGACATATTTGAATGCACAATTACCAAGTGTTTGTTTAATTTAAAAGACCAGACAGTAGAAGGAAAACAACACAGTAGTCATATGAAATTATTTTATTAGAGGTTATTGGTCATAAAAAATATGTTATTATAGCTTGTGTCTCCCTAATTGTCTGAATGAAGTGCTCCCAAAAATATTCTAATTCTAAATTGGAAAGAGGTAAGGAAGAGCATTAGGGTGGCCAATCCTGGGATTGGGGGATCCCAGGATGCCAATCTAAAATTGGCCAAGATTCAATCCCAGGATTGGAGCTTCCAATCCCGGGGGTTTCAGGAATGGCCAGCATCCTATTTTTGGATATGTCGGGCAGTGTTGAGAGTCCTCAGGACACTCCGATGATGACCAGCTCCTCCTGCTTACCATCCCCCGGCATGGCTGCACAGCATAACCTCTTACTTCAGGTCAGGCTGTGCTAGCCGCAGGACCTGATTGAGAAACTGGCCTGGGATTGGTCACCCTAGAGAGCATACTTTAGTGGATACACACATTACATATGTATGAAAACACACTAAAAACCAACTTATATTAATTAAAAGGTGAATGATAAAACCGGAGATGCTGTAAAGTATATTAGTAAGAGTCAAGGAGATATATTTAATAATCATCAGATTTATAAATCCCAGAGGATTTGTTGCAGATCACCGGCAGGATTGCATACCACAGATTTACTAAAGTCAAACCCATTGCAATATTGATGAGAAACCCCTATTCAGAATACAACATCAAATAACTATAGATGTTTTTTTACCATTGCAAGTATAGAACCCCAGATTTACTATGTGGCCAGTTTAGAACTGCTGCAAGTTTGCCTTGTAGCTGCCCAAAAAAATGTGATGTGCTGCTTTCAGTATGGCAGTGATATGCTGATTTCTGTAAGGCCATGTGGTGCTATCAGTGAGGGAGTCATATGCTGCTGTAACACACCTGGCTTGGTGGGTATGTCTAAGTGGTTGAGAGAGGTATCACAGGAGTTGGGTGGCTACATGATGGACCTTTACCATGTATTGTTTCTCCCCATACCTAGTCCTGTAGTACCGTGTTCAGAGAGTTAGTATAGATTGATATGAAACAGGAGTAAGTCAGCAATTCCAACAGGATGTCTGTTTAACATCAATCCAGAGTTGCAACTTCAATCCAGAGTTGAAACAAACTCTGGATTGAAGATGATGATTTGTTAACTGGCATCCATTTTAAATATTCCCCAAAAGAATTATTGTGTGCATCAAATGGATAAAGAGAATACAATTAGCTACAGTTCACACCACAAAGGAGCATTCAACATGCAAAAGGATATTAATTGGAATCACAAAAAATGGTAGACTAACATTCAAATTACAGAAGAGCACATTAATTAGAATCACAAATCCTGGCATGAAATAATTGGAATCACATAATGTGCTGATGAGGAGAGTGATGAAAAATACAATTAGCAATAATCAAAACTAACTTTCTAGCTTTGCCTAGCCAAGGTATTTCAATCTTCACCGGCATAACGTTGGAGCTCAGGTAGAAGTCTGCTGTGCCACAGTATGACAATGGGGGTTTGGTACACAAATGAAAGGGGAAATGTTATGCAAATGTCTGCAAATGTTATAATTGCCACACCTGCAGTGCACATGGTTTTGCCCAACTGCTAACAAATTTGCTGCTACGATCAGGTCTGGATTAGCCCCCAAAGTGTGTTGCATTATGTGGGTCAGTGTGACTGGTACCAGTTAATGGCCCTTTATACAGTAGCTGTGTATAGTTATCTGTTCTATGTCTAGCAAGAGATAGCACCACAGGAATTTATCTATCTATCTATCTATCTATCTATCTATCTATCTATCTATCTATCTATCTATCTATCTATCTATCTCTGTCTATATAGGACCAGTAGGTGTGGCATTCAGAGCAATATCAAAACTGTCACAGAGGCGGTGGCTGTCTGCCAATGTTTCACTGCATTAATGTAATTTGTACTTTTATCTGGGCTAATGACAATAAAACAGTTGTTACCTTAAATACTGCATTCAAATGATATCAGCATGTCAATGATTTAAAAGTATGTACAGAACAACAATAATCACTCAACTGCTTGAACATCTAAACATCAGCATTGCAAACACTTTGTGGCCAGACCATGTGTTATTTGAAGTTATACATTTTTAAATAAGTAAGTTTTAAAATTGTGCATAGGATATCAAGCTGATAGCATCCTGGCTGACTGGAACACACACTGAAGAATCTTACCCATGAAACAGCCATCTGATATTACAAGTGACCCGCTGTGCACAGCGGGTAACCCTCTCAGCACATGACCAGAGACTAACAGTCAGAGATTCCAACATCTACCTAATGCGGCTGTTAGCCGACAGGTAACCTTTCCCCTTTCTCTCCTCCCTTTCCCTATCTTTTTCTGCTATTGTTTCTAACTGGGGACTAAGCATTATTTTCACCATTGTGTACCATACACCTTGGGTAATTACCATATCTGCAGATGATATATGCTTCCCATACTATCTAATTCAGTGACCACTCTGCACAGGTATCGCTCACCTCTCACCAATGCCTGGTGTAAGTGAGAGGCAGCAGCATACTTCTGTGCAGTAGCAGACACTATCCCACTTTCACCGTACACTCTCTATTTAAGCTTTCTCTCATCACTGTCCTATCTGTGTGCCACCTTGCTCTGACCTTCAACAGGGTTCACCATATGGAATAGTTGAGAGCAGATACCTACTGCTCTTCCTTCACCCTTAAATACAGGATACCAGAATGGACCCGCTAACTTGCTTTATACCCTGCGGACAAACCACACGTAATATACCCAAATCCATCTGATCTTAGCAGTAAAAACGTGTTGGGCCAGGTTAGTACCAGTGTTGATAACATCTGGGAATACCTAGTACTGCAGGACTCACTAGGTGCTTAGCAAGAAGCAGCAGTCCACTGGCATGATACTGTTCGGGTATTTCACTGATCAATAGAATCCTTTCATGTCTTTTCCCTCTCCATTCTTCCCTTTAATTGTATCTATCTTGGTGGACCAAGAGGTGTGTTTTTTTCCTTATAATTAAATAAGTATTTCAGAGACATTTGGAGAAATTCAAACAAATACTACCATTACCTTGTTGTTTGATAGCTTTATGACTTTCTACTGCTGTGATAAACTTCTGTTTAATAAGCAATTTATCTCTGTGATATATATTTGTTTGTATGAAACTCGGCTGCTATTGGAACAACTGTATGATCATTGATTTATTGATTACACATACGGGACACATTGTGATTTTGGTGCTGGTTTTGTGAGACTTGACTGTAATTTCAGCATTAAAGTGCCCAGGAACAACAAAACACCATTAAGAGCCCTTTGTATTAAGGAGGTTAAGTTATAACTGCCAAAAGAACTGATTACTATAGCGCTGATATATTTAAGACTGGAATAAGTGGCTCAAGGATTTCCTAATTAAACGGTGTTTACTATTACCCTTTTTCTGACTGCAGGAGCTACAAGATCTTAGATTCGAGATTGGATATAAATTTTATAAATGTTATGTATTATATATGTGTATCAATTAAAGAATTTAATATATGTGTGTTGTATGAGTACATGTAATAAATTGTGCTGCTCATAGTGAGCCTGGCCCCATCTGTCTTGCAGCTGTTGCTTCTTTTGCTATCTTAGCCTTTATACACCTCTTGACATCTGAAAATCTTTTTTTACAATAATCCTCACTGTTTCACAGGCCCCTCTGTGTTCATGGCAGACACAACACCTTTGTAAATCTTGTTTGTTTGTTTTTATTTTGAGGTGGAGTGTGGCAGCCTGATTTCCAAAAATAAGTTTCTGGATCTTTAAGACCTTATGAATTAAATTTCAAATTTTTAGAAATGTGAATTTGACATTCCAGAATGTTTTGGTTTTGCACCTCTCTCTGAGCAAAACATCACTATCCCAACTGTATTTGCCAAAAATTTGCATTAAAGGTGTGTTTTTTTATCCCGAAAAAATGTTCAGGGCTGATTGAATTACCCCCTAAGTCTTTTTCAAAATTATCCTCATGGTTATAGCAAATGCAAAAAAAAAGAATTCATGTTTGTTGTCATTGGTTAAAAAGGGAGGGTGTGTTGAAGCAAACTAAATTCCAGTATCATCTGAAACATGGCACTGTACACTTACCATCTCCTAATAAAACAATGTGTGAAAAATATGGAAGAAAGCACCAAAAAGGAATAATTGCAGAATAGGTGGTTAAATTAAATAAAAACAAAACAAAAATAATTTACATAAATATAAAAAGTGAGTAGATTTGTGCCTGATAACAGTAGAACACCAGCACAATTTCATGTGCCACCATTATGTTTGCTTGTTTACTGTACTCTCACATTTTTTATAAGAACAACAAATGGCTGGGGAACATTCTAGACAAACACAAGATGGCCAGGACACTGAGGATGTCTGCAGTGGCAGAGACCAGGCACAAGATCAACATGTTGTTTGTAAGTGTTGAAGTCACAAGTGAAGTTTGTAATTGAAATTGCACTTTTACTAACAAAACAAGTTTCACACAAAGGGGGTAATTCAGAGTTGATTGCAGCAGCAAATTTGTTAGCAGATGGGCAAAACCATGTGCACTGCAGGAAGGGGGGGGGGCAGATATAACATGTGCAGAGAGAGTCGGATTTGGGTGGGGTGTGTTCAAACTGAAATATAAATTGCAGTATAAAAATAAAGCAGGCAGTATTTACTCTGCACAGAAACAAAATAACCCACCCAAATCTAACTCTCTGTGCAAATGATATACCTGCACCCCCCCCTGCAGTGCACATGGTTTTGCCCAACTGCTATTAAATTTGCTGCTATGATCAGGTCTGAATTACCCCCAAAGTTAAAAATGGCCTCACCCCCAGAGCGAAACATACAATATTATAAGCATATGTCCAGAACAGAAAAATGTACCATTGGTCCTGTAATAAATAGGGAATATTTAGAGGGGTTATTTCCAAAATGTAATAAAAGTATATACTTCTATTTCATTCAGGAAATACCCCATCTAACGAATATTCAATACAAGACACAGTAAAGAGTGTACAAAGTGACAGCTAAAAGGGGGAATTATTCCTGCTTGCTGACTGGGTCTCCTGCCTGGTGGAGTAGTGGGGCCCATTCCTCCTCATCCCTGCCACCACGGTCCTTCCCCAACCCCCAAACTGTGCAGCACTAGCACTCTCGCATATGCTGCAGCCACCCTCCTGCACCGGTCCCACAGCCCTCCCTCTCAGATGCCACCAATCACTTTCCCCCTACATTACGCTTTTAGCCAATGCATATATTTCTGTTGTTTTTCAGTGTTGCTTCTGGGTTGGAAAATGATTATGAACGTTAATTTGGTTTTGCCTCATAAATGATTAGCACTATAAAAAAACATTTGAGAGAGGCCAGCATTCCTCACCTCCGGCAACCTTGGACTCTATTACATATGCCCCATCGTTTAGCTTTCCAAAGATATTCTTTGCAAAATCTGCTCCTGAATATTTGCATACAATTGTTTAATTAATTGGTATTTGCATGACAATACAACATGCATTGAGGTTAGTAAACATGCATCATAGGCATTGGCAGCACTGTCCATTTGTAAACCACAAAATTAATATTTGTCAACCCCCAAGGAGGATGATGTAGTGATGAAAAATAATAGGAAATATGGCCAGATTGGTGAGAATTCCCACACACTGCAGAATATCAGGGCCTTTTGTCTGATATATTCTGGCAAGTAATGCCTATCAGATAATCATATGGCATTGTGTGTGGATGTAATTTTAATTGATTATCAGAGAAATGCCAAAGCGATCATATCTACACACTATACAACAAAACAAGCCCGATCATCCGATTATTAGAAAATTGGCCCAATTATGGGGCTAACCCAGAGATTTAAATATTTTTATTGACTCATAACACCTTGCTATGGTTTGGATATGAAATCCCATGGGCCAGAATCCCAACACTGGAATCCCGCTGCTGACAATGCCGACAGCTTTTAGGTAAGCATTTTACCCCACCCCTAACCATACCCTCATTCATCCTAATACCAACCCTAACCCTAGTGCCTAACCCAAACCCTTATATTCACTTAAGGAAACTGTCAGAATTCTCAATGTTAGGACTCAGGTGCCAGGATTTTGACTATCAGGATTCTGATCACCGGGATCCTGACCACATCCCCTCACTAGATATGGTTACATTTATTAGTATATATATGAAATGCTTTAGAAAATTGTCTGGCATACAAATACCTAAAGCTAGGCACACAATATAAAATGCTCACTTAAGATGAGATGTTATCTCATGATTTGTCTGTCTTAAACAGTAGGGGCCAAATGTAATAGAGTGAGATTTTCAGAAAGTGAGAGATTTGGTAAGGTTTTTCAGGTTTTTTTTAACGTGGCAATCATTTACACTGCAAAACCAGGTTGATCTTGCTGTGTAAATAATTGCCACTTTAAAAAAAATTGCAAAACCTTACCAAATCTCTCACTTTTTGAAACTCTCACTCTAATACATTTGGCCCTGTATTTTTTTTGTACAGTCAAATAGAGTACTATAATTGTGGATGATTAATGGATAATTTATTAACTTTATATATTTAACACTGTGTTGTGTGGCTAAATATTGATTGTCTTGTAAACTCATTTTTTAATGTTAATTATACATTTAAATCTGAGTAAAAAATTGTTTACCCTTCATTGTTACATTATTTCTGTTCTGTATTATTTTGTTATTTTCTGATCTCATCTTTTTCTAAGACTTCTAAATGTTGATTTATTTTACATGCATTTTGCATTTGCTAAATCTTCTCGCATATTGCTTGTACAGTATTATCATAATTAACAGTCCCAACTCATCCATGTCATCTGACAAATATTATTTAGCTTGCACTGATTTTCAGCTGAGTGTTCTGGTTTATGAATCTAGTTTGCCACAATTAATTCTAGGGAGGCTGCACTGCCTCGCTTTCCTGCAAAAAAAAATGTTTATAATTAATTTTACATGCATTGAACATAAAGAACCTGGAAACAGATATGACAAATATAATATTCAAGGGGTGGGCTGGCAATGAGGACAGGATGATAACTGTTCCCTAGCCATTTCTTTATGTTGAACATGGCAGGAGAAGAATGGGGTGAGCCTGTGCAGGGGGGCAAGACTACATGGCACTGTGAGCGTAGTCCTGCAAGCCCCATGGGAAAGAGGATGGGAGAAGCTCTTGCAGTCCCCACAAAGTTAAATACTAGGTGAGAGGAAAGGTATGCAATATATTATATGCCTCAGTGGTATGTCTCTTGAGGGCAGTGTATGTCTCTGTGTGACTGTATGTTACCCTATGTACAGAACAAGAGTGAACCTTTATATAACAAACTAAACTGAAGTGAAATCAGTTGGCACTGTGGATACTAAAACATGTGAAATAATATAACAAATGGAAAGCAATGAATAAATTAAATGAATTGTCTACAACAATGATAATGGTTTATAATTGTATACAGAATTCTTGCTCCAATCATATTAGAAACAAAAATACAAAATGAAATATGTAGTGGTTGATTCAATTAGGGGTGATGTGCTTTGTGATGCCTGTGATGTGCCATTGATATGGTTTTAGAATGCCTGAAAATTAATCCTAAATCAGCTATAAATCACATCAATGTTCCCCTAAATGTGCATTTTAGTTTGCAACAACATATGTGGGTATTTTAAAATGAAGACTAGAGGATCTAAGTGCACTTCACAGCTCTAGTACTTTGCCCCAGAAAAAAAGAACAGTACAATATTAGTTATGTGTTTTGAAGATTATGAATTGAGAACAGCTTCCTGGGTGTTGGGTAGATCATATTGTAGGTCACATTCGAATGGTTGTTTTGTAAGATCTGTGGAATACATTACTCCAGTGCCTGTGACAAAGTTACAGGTATGTTACTGTATAGAATTTCTGGTCCTCCAAAGTAAGGGTGATCAACTTTTTGCAGGGCCAACCCAAGACATTTCCTTTTCAGACCAAAAAAGTTACAGCAATAAAAAGTGTGTATTATTATTTGAACAAAGCATACAGAATATATAAAAAATCAATTTATGAATGAAAGAAAAGAAAAAAAAAAGATTTTTTATTTGAAATTTAAACAATGAAAGAAGCTATATTGTGGGTTTTTTTTCCATTTTTGTTACATTTTCTTTTTGTTACACCACAGTGGTATTAAAAATGATAATATGACTAAACAAGTAATAAGATAAGAAAGACAAATATTGTACTGTATTTTTTCTAACCTGTAATAAAACTTTTTAAACATCCTTTATTAGTTCTTGAATTTTTGTTTTTCAAAACATAGATTTATTCATTATTCACTTATTTTTTACCAATTTTATTTCAGCCTTTTTTATTTTAGACTTTTTTTACTGCATAATAATTTTTTTGTGCAGTACACTAACATTTTAAAATGATATTGTTAGTTGTCAAAAAATATTTTTGTGTAATAATACTAAATATGAAATGTTTTTATATTTACCCATTGTATAAAAAAATAGCAAAAAATATTTTCATATGCAAACTATAATTTTACTCTTTTAAGTCATACTTTTAACTCTTAAAATATATTGAGCTATGTATAAACTATTTAGGATTATTTTGTATTATTTTCTACTTAGATGAGATATAGACATGCAATATAACTAATGAAATAAAAAAGTACATTGATACATAGTAATACACTATTTTCACTCTTTTTGTGTCATTTTCCAGTAATACTTCTCAGGACATCTTTCTTTCTATTTTTTTTTTTAGAATGAAAAATCTAAATATAGTTAAAAGTGAAACATGTCCTGTTGCTGCATTCTACAATACAACCCCCTTCCCACACACACAAACACACACACACAGACACACACACACACACACACACACACACACACACACACACACACTCCAAAGTATGAGTTACAATGGGAAATTGATCTCAGGGTTCCCCCAGTGGAGGACTCTGGGTCCATAACTCAAGAAATTGTCTATCTCTGCGCAAATCAAGGAAAATGCTTATAAGGTTTATTTTTATTGGTACAGTATATGGTACCTACCAGATTGAATAAAATATTCCAGTCTACTTCTCCACTTTGCTGGAGAGGTTGTGGAGAGATGGGAACCTTTATTCATATCTGGTGGTCATGCACAAAGATTGTAGTTTTCTGGGATGCCGTAATGGACCTAGTGAGTAAAGTGACTGATTATATGATCGATAAGGATCCATAGTGCTTCGTTCTGGTGCTCCTTTTATTATTTTTAAAGAAACTATATGATAGACTAGTCTCCCAGTTCTATTATGTATCCTGAAGCCTTTTGGCTTCTCATTGGAAGAATCTTTACCCTCCCTCCCTTCAAACAGTTATTAACAAGATTTGGCATATAGCCACTATGGAAAAGATAACAGCCTATCTTTATAGTAACTCACCGGATTTATAAAAATATGGAGTCCTTGGTTTGCCCTTAGTAAGCCCCAGTCCACCAGTACTTCTCCTAGGAATAATATGGATCTTTTGTTTTCATTACACTCATCCTACAGACCTTTCTTGCTGTAAACCTTTGTGAATAGTTAGAGCTCTGTCAATTTTCCTATTTCTAAACACCCCTTCCTTTTCTCTTTTTTATTTTATATACTTGCATTCTTCTTGCCATGAACATGTTTTACATGTTATAATCTTAATATTTTACATGCTTACTACTGTCCTTACCATCAGAGGGATGTTTTTTGCAGTTTTTTTCTGTCTATGGATTTTTTTCTCATTGTTCCTATTCCTTTGTAATTTTAAATTGAAAATAAAAATACATGTAAAAAAAGAGAAATTTGCTTTGACTTGCAGATCTGCTCTCATTAAGCAGTACACCAGTTCCTGTCATTAGTACAGTGTGAGGACAAAGAGCACAAAAGTGTTAGAGAAAGGAATACTTAGGATTTTACTTACAAACAACTACAGGTTTTTGAACTTACTGCAAAAACAGTGTGAGCTTATGCACAGTAAGACAATTATTGAAGAAATGCATAAATAACCACCAATAAATATATGACTTTTGTGATTTAATTGATAGAGGAAATGTTGGTGGTGCTCCCAGATTTAGTGGGCTTATTTGTGATCAAGCCAACAAACAGACAAAATGTGCATCAGATCTCAATTTCTGCCTTATTATAGCTATTCTCCAACATACTGTACTCTCAGCAGTAGCAGACTGCAGAGTAGCCCTGCGCTGTCTCATGACAACATTCCATATCTGATCCATTTCTTATCTCATTTAGACCATACAAACAGACTCTTGAATACATCTTGTCATTATATTTATTTGAAGAATAAATTATCATTGCCTCAATTGCAACATTATTTGATATTTTCATAATTATGAAACATGGAAGTTTTGGCTTAGAATTTGAATATTGATATCTTGAATTACAATATAACCTGGGATTCCAGCAATTCTTTAATAGCAAATACTAAGTGACAATTAAGTCTATTGTCTCACAATTTGTTTGTCATTACTTAGAGTGCAAAATTTATGGATGAGAATAATGGTAAACAAATCCCGATCTTGTTATCGACAAGAATGACAGCAGA
Source organism: Pseudophryne corroboree (assembly GCF_028390025.1). NCBI lineage: Eukaryota > Metazoa > Chordata > Amphibia > Anura > Myobatrachidae > Pseudophryne > Pseudophryne corroboree. The sequence goes on from NC_086445.1 coordinate 329,253,198, forward strand.
AATACATTTTTAGAAAGATGGATATGCTTTAATGCAGAGGTTCTCAAACTTGGTCCTCGTGGGCCCACACAGTGCATGTTTTGCTGGTCTCCTCACAGAATCGCAAGTGAAATAATTAGCTCCACCTGTGGACCTTTTAAAATGTGTCAGTGAGTAATTAATACACCTGTGCTCCTGCTGGGTTACCTGCAAAATAAGCACTGTGTGGGCCCACGAGGACCGAGTTTGAGAACCTCTGCTTTAATGAGACTGATACCACTTTCATACCTAGGCTGGGCTGTAATGAAGTCCAAGTTCGGTGGTCATGCAGGATGACGGCTGAACTTGGATATTTTTGTTAAAAGGGCAATCATGACCAAGGTTAAACCATGCCTTTTACACAATTGCACCTTTAAAAATACATCTGAGTTCGTCCGGCATCCCACACGGCCGCCAAACTTGGACTTTCTGTCCACAGCCTTTCTATCCAAATTTTTGCCAGAGCTTGTGGCTCAAGGTGAGTCTCAGCTATGTGTTGGGGTAAGTCCTGGGACCGGACTGCATTACCTGCAGTGTGAAAGGCATTACCCAGTCACAATGACCCAGGTTATGCCTAAAAAGAGTTGGTTAGCTGGGAAAGTAGCGCTTGTAGATTACATCTCCAAGCATCCACTGTGAGCTGGAAGATTTAGGCCAGTGTGAACAATGACAACCAAGGAGTAACCTTGTCAATCACCTAGATCTGAAATGGTATAAGTACTTAAACTCTGGCTTCAACCCATGTTCAGTGTCCAGAGTCCAAGCCGGCTCAAAGCCGAAGTTTACTGTACAATTGTTTTGCTAGCTTGTTGCAATCATCTGGTTATATGTCTTCTTGATGTGCAGATATTAATGTTACTGAATTACTATTATGTGACACATTTTGGTCTGTGTGTGCTCAGCTGTGTAGGTAAGCCAAATCAATTGTTGCAGAACTATTGATTTGGCTTACCTACACAGCTGAGCACACACATACCTTTCTTTGGCTCTATCACAATTAGGAGAAGCAATTAAAGGCATACTGAGTTCATAACACTCCCAAGAATTCCAAAATTTATAGCACACCAGAAGTGTTTTTTTAATGTATGTATTGATTACCAAAATGTGTTTGTTGTGTAGGTAAGATTAAAATATTGAGCTTATCAACCTGGAGTGACTATGCACATATTTTGCCCTCTTATGTACAGTAACTATCATGAAATGTTCCTTATATGAACTGTCAAAATTTTATAATTCATGTCATATGTTTGTTTGCCTCATTATGGATGGAATGTATCAAGCATCACAAATTGTAATGCCATATGTATTGCAAAGGAAAGCTCTTCTCCAAAATGCTGTCATTGGGATTCAAGGACTTCAGGACTTAAAGTATGACCAAGAAGTGTTTTTGCACAAGCATGACTGTCGATTAATAAAAATATAGCTGCAGTAGAAACAGTGAGGGATTCTCTTGGACAATCCCACCTACAGTAAATGGGAAATGTTGTCAAACCTCAGAAAACAACCATTTTTTTAATTTTTGCCACATTTTATTTTTAGTACATCCTGCGCCATTGTTTAAAAGAGAACTTCATTTTCTATTTTTTTTTTTTTTAAATCTGTTTATTTTGATTTTCGTAGAATATAAGGTCAAACAGGAACAAATCGGTAGCATTTGATGAAGTAAACAATTACATCATGTAGGTAGGTACATCAAACTGTATCGAAAAGAAAACATACAATCTTATCTGAACATGGGAACAAAAGTAGTAAAAAAGGCATATGTTCCCGTGTTTCAGGTATGCACTATTTGTACCATAATAACCCACAGGAAGATGTTCCCTAAAGCTAACCATTAAAACATAATTCAAAAATCAATTTGTTTTCACATGAAGATGAGAAAAAAAGTACAGAGAGAGAAGAAAGAAGATGGGGTAGGGAAATACATTAGGGCAAATGGGGAAGGAGGGAAAGATGCTCTTGACAATTGAATCGAGGAAAAATAGCAGTGAATATATCAATCTCCTGGCAGGGTCTAGAGGAGGTCAACCCTAGGACTGAGCAGCCTAAACGGTATGAATGGTTATGAGGTAGATTCTTCTAACAGTTTCCTATGGAGAAACCATTCAGTTTGTTCAAAGACCTTAAATATCTGGGCTTGTGTGGACTGATCTCGTGACTCTATATAAAGACCCCACTTCTTGTAAAAAGTTTTAACCCCCACCTCTATATTGGCTTGGACCGATTTCCTATCATAGTATAGTATCTGTAGAAGTTTACCATGAACTTCCCCGAGTGTAGGGGGAGAGGGTGATAACCAGTGTGATAAAATAATTTTCTTTGAGACTGTTACCAAAATTGTGAGAAATGGTACAGTTCGCCGTTTCTCAGGTCCTAAATGCCATTCGGAGAAATTTGCACACAAACAAGATAGGGGTGTTGCTGTTACATGTATATTCAAAAGCTTATTAATGTAAGCCAGAAGTTTGTTCCAAAAATGTTTAATCAGACCACATTCCCAGAACATATGATAGAAGGAAGCCGTACGTATATGACATTTGGGACATTCCCCAGTTTCCGTGGGGTGAAACTTAGCATGTTGACTCGGGGAAATATAGGCTCTCTGTAGAGTACGGAGGTGGACCTCCTGTAAGTAAGGTGAAGCCAGGGCTTTCAAGCTAGAAACATAATGATCACTGAGTTGGTGGTGGGCAGTCAGGGTAGGTATATATTTACTCCATTGGTGAAGTAGTCTTTCCCATCTACAGTCTGTTGTGCTAGATGTCAGAATAGAATATATTTGTCTAATGCGTGTCGGGCCTATTCTATGTGTTTTAAGCGAAAGCTGTAGTGGGTTAGTAGACAAGGGGGTTTCTTGTGAGGTAGTACTCCTGTGAGTAGCTAAGCCTAGATAGTGTCGCGTCTGTAGATACATGAAAAAATGAGAGTGGGGTAGGTCATATTTCTCTTGGAGCGATGAAAAGGAGTACATGGAGCCTCCCGGGTCAAATACTTTGGAAGAGTTTGAGAGTCCTTTCTCTTTCCAGAGTCGGTAATTTGAGTTAAGGAGGGACGGGGGGAAAGCTGGATTACCCCATAGCGGGATGCATATAGATTCCTCAGGATTGCATTTAAATTTCTTGTGTAAAGAGCGCCAGTTATAATAGATATCCCTAAAAAGGGGGTTAGCAAGGGTGTGGGTCGGGATCAGTGAGGGTTTAGATAGGAGTAATGCCCCTGGGGAGTAAGGCGTGAATAGTGCCTCATCCAGAGCGGAGTCTGTATAGAGTTCCCTGTCAAACAGCCAGTCAGCAGCACATCTAAATAGGGACGCCATTGAGTAGGATGCGTAATCAGGAACACCAAATCCACCTGCGGACTTGGGTGCCATCAGTTTATCCAAAGCAATGAACGCCTTCTTGCCTTTCCATAAAAACCTTGACATAATTTTCCGTAGATATTGAATATCATGTTTAGTAAGGCGGACTGGGAGCATCTGCATGAGGTAAAATATCTTTGGGAAAACTATACTTTGTAACACAGCTATTCTCCCTATCAAGGATAGAGGTAACAATTTCCAACCATCCAGTAGTGCGGTAATACATGCCAGAACAGGGGTAAAATTTTCTTCATAAAGCCTGGAAAGGTTTGCTGGGATTTGAATCCCTAGGTATGTGATCTTAGTGAGGGCTATTTTGAATGAGAGATCTGGAAGTAGTGTGGAAATAGTACGTGAGGAGGGGCCTAATGGTAAAAGTTCTGATTTGGCCACATTGATCCTATACCCCGCCCTAACTCCGAATGCCTGTATCATTCCAAGGATCTCTGGGATAGAGGTCGATGGATCTGAAACGAATAGTAGCATATCATCGGCAAAGAGGGCAAGGCGAAGGTCAATATCTCCTATTTGAATTCCCTTAATTACACTCGATTGGCGTAGGGCAATCGCCAGGGGTTCCAGTGCTACTGCAAATAGTAAGGGTGATAGTGGGCACCCCTGTCTGGTACCTCTCTGGATCTCAAAGGGAGAAGAGAGAACTCCATTGCAGGATATCTGGGTTTGTGGAGCCATGTAGAGAAGTTTTAGAAGATTTACAAAATCTACTGGGAAGCCAAATTGTAGGAGTGTGGAAAAAAGATGATCCCAGTTCACCATATCAAACGCTTTTTCCGCGTCGAGTGATAGAATAACTGGAAGGGAGGAAGGGGTATTTGAAGAGGAGGAGGAGGCATAAATGGCAGAAAGAACTCTCCTTACATTGATCTCCGAGTGTCTGCCCCAGATAAACCCAGTTTGATCTTTATGTATGATATGAGGGAGTAATAATTTAATCCGGTTAGCTAAGATTTTAGTAAGTAGCTTGTAATCAAGATTTAACAGTGAAATTGGGCGATATGATCCTGGTTGGGATAAGTCTCTACCAGGTTTAGGGAGGACTTTGAGGATGGCAGTGTTAAAGTGTTTAGGAAGAGTGTCAGAAGACAGAATCGCATTAAGGACAGACACCAGTGTGTCCCCTATTCGGGGTAAAATAATTTTATAAAAGTCGGCACTAAAGCCATCAGGGCCCGGTGCCTTATCTCTGCCAAACTGTCCAATGACACTCTGGATTTCTTCCAACGAGATGGGCGCCAACAATGGTGATGTCATGGAAGCAGGAAGCTGAGGAGCAGAAAGGTTATCCCAAAAGTCTTTGGGCCATGGTGACTGGGTGGGAGGAGTAGAAGGGGTGAAGTTTTAGGAAGAGGAATATAGGTCCTCATAAAATGTTTTCATAACATCTGAAATCTCCTGATTATTAGTAGTTAATGTGCCAGCAGGGGTATACAAAGGGTGAGTGACCATGGGAGGGCGGGAACCCATGAGGAGTGTCGTCAACAACTTGCCCGTTTTATTACCAAATTTGTAGAACCGATAGTTCACCGAGAATGAATACCTATTACCCATGGAGGACATGAATTCATCAAAGTGGGCTTTGGCTTCGATGTATATAAGGCGATTTCGAGGGGTCGGAAAGGATTTGTATTGCTGATAGGCTGTCGACAAGGGTCTCTGGAACTCCAAATATTGAGAGGCATATTTTTTATTGGTAGCTGAGACATAGGATATAATGTCTCCCCGGAGAACCGATTTTGCAGTCATCCAAAATAGAATTGGATTCTCCTCTAAATGGGAAGCGTTGTTAGTTTTAAAGGCCTCCCAAGAGGATTCCAACCTTTGCTGGAATTTCAGGGAGTGAGCGAGATAGGAGGGGAATCTCCACAATCTGGGAGAGTGCGATATGTCTGTGAAATGGAGCGTTGCAGTGACTAGGGCATGGTCCGATAAGGAGATTGCCTCAATTTGTGAATCTGATACGTTCGGTAGTAGGGAATGGGACAGTAAAATATAGTCTATCCTAGATAGCGTGTGATGGGCCGCTGAGAGACATGTGTATTCCTTCTCTGTGGGATGTAAAGCTTTCCAGATATCTACCGTCTGTAGGCTGTCGGCTAATAGAGGGACCCCGAGTTTGGGTAGTGAAAGAGGTTTTGTTGGTGTGTGGGATCGGTCCAAATAGGGGGAAGAGATAAGGTTCAAATCACCACAGAGTATTAAGGGGTCCGTGAGAAGGGGGGTTAGTTTGGCGAGTAAAGACTGAAAGATATTTTTGGAATAAATGTTGGGTGCATATACGTTGCATAGTGTGTAGACTCTACCATTAATCTTAACAGACATTATCACATAACGACCTTCAGGATCATTGACTGTGGTCAGGATTTCAGTGGTCACAGAACGTTTCGCCAATATGACTACCCCTCTGGCTTTGGAATTGAAAGAGCTGAAAACTAAAACCCGCCAGTTCAGGGCATTCAATTTTGCCGTTTCCTCTGGAGTTAGGTGCGTTTCTTGTAGGAATGCCATGTCTATGTGCTGTTTACCTAAATATAGGAGTATTTTCCGTCTCTTTGCTGGGGAGTTAAAGCCCCCAACATTCCAAGATCCCACTATCAGGTTAGGCATAGTTCAGAGGAAAGGGCAAAACAGAGGACCTGTAAACCATCCACATAAGGGGCATGAGCATCATCACCTGCCTGAGGACGGGGGTGAGAAGGAGGGGGGAGGGAAGAGACAGAACAGGAGGGGAAAAGAAGAGATAGAAATAGAAAGCAGTATTATATAACAGGCCATACAATTGAAAAGAGGATACTTTGATAAATAGCCAATATTTCTGTGACCAGTGACCTCTGGTCAACGAGCATGGGCGACTACCAGTGGTAGCAGTCTCGCACCCCGGCATTAAGCGGTGTGTACCAGCAGGAAAGGAGGAGCCCCTCCCCACCGCGATATACGTAAACAAATCCCACCCAGAAACCCCTAGTAATTGAGCTATATAACCAAATGCTCCAAGAAGCAATATAATATTATGATATAATATATGCAATATGCAGTGAGCAGTATATAGTATACAATCTGTGGCTAATGTAGTGGAGACGGCTGTATAACATGAAAATGCAGCATAATGGGGCATATCCCGACCAACATAGCGCTTTTTCAATTTGTATCTGCAAAGTATGCACGTAGGTTAGAATATTTCAAGAGAAAGAAGCAGAGAATCGGTCAAAACAACATCTAAGAGCAAATAAAGTAATTGTGGAGTAGCGATAGCTACCATAGTGCCTGTGAGTCATTGTTGCTCTAACAAAATAGATTAAGGCAGTCCATGTGTAATGAGCGACTAAACTGCAGGTGAACGTTCAGCAGGAAATAATCAATTTGTCGCTGAAGGGAGATCAGAAATGTCCGCGCTGTCTACTCTGGATATATTACGGAGGTAGGCCGCTGCGTCAGCAGGTGTTAGGAAATCTTTGTGGGAGGTACCTTCGTAAATGCGCAGGCGAGCGGGATATATCAGGCCAAACTTGCGGCCCTCTGAGACAAGTTGAGTGCAAATAGGGGAAAAAGCTTTGCGGGCCCGGGTCAGTTCCACTGAATAGTCCTGGAATATGAAAAGCTTGTTACCCTCCCACTGGATATCCCTCACTTTGCGAGACGCGGACCAGAATGCTACTTTATGAAGGTAGTTCAGACAGCGGAACAGAGTTACACGTGGGCGCGGTTTATTGGGGGTGGGCATAGGACCCACACGGTGAATTCTTTCAATTACTAAATCACTGCATTCCCGTTCTATATTCAAAATTGCGGGAAGGGTGACTCGGGCAAAATGAGCCAGTGCCATGCCTTTAAGTGATTCCGGCAGTCCCACAATTCTGATATTATTTCTTCTTGCGCGATTTTCCATATCATCTAACTTATTCCATATCTGATAGTTCTCTGTAGTTAGAGATTTCACTGAGTGGTGTAGCCCTTCTATGTCATGTGTTGCAGCATGCAGTTGAGATTCAGTGTGTGTGACCCTCTGCTGTAAGTTCTGCAGCTGTGTTGTTATATCACTGACAGCCTGTGAAAGCAGGGGGGCCATAGTGGCTTTTATTGCTGCCACAACGTCTCCATATGTTACCGGAGCCTCCGGATCCCTGCATACCTGTGAGCCTGCATATTCAGTCCCCTCCGCCGCGGCTTTCTTGGAGGCAGGAGAGGTGACTTCAGTCCAGCGCCAGGCGCCATGTTGCTTCCCGGCAGCGCTTCTCCAGCCTCGTGGGTGCGCCAGCGGGGGCCTGTGTAGCCGCGGTTACGGGTGTCACAAAGCGATCCATCGTGATCACGGGTCTTACCAGGGTCAATCTGGGCGGTGTGGAGGCTGTAGCAGCCTTGAAAAGGTTCTGTGCGGCGGGCGGTAGGACGGAGCTCCGGCGCTGAGAGACTCACTCCATGGGTCCCAGAACCGGAAGTCGCCATTTTCTATTTTTAATATGCAACTTATAAAAGGTATTGTATGTTTTAATCTGATCACATAAGAGTGCCACCAGTAAGAAGTCTGTAAGAAGTCTTCCTTTTCTCCTTTGTTATGTCTGACATTTTTGGACTTTCTACAGAAATGGTCATCCAATTTTTATTTACAGGTTTGTCTTTTTAGTCTACTGTTGCTGTTTATCAATCACAATCAGGTTCTGTGCATCTGAATATTCAACATATAGTATATCCTTATCCAATATGTCCATCTATTAAACACTTGGAAGCACATTTGGATGTCTCTGTAAGTTAAGATTTTTGTTTTCATAGAAGTATAGAGGTCTTTTGAATTTGTGAAATCAAAGTTGAATTCCAGATTTTAGTAAAAATCTGTTTAGAAAATCTGTTTACTGTAACTTGATTTTTCTTTTTTGGTGACATTTAATGAATCACTATAATAGTCATGCTTTATTTCCAAAATATTTCCAAAATATGTGTTGTTTTTTTCAAATGCACAAACTTCTGCTGTAGCCTAAACATATTATTGAAAAACTCAGCCATTAGTACATCTTTTTCCAGACTCCTTGTGTTTTTTTAGAGTCTCAAAATGTTTGTAAAAAGCATGTAAAGGTCTAGTTTATGTTTTGACAAGATGTCAACAATCTTTTGTTTTATATATTGTTTTCTGTGGTTATATTATAATATTAATAAAACCAAAGCAGTTTGATAAAAATATCTAAGGGAAACATTGTTTTAGTTACTTTGATTTTATGCCTCACCTTATATACCTTAGAAACACAATAATTGACAAGATCTAACAGAATCAGTTTTATATAAGTGGCCAATATGTCTGATATTAAAATGTTTCCATTTGATTGACCACAGGACATTTTAGTCACAACCTCTGAATTAGGAAATATAACTTTACTCAAAATTATAGAGCAATCAAGATAACTATAGGATAATGTGCAGGGGCTTCAGAGCATGTTTAGGTTGGGGGGAAAGATGTAGTTTCATTTTTGCCCTGCTAAATCATTGAATGTTGATCCCTTGGTTTTTATGCCTCATAGCTAATGAAATATGTTTTCATCAAATGTAATAAAATGACAAATATTACAGTACAGAAGTAACAGTGACATAATGTACTGTACAGTGAGCACTTCTAAAACACAAGTGAAAGCAGTTGTCATAAAATAATGCATAACAAAAAACATCTGTGCAGCTTTCTAAAATAAGTTAAGGTTTCCCAAAGACTGACACTTTAAATGTATTTTTGGATAGACATACATTTTGAATAAAGTTCACATTCATACACAATCTTGAATTAGTGTGAACACTTAGCACTGGCTTTAATATCACAAAGTCATAAAAACCTTAGATGTCAATTATCATACAATAAAATGTATGTACAATAAAATGTGTGTTTAACAGGTTTAGGATAAATTTGCTCTGGTTAGCAGAGAGGCGTTAAATGGGTATTTTTCTCTTTAGCATATGGGCTTACACTTACTTTAAAGCCCCTTGTTACGTTACTCAAAAGGTATCTTTAAACCATCTTCGCACTTGAAGGTGTATCCGGCACTGTTACACTACTCCACTGCTCAATATTAACACAGGTACCATGTAGGTATAATAAAGACATAAAAGGAATCCCATCAAGGATATTTATTCACAAATTCACATTATAAAACCAAGTAAAATGATATGTAAAATCATTCAGAACAGTGGTTGATCGTACCCTCCTCCGAATGAGGCTGTGCGCTACAGCTGAGAAGTCCTGGGTTGTCTCAGTGCAATGGACTGGCTCTATGGCAAACTGCAGTGTGACTGTCAGTGAATATTAAGAGTTGTAGGCTACTGTGTCAGTGTCATAGAGGAGGCTGTGTTGCAGCACTGTGACTGTCAGTGTTAGGTAAATCATCAGTCTAAAAAAATATATAAAGTGTGTGTTGCTTAGGCACAGTACTTAAAAAATTACATTGAGTAGGTGCTACCATCATGTCTGCGGTATTCAGGAAAATGTGTGTGTTGTTCAGGCATTGTACTTAAAAATAAGATTTAGTAAGTTCCACAATTACTAATAGTGCAGTGAATCACAGTGCTGAAAAGAATAAAATGTGTGTGTTATTCAGGCACTGTACTTAAAAAATAACATTCAGTATGCACAAACGTTACAATCACATTTTATTTTATTCTAAATTTATAAATTAAATCAATTAATAAAATAAAAAGTTTCAATCATTGTCTATTAACATACTCTTATGACATTTTCCTACTCAGTGGCTGCAAAAAAGATTGCTATTTTATTTTATTCTAAATTAATTGATTCAATTGATAAATAAATGAATCAGTTTCAACCCTTATCAGGAATTCTTGGCTATTAACAAAGTACTCTGTTATGGTCTTTTCTTGGTGGCAGTAAAACAGATTGTTGTGATTATATTTTATTGTAAATTAATCAATTACATTAATCAATAAATTAATCAGTTTCATCCATTGTCAGGAATAGTTGGCTGTTAACATTCTACTCTGTTATGGCCTTTTCTCAGTGGCTTCAAAACATATTGTTGTAGTGTTAAATTTAATTTTCTAAATTAATTACAGTAACCTTTTTTCATGAATACAATCAATCAATGCTTTTCCTACCTTACACTACATACTCTACTACCTCCATTTCCTTGGCACTGCCCTGGAGTTCATTCTTTCTATTGGGTCATATCATTTCTTAAACTGACATCCTCTCTGCCACTGCTTCGTAGATGCCATAATGTTTCGTAGATGTGCTATATTCTTAAAGTAACTGCTGTGTGTTTGTCTTTTCTTTTAGCCATCCAGTCTTTGGCCTATATTGGTGAAAAATATTGTGAGCTGTGAGATGGTCAAATGTATATGGAAGTGAATTGAAAGTAAAGGTTATTGAGGTTAATAATACTTTAGGAACAAAAAATGCCCAAAATAATTAGACTTTCACTGTTTTAATCAATTTTCTTTTTCAAACCAATCCAAAACCACAACACGCGAGGGTTTTTTGGGCAAAACTAAAACACAATGATGAATTAGAACCAATACCAAAACACGGGGGGCAGTGCACATCTCAAAACACTATTCCTTAAAATATTCAGTTGGCTTAAATGATCACAGTCAGTAAATTGGCCTCTTAGATAATGACCTTGCTTGGCTTTTACAGCTCTTCCACTGTATTATTTTGCTGCTGAACAGTTGGTATCTCTGAAAAGAAACAGGATTTAGGTTTAGCACTAAGGGCACTTTGTTTAGCCATGCTTGTCTAGAATAGGGAAGAATTGTGTGATTTTAATTTTCCCACTCCTTGTCTTTCAGATTAATTCTCAGCTACATAGGAAGCACTCCCTAGTAGCATTCACAATTTCATTAACTTTGTCCATTCGCGAGACCAACATACAAAACAGTACATTTTTGAGACTGACATATAATACAGCATGGATATTCAACATGTGCCCCTCCAGCTGATGTGGAACTACACATTTTAGCAAGCCTTGCTCATATTTTGCTATTTGGACATGTTAAAACTGTGGAAGTGCAAGCCAGGTTGTGTAGTTCCATAGCAGCTGGAGGGCCGCATGTTGGATGCCCCTGCAATACATAGTGCATTTGCTACACCACCATAACCTACAAAGTAAATTCTTCCTACCACCAAACAGTGTAGGTGGTGATTCATGCATTTTGATAGAATTAGCTCCTGTATAAAGTAGTGATGAGCGGGTTCGGTTTCTCGGAAACCGAACCCCCCCGAACTTCACCCTTTTTACACGGGTCCGAGCCATACTCGGATTCTCCCGTATGGCTCGGGAAACCCGAGCGCGCCCGAACGTCATCATCCCGCTGTCGGATTCTCACGAGATTCGGATTCTATATAAGCAGCCGCGCGTCACCGCCATTTTCACTCGTGCATTGAAAATGTTAGGGAGAGGACGTGGCTGGCGTCCTCTCCGTTTATGTTGATGCATTGCAAATATTTTGTGCTTGCTTATTACTTAATTCTGGGGACTGGGGAGCAGCTGTATATAGGAGGAGTACAGTGCAGAGTTTTGCTGACAGTGACCACCAGTAATACGTTGTCTGCCTGAAAAACACTCCATATCTGTGCTCAGTGTGCTGCATATATCTGTGCTCACACTGCTTAATTGTGGGGACTGGGGAGCAGCTGTATTATATAGCAGGAGTACAGTGCAGAGTTTTGCTGACAGTGACCACCAGTATACGTTGTCTGCCTGAAAAACACTCCATATCTGTGCTCAGTGTGCTGCTTTACCGTGGGGACTGGGGACCACCAGTATAATATTATATAGGAGGAGTACAGTGCAGAGTTTTGCTGAACAGTGACCACCAGTATATTATATATAGCAGTACGGTACAGAAGGCCACTGCTGTACCTACCTCTGTGTCATCATTAAGTATACTATCCATCTACATTCTATACCTGTGGTGCATTTTAGTTTTGCAGTTTGCGGACACAGTGACCACCAGTATACTATATATAGCAGTACGGTACGGAAGGCCACTGCTGTACCTACCTCTGTGTCGTCATTAAGTATACTATCCATCTACATTCTATACCTGTGGTGCATTTTAGTTTTGCAGTTTGCTGACACAGTGACCACCAGTATATATAGCAGTACGGTACGGAAGGCCACTGCTGTACCTACCTCTGTGTCGTCATTAAGTATACTATCCATCTACATTCTATACCTGTGGTGCATTTTAGTTTTGCAGTTTGCTGACACAGTGACCACCAGTATACTATATATAGCAGTACGGTACGGAAGGCCACTGCTGTACCTACCTCTGTGTCATCATTAAGTATACTGTCCATCTACATTCTATACCTGTGGTGCATTTTAGTTTTGCAGTTTGCTGACACAGTGACCACCAGTATGTATAGCAGTACGGTACGGAAGGCCACTGCTGTACCTACCTCTGTGTCGTCATTAAGTATACTATCCATCTACATTCTATACCTGTGGTGCATTTTAGTTTTGCAGTTTGCTGACACAGTGACCACCAGTATATATAGCAGTACGGTATGGAAGGCCACTACTGTACCTACCTCTGTGTCGTCATTAAGTATACTATCCATCTACATTCTATACCTGTGGTGCATTTTAGTTTTGCAGTTTGCTGACACAGTGACCACCAGTATATATAGCAGTACGGTACGGAAGGCCACTGGTGTACCTATCTCTGTGTTGTCATTAAGTATACTATCCATCTACATTCTATACCTGTGGTGCATTTTAGTTTTGCAGTTTGCTGACACAGTGACCACCAGTATATATAGCAGTATGGTACGGAAGGCCACTGCTGTACCTACCTCTGTGTCGTCATTAAGTATACTATCCATCTACATTCTATACCAGTGGTGCATTTTAGTTTTGCAGTTTGCTGACACAGTGACCACCAGTATATATAGCAGTACGGTACGGAAGGCCACTGCTGTACCTACCTCTGTGTCGTCATTAAGTATACTATCCATCTACATTCTATACCTGTGGTGCATTTTAGTTTTGAAGTTTGCTGACACAGTGACCACCAGTATACTATATATAGCAGTACGGTACGGAATGCCACTGCTGTACCTACCTCTGTGTCGTCAAGTATACTATCCATCCATACCTGTGGTGCATTTCAGTTTTGCACAGTTTGCTGACCACCAGTATATAATATATAACATTACGGTACAGTAGGCCACTGCTCTACCTACCTCTGTGTCGTCAAGTATACTAGCTTAGTCACACAGCGACCTTGGTGCGCCTCTTTTTTTCTTTGCATCATGTGCTGTTTGGGGCCAATTTTTTTGAAGTGCCATCCTGTCTGACACTGCAGTGCCACTCCTAGATGGGCCAGGTGTTTGTGTCGGCAACTTGTGTCGCTTAGCTTAGTCACACAGCGACCTTGGTGCGTCTCTTTTTTTTCTCTGCATCATGTGCTGTTTGGGGACTATTTTTTTGAAGTGCCATCCTGTCTGACACTGCAGTGCCACTCCTAGATGGGCCAGGTGTTTGTGTCAGCCACTTGTGTCGCTAAGCTTAGTCACACAGCGACCTAGGTCCGCCTCTTTTTTTCTTTGCATCATGTGCTGTTTGGGGACTATTTTTTTAAGTGCCATCCTGTCTGACACTGCAGTGCCACTCCTAGATGGGCCAGGTGTTTGTGTCGGCCACTTGTGTCGCTTATCTTAGTCACACAGCGACCTTGGTGCACCTATTTTTTTCTTTGCATCATGTGCTGTTTGGGGACTATTTTTTGAAGTGCCATCCTGTCTGACACTGCAGTGCCACTCCTAGATGGGCCAGGTGTTTGTGTCGGCCACTTGTGTCGCTTAGCTTAGCCATCCAGCGACCTCGGTGCAAATTTTAGGACTAAAAATAATATTGTGGGGTGTGAGGTGTTCAGAATAGACTGGAAATTAGTGGAAATTATGGTTATTGTGGTTAATAATACTATGGGATCATAATGACCCCCAAATTCTATGATTTAAGCTGTTTTTTAGGGTTTTTTGAAAACAGCATAGTGGCCAGCTTTTGCATTGGAGGAGCTGCTGAATGCAGCTAATCTTGTGAATTCTCCTGCAAGAAGGCAGCTGTTGTGAACATCGCTGGGTTAGAAGTGGAAACAGTTGAATTAGCTACCAGCAATCTTGGATAAAGGTAATTGTCTCAGATCGTTAAATTGCCCCCTTGGAGTGCAGTTGTGTGATTAACAAGTAATAGATTGCATTTTTGTTGACTTTATAATATTTAGCTCCTTCATCACCAAAATTAGCATTCACATATTAATTTCATTATTGCTCATTAACCTCCTCTTTATATCCCTTTGTATAATCAAACTAACTCCTTCATCTTAATTAACATCAATAAAAGCAATAACCCCCTTCATCTTAACCCCTAAACCACCACACCACAGCACCATGTAATAGTTCAGGGCCAGGACTACTAGAAAACAGCAGTGGCTGTATTATATATAGTCAAGATGTGCACCAGCCCTGTGTTTTGGAGTTTGGCTTTAATTTTGATCTGAATTAATTTTGTGTTTTTTTGGTTGTGGTTCCAAGTTTGCAAACTACCCTCATGTTTTGGTTTTGGATATGGTTACAAAAATGCTAAAAACAGCTACAATCATGTAATTTTGGCCTGCTTCTGTTCCTACAGTATTATTAACCTAAAGAACATTAATTTCAAGTAAATTTTGACCACCTCACAGCCCACAGTATTCCTCACTAATATTGGCCAAAGCCTGGCTGGCTAAACTAAGCAACAGAGCAGCAGCCAAACATATGGTATATATATATATATATATATATATATATATATATATATATATCTCTCTGTTGAAAAATGTGTTGCAAATTAGTAATGTATAAAAGCTATAACCAATAAAAAGGTCTATGCAAAAAAGACAATCCCCAATGACTACCAAAACTACAGCCCAGTATGTACATAACAGTGGTACAAGATTTTCATTGGGTTCTCCTACCCACTCCTACCCACCCTTATGTTGGATATTAAAAAGAACATGTACAATGCAGTTTAACAAACCAAGCAGTGACTGCCACTTTGTGACTGAAGCTTTTATTTTCTGTAGGCCCCCAGACAATTTTTTTAGGATGACTTCCTCCAATATCTAATGCTGAGTTGATGATAAAGATGTTAATTTCAACAAATTATTATAATATTGTAAATAAACTTAATGAACTCACTGCAAATGACATAACAGTAGGTGCCTAGACGGTTAATGTCGCTACTTCTGCTAACTTATGCCTCACAAATTGAGCAGATGCCTTCGGAAATGTTGTCAGGATTTGGGTAAAAATAATCAAACACCAAAGAGGTCTCTGTTTTTTTGTGTTATGCCCAGGCATGACAATGGCATTTTTCTTTTATCATGGGCAAGAGCTGCTGCCACTGCTGGCTGACTAACACAAACATCATCAACATCCTCATCATCAATTTCTATTATGTCATCATCACCATCTTTACTTGTACTGCTCATCCCCACATTTGCAGATGGTGCAGAAAACCTAGAAGAAAGAAGATCTGGAGAATCGGATGACCATCAGCAGGGGCCCCAGTGGAATCTGTGACACCATCAACCAGCAGGGAAGAAAGTGAGCAAAATGCCCAGAGGCATATCTCCCCCTTATCTCTGCTGAAGCTCTAACAGCTAGTGCACCAATAAAAGGTAAATGCCAATGAATGTTGCACTGTATATTATGAACAGCTTTGGGGGCTGTGTGCACTAGTAATAAAAAGAATGTGATGCTGTCCTGTATATTAGGAGGAGCTTTGGGGGCTGTGTGCACCAGTGCAAAAAATTATAAATCTTTCCTAATTTTAGAATCCAAGCCTGGCAGGAAAAGCTGAGCCAATGTTCGGATTCCCTCAGAAACTGGAAGTTTGGGTGGGCTTGATTCTCAGAAACTGAGCCCACACATCGTCACTGGCTGCATGGTCCCTGTACTGCATGGAGCAAAATGTATAATGTGCAGTCTATCATTTCAACATCTGACCTTCCTCCACACCACCATCCATAGTGTAGATCAATACATTGGTGCCCCGCTCATGTTTTGGAGGAGGGAGGTGCCCCTTCTGTTCTGGCACCCATGAAAATGCATATTGGTTTATATGTCATTTCCTGGCTAATTCAGCAGCTTCTGTTTTGGAATGAGCATTGGTGTCTTTTTTATCAGAAAAATAATAGTTTTTTTTATTGTTTTAGAAATATTTGACTGTCTCATTCTGGTCTTCTGACATTAAGTTTCCATATGTGCTTTAATATATCCCTCTCCAGCATGCCGAATCACTAAATCTTTTGTATATATTGTACAGTATGATATATTTTTGCTATTTACCTCTCTAAACCAGTTGTATGTGTTTTTCCATTTGTAAAGTAACACAGATATTTAACTGTCCTCTTTTTGGTGGTACCTGGTTGTTATCTTGATGGTATTGTAATCTTTCTCACTTTAATTATCTGTATTGCAAAACATGCTCACAATTCACACCCTCAATGCTAAAAATAAAAAAGTAGTTCTGTCTCAATACAAGTTGCCTATAGATTCTTGTAGAGATGAGCGGGTTTGGGTTCCAGAGAACTGAACCCTACAGAACTTCACCACCCGAGCCCAGATCCGAGTCAGGCTCGGGTTTTCCCGCCTGACTTGGAAACCAGAACGAGGCAAAACGTCATCATCCCGCTGTCGGATTTTCACAGGGTTTGGATTCCATATAAGGAGCCGCGCATCACCGCCATTTTAACTCTGACATTGGAGAGTGTAGAGAGAGGACGTGTCTTCGTCCTCAGTTTCCTGCATCAGTTCAGTGGTAGTGTCTTGTCCTGCATCAGTCCATTCATGGTGGTGGTGTCCTCTGCTGCCATATGTCCAGTGCTGCTGTATAAGTCCAGTCCAGTGGTGCTGTGTTGTGCTGCATCAGTACAGTGGTAGTGTCTTGTGCTCCTGTATATGTCCAGTGGTACTGCCGTATATGTCCAGTGATACTGCCGTGTATGTCCAGCTGTACTGTTGTATAAGTCCAGTGGTACTGCCGTATAATTCCAGTGGTACTGGTGTTTAGGTCCAGTGATACAGGGGAGGGGTTCTGGGGTGCACACCGGTAATGAGAGGTGCAACCCTGCAGAGACCTTTCAGTAGTACTGCATACAAAGAAAAGGTTGCATGTGCACAATTCATACACTACCAATTTATTAATAATAATCATTGCAATAAAATGTAGCATTTTGAGCGAGGTTCTTCGCATAGTTATGGCCAAGTAACGGATTGCCCACTGCATTCAGATGACCTCATTAGTCTGGCAAGTCCCTAACATTTTGGGGGGTACAAATCAAGGGTGCAGGACACATCAAAACGAAGCAGCTGAGTGACCCCAGGGCAACACTAAAGTGAAAAAATATATAGTGAAAATAGGTTAGTGAGAGAGGCTGCTGAAAACAGCAGGGGTAAATTTGTGAGAGGTAATGAAGTGAGAAATAAAGTAGTGAAAAGTAAAGGTGGGAAAGTAGTTATATTGAAACAAAACACAATAGGGATGAAAGTAAATATGAAAGTAAGTGTTAATATGTGTTGCTCCTGAGGCCAAACAGCCACAGCAGTCCAGGGGGACCCACACCCCGGAAATCCACCCCCATCTGATAATCCGATATACATTTGTGCAGTACTCCCCTTGCTCTGCATGCAGTCTAAGAAATGTCAGGAACCTAATTAAAACCAATATATAGGACAGGTGGGCGTGGGTGCTACCAGGGCTGCCATCAGAAATTATGGGGCCCAGGACTGGACAAATAGGCAGGCCCCCAAAAAAATAAAAAAAATAAAATAAAAATAAATATATATATATAAATAAACAAAATTAAAAATAAATATATATAGTCAGGGAGAGCGAGAGGGGGAGAGAGTGTCATGGAGAGCGAGAGGGGGGAGAGAGTGTCAGGGAGAGTGAGAGAGGGGAGAGTATCATGGAGAGTGAGAGGGGGGAGAGAGTGTCAGGGAGAGTGAGAGAGGGGAGTGTTGAGAGAGGGGAGAGAGTGTCAGGGAGAGCGAGAAGGGGGAGAGAGGTGGAGGGGGAGAGACAGGCGTGAGGCACTAGTCTACCTGTAGCAGGCCACACCACAAGATCAGGTCTGTGACAGGCGTGGGCATTTTGTGGCATTAGGCCCCTCCCCCTTCCCCATTTATCCGCAAATCGCTGAACTATTTCAGTGAGGGAGCGGGGCTTACTTACAGTCACTAAGCCCAGGATGTCCGCTACCTCATCTGCTGATGCTGCCCGTTGTCTTCTCAACAGTAGAAGTCAGTCAGCTCAGCCCTCTCAGAAGAATACACTCCAAAAGCAGCTGCAAAGCAAAGAGCAATGCCAAGCAGCTGCGGCACTGAGACAGCAGCTGTCAATCAGTCACCGTCAGGGACCTTGCGTGTGTGTGGGGAGGGGGGGCTGATCAGGAGACTGCGCAGAGATGGGTGAGCACTCGTGGCGACAGAAGGAAGTATGGCGGCGGGCGTACGGCGGGTGGGCAGCGGCATGAGCGGCCCGGGCCTTCTCCTCTCTGTCAGAGAGGCCGGGCCCGGGACAGCTGTACCCGCAGCACCACCCTGATGGCGGGCCTGGGTGCTACCACCAGGCAGAAGGGGTCTCTGGCCTTCTATTGTGTATATAAATATACAGCATTAGGTATTCAGGGGATGGGCCCTGGGGTGCACACTGGTAATGAGAGGTGCGACCCTGCAGAGACCTTTCAGTAGTACTGCATACAAAGAAAAAAGTTGCAGGTGCACAATTCAAACACTACCAATTTATTAATAATAATCAATGCAATAAAATTTATCATTTTGAGCATGGTTCTTTGCATAGTTATGGCCATAAGTAATGGCTTGCCCACCACATCCAGGTGGCCTCATTAGTTGGGCAAGTCCCTAACATTTATAAGTCCAGTGATCCTGATGTATTATTCCAGTGGTACTGGCGTATAATTCCAGTGGTACTGGCGTATAAGTCCAGTGATCCTGACGTATAATTACAGTGGTACTGGTGTATAAGTCCAGTCCAGTGATTCTGCTGTATATGTCCAGTTATCTGCAATATTCTTCCAGTGGTACTGGCATATAAGTCCAGTCCAGTGATACTGCCGTATATGTCCATTGGTACTGCTGTATAAGTCCAGTGGTACTGACCTATAATTCCAGTGATCCTGCCGAATAATTCGAGTGATACTGCTGTATAACTCCAGTGATACTGCTGTATAACTCCAGTGATCCTGCTGTATAATTCAAGTGGTACTGGCGTATAAGTCCAGTACAGTGATAATGCCGTATATGTGCAGTAGTAATGCCATATAAGTTCAGTGGTACTGCCGTATAATTCCAGTGATCCTGCAGTATAATTCCAGTGGTACTGACGTATAAATCCAGTCCAGTGATACTGCTGATGTCCAGTGGTACTGCTGTATAACTCCAGTGGTACTGCCGTATAATTCCAGTGATCATGCCATATAATTTCAGTGAAACTGCCGTATAATTCCAGTGATCCTGCTGTATAATTCCAGTGGTACTGGCGTATAAGTCCAGTCCAGTGATACTGCCATATATGTCCAGTTGTACTGACATATATGTCCATTGGTACTGCCATATAAATCCAGTGGTACTGCTGTATACTTCCAGTGATCCTGCTGTATAATTCCAGTGATACTGCCATATAATTCCAGTGGTACTGGCGTATAAATCGAGTGAAACTGCCATATAATTCCAGTGGTACTGCCGTATACGTCCAGTGATACTGCTGTATAATTCCAGTGGTACTGCATATAAGTCCAGTGATACTGCCATATAATTCCAGTGGTACTGCCATATAAGTCCAGTCCAGTGGTGCTGCCATATAAGTTTAGTGGTGCTTTCCTGTGCTGTATAGTATTTACTCCAAATAAAGGGGGTAATAATATTTAATGCAAATCATTTTCACAGGGTTTGCCCTGTGTGGTGTAGAGGTAGGCTCTCCTGTACCGCATATTGTTATATAATTCCAGAAAAATAATGAAGAACAATAATTTGGACGATAAAATAGGGAAAGATCAAGAGCCACTTCCTCTTAGTGCTAAAGCTGCTGCCACTAGTTTTGACATAGTTGATGAAATGCCATCAACGTCATGGCCAATTCCCAATGTGATAGTAGAGGGAATGTAAAATCAAAAAAGCCAAAGTTCAGTAAAATGACCAAAAATATTTTTAAATGGTCTGAGGAGATACGAAAACTTGCCAATATGCCATTTATGACATGGAGCGTCAAGGAACAGCTAAGGCCCTGGCCTATGTTCATAACTAGTGGTTCAGCTTCACATGACAATGGAAGCCCTCACCCTCCCACTAGAAAAATTATAAGAGTTAAGCTGGAAAAAGCACAGCAAAGAACTGTGCATTCTAAGAAGGTATCACATATCCCCAAGGAGAGTACAAGTGTGTCGGCACGGCAGTTGCAATGCCTGACCTTCCCAACACTGGACGATAATAGGTGTCTCCTTCCACCATTTGCAAGCCCGCTGCAAGTGCTGGAAGGAGCACCCACAGTCCAGTTTCTGATATTCAAATTGAAGATGTCACTGTTAAAGTACACCAGGATGAGTATATGGGTGTTGCTGGCACTGAGGAGGAAGTTTATGATGAGGATTCTGATGTGGTTTGTTTAAATCATGCACTGTGGGAGACACCTGTTGTCCATGGCATGAATAGGCCCAATGTGATGCCTGGGCAAAATAACAAAAAAGCCACCTCTTCGGTGTGGAATTATTTCTACAACAGGTATCAAGCCGTGTGTTGCCTCTGTAAATCTGTAATAAGTAGAGGTAAGTACGTTAACCACCTAGGAACATCCTCCCATATTCGTCATCTGGAGTGCATTCATAAGAAGTCAGTGTCAAGTTGTGAAACTTTGTTTCAGAGCATAAGCAGTCCACTGACACCTAAATCCCTTCTTCCTCTTGTACCCAAGCTCCTGCAAGCCACACCACCAACTCCCTCAAAGTCAACTTCCTCCTCAGTCAGGAATGTCAGTAGTCCGGCAGGCCATGTCACTGGCAATACTGAGGAGTCCTGTCCTAACTGGGATTCCTCCAGAGGAACCTTGTGTGGTACGCCTACTGCTGCTGTTGCTGCCGCTTCTGTTGTTGCTGCTGGGAGTCAATCGTCATCCCAGAGGGGAAGTCGGAAGACCACTTGTACTACCTGCAGTAAGCATTTGACTGTCCGACAGTCCTTTGTGAGGAAAATGAAATATGACTGCAGTCATCCTTTTGCAAAGCGGATAACTGAGGCCTTGACAGTTATGTTGGTGTTAGATGTGCATCCGGTATCATCCATTAGTTCAGTGGGACTTAGAGAATTTTTTTGAGGTAAAGTGTCCCCAGTACCAAATCCCATCTAGGTTCCACTTCACTAGGCAGGCCATAAAGAGAATGTACAGAGACATAAGAAAAAGTGTCCTCAGTGTCCTAAAATATGCAGTTGTACCCACTGTCCACTTAACCATGGACATGTGGATAAGTGGAACAGGTCAGACAAAGGACTATATGACTGTGACAGCCTACTGGGTAGATATATTGCTACCCGCAGCAACAACAAAAGCGGCACCAGTAGCAGCATCTCGCAAATGCCAACTCGTTCCTAGGCAGGCTATGCTATGTATCACCACTTTACGTAAGAGGCACACTGCTGACAACCTATTATGATAACTGAGGGACATTATCACACAATGGCTTACCCCAATTACACTCTCCTGGGGATTTGTGATATTGGACAACACCATCAATATTGTGCGTGCATTACATCTGGGCAAATTCCAGCATATCCCATGCTTTGCACGTAAAATTAATTTGGTGGTGCAGAATTTTTAAAAAAATTATAGGGACGTGCAGGAGATGCTGTCGGTGGACCAAAAAATTGTGGGACACTTTTGGCATTCAGCTACCGCATGCCGAAGACTGGAGCACCATCAAACAATCCTGAACCTGCCCTGCCATCAGTTGAAGTGGTAACAAGATGGAATTCAACACTCTAATTGCTTCAGAGGAAGGAGGAGCAGCAAAAGGTCATTCAAGCCTATACATCCACCTTCGATATAGGCAAAGGATGCACCTGACTCAAGCGCAGTGGAGAATTATTTCTGTCTTGTGCAAGGTTCTCCAACCCTTCGAATTTGCCATACGTGAAGTCAGTTCAGACACTGCCAGCTTGAGTCAGGTCATTCCCCTCATCAGAAGCTGCTTGAGAAATTGAAGGAGGAGCTAAGACGGAGTGATTCCACAAAGTATGAGGAACTTGTGGAAGGAGCCCTTCATTCACTTTGCCAGAAATCAAGGGTCGTCAATCTGTTGAAATCAGAGCTCTACATTTTGGTCACCGTGCTTGATCCTAGGTTTAAAGCCTATGTTGTATCTCTCTTTTTGGCAGACACAAGTCTGCAGTGGTTCAAAGACCTGCTGGTGAGAAATTTGTCAACTCAAGTGGAATGTGACCCGTCAACAGCTCCTCCTTCACTTTCTCCCGCAACTGGAGCTGTGAGGAAAAGGATAAGATTGCCTAGCCCACCCGTTGGCGGTGATGCAGGGCAGTCAGGAGTGAGTGCTAACATCTGGTCCGGACTGAAGGACCTGCCAATGATTAATGACATGTCTACTGTCACTGCATATGATTCTGTCACCATTGAAAGAATGGTGGAGGATTATATAAGTGACAGCATCCTCCAAGTAGGCATGTCAGACTGTACGTATACAGGCAGGAAAAAAAGGCAATTTGGATGCCATTGCACAAACTGGCTTTATTTTACCTAAGTTGCCCCCCCTCCAATGGGTACTCCGAAAGAGTGTTTAGTGCAGCTGGTAACCTTGTCTGCGATAGGCGTAGGAGGTCACATCCACAAAATGTGGAGAAAATGATCAAATGAAATATAAATTCCTAATAGAAGACCTTTATCAGCAATTTCCTACAGAAAGTACACAGGGACCTGTGATGGTGGATTCCAGTGGGGATGAGTTAATACTCTGTGAGGAGGAGGATGTACACACTGAAAGGGGTAAGGAATCAGAGGATGAGGATGAAGACGAGATCTTGCCTCTATAGAGCCAGTTTGTGCAAGGAGAGATTGATTGCTTCTTTTTTGGTGGTGGCCCAAACAAACTAGTCATTTAAGCCACAGTCGTGTGACACATAGTGACGCTGAAATGATTGGTTTGTTAAAGTGTGCATGTCCTGTTAATATAACATAAGGGGTTGTGGGAGGGCCCAAGGACAATTCCATCTTGCACCTCTTTTTCTTCTTTGCATCATGTGCTGTTTGGGGACTAGTTTTTTAAAGTGCCATCCTGACAATGCCGTACAACTCTAGGGGAACTGCTGTATAAGTCCAGTGGTACTGCCCTATAAGTCCAGTCCAGTGGTGGTGTCTTGTGCTGCCATAAGTCCAGTGGTGGTGTCCTGTGCTGTATATTATTTACTCCAAATAAAAGGCTTATATACATCACTTATGTTATTATCCAATTAATTTTTACAGGGTTTGCCCTGTGTGGTGTAGGGATACGCTCACCTGTGCTGCATATTATTATAATAGCTCCAAATAAAAGGGTTATTATTATCCAGATTAATTTTACAGGCTTTGCCATGTGTGTGTGTGTGTGGTTTAGGGGTATGCTCTCCTGTGCCACCAATATTGTGCATGTATTACATCTGGGCAAATTTCAGCACGTCTCATGTGGTTTGTGACGCACACTTGTGTCGCTTAGTTTAGTCATACAGCTACCTCATTGTACCTCTTTTTCTTCTTTGCATGATGTGCTCTTTGGGGCCTAGTTTTTTTAAGTGCCATCCTGTCTGCAACTGCAGTGCCACTCCTAGATGGGCTAGGTGTTTGTGCCGCACACTTGTGTCGCTTAGCTTAGTCATACAGCTACCTTATTGCACCTCTTTTACTTCTGTGCATTATGTTTTGTTTGGGGACTAGTTTTTTTAAGTGCCATCCTGTCTGCAACTGCAGTACCACTGCTAGATGGGCTAGGTGTTTGTGCAGCACACTTGTGTCGCTTAGCTAAGTCACACAGCTACCTCATTACACCTCTTTTTCTTCTTTGCATGATGTGTTGTTTGGGGCATATTTTTTAAATCTGCTATCCTGACTGCCACTGAAATGCCACTCCTAGAAGGGCCAGGTGTTTGTGCCGCACACTTGTGTCGCTTAGCTTAGTCATAGAGCCACCTCGGTGCAACTTTTTGGCCTAAAAACAATATTGTGAGGTGTTCAGAATAGACTGGAAATTAGTGGAAATGAATGATATTGAGGTTAATAATACCGTAGGATCAAAATTACCCCCAAATTCTGTTATTTTAGCTTTTTTTTTTTTAAATCATCCAGATCCAAAACCAAAACATGAAAGGGTGGTTTTGGTAAAAGCAATCCAGATCCAAAACACGAGGATGGAACCAGAACCAAAACCAAAACACAAAACACGAAAAGTGCCCACGGCACATCTCTAGATTCTAGCTATTATTTTATAGACTGCACTAAACCAGATAAATGATAGAATCTGTTTCTAATTTTTCCTTTTCAGAAAAGGTAGAGTCACACATGGTTAACGGTCATTGGCCCACAATAGTCATGCTTTTAAGTTCAAAGTAAATCATAATGCAACAATGGATGATCTATTATATTGTGAACTACTTATTTTTGTAACTATTTTTGACAGATTGTGGGAATTTTCCCCATTAGTGAGATTTTTTCAGTTTAAGCATTGCTTTCAGCCTCTATTTTTATTTTTAAAGTCCCTATATACAGATATTATATTTTATTTAACGCACTTAATAAAACCATGACTTGTGACATCCCAGAGAGTGTTTGCATTCGATGTGGGACAGTCCTGGGCAAACTGGGATGCTTGTTTACCTAATCCAAGTCATGTCTTCCTAAATACTTTGTGCACCACAGATTAATTCATCTCTAACAACTTGGTGTAGGAAGGAGTGTTTAAAAATATTTGAGGAACTAATTTTAGATAATTTTAAGTTTAGATGAGATTTTATAATTGAAATAAGGATAAAGACCTTTGACTACATATTAAAGCCAGGTAATATCAGTTTGAAATCAGATTTTAATTAAAAATTAATTGTAAATACAGTATATAGTACATTTTTAATACTGTTATCATACTTAAGGACAAATTTACTTAGCATCCATATTGCTGTCAATTGCAATCTGATGGACATCGATGGCAGATAATAGTCTTGAAAATTTGCATTTTCTAAGCATAAATGTGTACCATCAATTGAAATCCAGTATCAACGTCTATTGCAAAACTGACAAAAAAAAATACTTAAATCACCAAACAAATGCTTATCAAATAGACCCCTTGATATACATCTCTACTGATTAATAATTATAGATTGTACAAAACCTTGAAATCTTGGAGGAAACTGCTGAACAACTTTTTCTTTCACGCTTTTTAATTTTTAATTGTATACTTATTCTAGTCTTTAAGTGTTTTTTTTTTTCATATATGTGTGTACACCATCATGTGTTTGTTTACTTGTAGAGATATAGGTACAACTCACTATTAAGATCCTGCCATATGCTTCATGTATTCTATCATCTTTGTCTGCATATACTGTATATTGTACTGTCTGCAATTATTGCATAAAGAATTAAAAAATATGTATGCATGAATGAACAAATGCACTACACCTGTGAAAATGTTATATATATGTATATATATATATATATATACACACACTGCTCAAAAAAATAAAGGGAACACTAAAATAACACATCCTAGATCTGAATGAATGAAATAATCTTATTAAATACTTTGTTCTTTACATAGTTGAATGTGCTGACAACAAAATCACACATAAATTATCAATGGAAATCAAATTTATTAACCCATGGAGGTCTGGATTTGGAGTCACCCTCAAAATTAAAGTGGAAAAACACACTACAGGCTGATCCAACTTTGATGTAATGTCCTTAAAACAAGTCAAAATGAGGCTCAGTAGTGTGTGTGGCCTCCACGTGCCTGTATGACCTCCCTACAACCCACACAAGTGGCTCAGGTAGTGCAGCTCATCCAGAATGGCACATCAATGCGAGCTGTGGCAAGAAGGTTTGCTGTGTCTGTCAGCGTAGTGTCCAGAGCATGGAGGCGCCACCAGGAGACAGGCCAGTACATCAGGAGATGTGAAGGAAGCCGTAGGAGGGCAACAACCCAGCAGCAGGACCGCTACCTCCGCCTTTGTGCAAGGAGGAACAGTAGGAACACTGCCAGAGCCCTGCAAAATGACCTCCAGCAAGCCACAAATGTGCATGTGTCTACTCAAACGATCAGAAACAGACTCCATGAGGGTGGTATGAGGGCCCGACGTCCACAGGTGGGGGTTGTGCTTACAGCCCAACACCTTGCAGGACATTTGGCATTTGCCAGAGAACACCAAGATTGGCAAATTCGCCACTGGCACCCTGTGCTCTTCACAGATGAAAGCAGGTTCTCACTGAGCACATGTGACAGACGTGACAGAGTTTGGAGACGCCAAGGAGAACGTTCTGCTGCCTGCAACATCCTCCAGCATGACCGGTTTGGCAGTGGGTCAGTAATGGTGTGGGGTGGCATTTCTTTGGAGGGCCACACAGCCCTCCATGTGCTCGCCAGAGGTAGCCTGACTGCCATTAGGTACCGAGATGAGATCCTCAGACCCCTTGTGAGACCATATGCTGGTGCGGTTGGCCCTGGGTTCCTCCTAATGCAAGACAACGCTAGACCTCATGTGGCTGAAGTGTGTCAGCAGTTCCTGCAAGACGAAAGCATTGATGCTATGGACTGGCCCGCCCGTTCCCCAGACCTGAATCCAATTGAGCATATCTGGGACATCATGTCTCGCTCCATCCACCAATGCTACGTTGCACCACAGACTGTCCAGGAGTTGGCGGATGCTTTAGTCCAGGTCAGGGAGGAGATCCCTCAGGAGACCATCCGCCACCTCATCAGGAGCATGCCCAGGCATTGTACTGTAGGGAGGACACACACTACTGAGCCTCATTTTGACTTGTTTTAAGGACATTACATCAAAGTTGGATCAGCCTGCAGTGTGTTTTTCCACTTTAATTTTGAGGGTGACTCCAAATCCAGACCTCCATCGGTAAATAAATTTGATTTCCATTGATAATTTTTGTGTGATTTTGTTGTCAGCACATTCAACTATGTAAAGAACAAAGTATTTAATAAGAATATTTTATTCATTCAGATCTAGGATGTGTTATTTTAGTGTTCCCTTTACTTTTTGAGCAGTGTATACATATATATATATATATATATATATACAGCAGCAGCCGACACTCCAGAAAAAAGTCAACATGCTCAGGTGCCCTAATGATAAATATATACAGATCCAAACATAAACAGCACTCAGAGACAAGTAATAGTCAAATATATTCTATTCCTAAACTTCAACGTTTCGGGGCTCAAAGCCCCGTCATCAGGACAGGTGGGTAAGTGTCTGTTTGTTTGTTACTATACTGCTGTCTTCCTGTCCTGACGACGGGGCTTTAAGCCCCAAAACGTTGATGTTTTGGAATAGAATATATTTGACTATTACTTGTCTCTGAGTGCTGTTTATGTTTGGATCTGTATATATATATATATATATATATATATATATACATATATATATACACACACACACACATACACACACATATATATCTGCAATAAAAGTATATAACCTTATTACTATTATGTGGCCACAAATTGTAGGAATTTGTGCTCACACAAGGTAATTAAGTGGCACAAAACAACTAGTAAAGCTAAATTCACATGTATAATCATATTAATTTACCGTACTACCTGTTGCAGGTCCAAGAACATCCGGAGGCACCAGCATTCCATCTCAAACAGACAGGCATGCCCCCCTCCTGCATGAGACATGGACCGCATTCTGGGTGCTGCTTCCACCATCAGCAGCCGCTTTACATCGGAATAACCTCACCAGCTGCGGACAGTTTCCATCAGCGCCGCAGCTGACAGGCATGTCATAGAAGTGGAGGGACGCAGCCAGATCAGAGGCATCTCCGGCACTGGAGAGTAGCAGCTGGGAGGTTACCCCCTTTCAGAGGGTGAAATACAGTATATGTCAGGACCATTGTTGTGTGCACACATCAAATATAATCAATAGACTGGTAAGCTTGCTTCCAATCATTCATTTTTGACTGTGATTTCATGGACGCTATACTAATTACAATTTATTGGAAATTAAGGAATTTGGATCCTTACGTGGATGAACAAACTATTGAATTACATTTACTTACATTACATTAAGTAATGATCCCAACATTGGGTGCTATATATAAATTATAAATTTTAATATATATTTTTATGACACAATTTGGCCACTGTGTTTTGTGTTTTATGTGTAAGTAAACAGTGATTATTGATATAAATATAAAATAAATTTAAAGTTATATTTTGTTTCTAATTATTGTATGCTGCACGTCGATACAACTATAATTGAGTGCCAGGTACTACCAAATTATTTTGGTTTTATTAGCGCAATAGCCATATATCCAATTTTTGTCATATATGGAACCGGGGCTCATACATATAGTTTGACCCAGGTGTACCTAGTTAGTTGTGTGTACACAGACACAACTGGGCTATTTTTGCGGCTCAAATAATACACACATATTTTGAAATACAGTAATATTATAATATATTTTTTTAGCGCCTTAATTTTTTAGTGTGTCGAGATAGCAGTTTGTTGCCAGATAAAGTCACCATGCACATAAGATATATAGCCAGGCTGAAATGTCAAAAAGGGAATCCAAAATATACAGTAATGTAAAACGAAAGACAAGAGACAAGAAAGCGGGAGGGGATGACAAATATTCGGGAAAAGCTAGGGTGGGAGGGGTAAAGGGGGCAGATATAAATTAATATCTAAGATGTTGTTACCGAGGGATCGGTATGAAATACCTCCACTCAAAATCCCGACGTTCAAAATCTCGACACCAATTGACCGATGGTCAAAATCCCGACAAGGTCAAACTCCCGACATGGACAAAATACCGACATTTAAAATACCGACATGGTCAAAATACTGACATCTAAAATGCCGACAGGTCAAAATACCGACATGCGGTTTTTGTTGGTTTTTTGTGTGTATGTCGACATAAGTCAACATGGACACCATATAAAGTGTACCACGTCCCCTCACATGGCTCGCTGCGCTCCCCAGGCTTCGGGCACGGTGCCTCGCTGCGCTCGGCACACTATTATATTCCCCCTCCAGGTCCACTGGGATGGTAAAGTATGAACAAGTCGGTTTCAATGAAAAAAATCATGAAAAACTCATGTCGGTATTTTGACCTGTCGACATTTTACATGTCAGTATTTTGACCTTGTCGGTATTTTAAATGTCGGTATTTTGTCCATGTCGGGATTTTGACTTTGTCTGGATTTTGACCATCGGTCAATTGGTGTCGGGATTTTGAACGTCGGGATTTTGATTGGAGGTAAACTGACTGCATCCCGTTACCGACATGTGTAACAATAAAGATACATACATACATATAAACAATGCCTAAGAATTGGAAAAAACTTTACATATAACAATAATGGACAAATACCATTCCGTGGAACCAAAAATCTTAAATATTTGTACTTCTGTAAAGGCCTAGCTTACCACATACAATCCTCACTTTTTATAACATTTGACGACTAATACCTGTCAAAATACTGTATAAAAACTGAAGCATTTTCTGTTTTACTTCTATTAACTCCATATACATTCTTATTTGTTAATGTTTTCTCCTGAATCTACAGGCAACATTTGGTATCAGATTATATAAAGATAGAAAATAATATATTTTTTATATTTTCATAAATGGAGTTTGTCCTCACAATTGTAAGAAAAGCTCATCTACATTTTATGTTACTCTGATTAAAAATCCAATTGGTTTTGTTGTACCAAACGTGTTTATTCACTGTTCCACTTAGCTTTACATTTTTGTCTTCCATTACCTGAATTGTTAAATATCTCTGCATTGTCTGCATGTAAAACCTGTTTAATAATTATCTTTTTTCCCTTGTTTGTTACTGCTTAGCTATTCACCCCATAATTGGAATACCTGCATCTCCACTATTAGTTTATTATCTGCATAACTCTCACTTTATATTTTTTTAATTAACCCAATTTATACCCAATAAATAATAGGTATGACCTAGAAGGATAAGAAAACTCCTATTATATTCAGCAGAAACCTAATCTACAGTATATGCACATTACCTAATCTGTGATTTTTTTTTTTGCTGTAAAAGTAACCTTTACATTACTGTGTCTTCAATTATTGTCAACAGAACTATAGTGGTTCCAATTAGTAATTCCATGTATACTGTATTTATGCCAATATCTTTTTTTTAACTCAACAGAAGAGAAATGGGGTATTACTTAGGGACACTCATGAAAACTAATGTAAAAAAGTATTAAAATGTATATCTTTATTAACTTTATTAGTATGTTCAATATCAAAAACTTCTTAAGAGTTTTGGACCAGTCTTCTTGTAGAATATCACTAAAAAATAGCAGCACATTAAGTTAATAAAATTATTAGTTCACGAGATAGATGTTTATTGCATCTTTGTTCAAGCAGTATCCATGCGCATTAATTATTCTTGTGGAATTCAACTTCTAACTTATCCTAAGGAGAAAGTGGAAAGAAGATTAAGCTCAGTGGTGATTTCTTAGATGAACAGTGCATTAGTCAAACCAACAAAAGGGAAAAAACATACATGACAATATACTGCATAAAACTACAGTAATTGCATTTAAATAATCAAATGATAATTTAAATAATCAAATATTAAAATAAAGTAGATAAAATTATTTTGAAATTTATAAATAGATAAACATAAAAATATTTTATTTGAATTTTCAAAACAGGAAGTTAATTAATCATTTTTGCTATAATTGTTTTGTTAGTGTTCACATAAAACTAATATATGATTAAACACTTCATAATATTTGATAGAATACAGTTATTAAATGCATTTTTTAATCATAGTAAATGGACAAGACATTACAACGTGTTCATTTCTCATTTGGATATAAAATTTTTAATCACACAACATTCATGTTTTATTCACTTTAATCTTTCATTCACTGTAATTTATTTACTTCTGTTTTGGCGAGTCACATTTCTATCACATTTTTGTCACTATCTTCTGTAGATCAATTATATAAATAAGACTTTACAGTAGTTCATATCTATTTTATTAACTACAGTATAGTCACTATTTGTAAACATAATTAAGTACAGTATAATGCTATTATTCTTCATTCAATCTCACTAATAGTAAATTAGAGATGTGGGGCAGGCACTTTTCGTGTTTTTTGTTTTTGTTTTGGATCTGGACCCTCGCTCATGTTTTGAATCTGGATTGGTTTTGCCAAAACCACCCTTTTGGGTTTTGGTTTTGGATCTGGATGATTAAAAAAAAAAAAAAAAAGATAAAAACAGCTAAAATCACTGAATTTGGGGGTTATTTAGATACTACAGTATAAATAACCTTAATAACATTCATTTACACTCATTTCCAGTCTATTCTGAACGCGTCACACCTCACAAAATTGTTTTTAGGTCAAAAGCTGTCATGCCTGTGGTTTTAGTGAACCCGGTGTTAGTGAAGTCTGTGCGGGCAACTGTAGGACTATGTGAATATTAGGCTGGTCTGTAGGAATCAGTTAGAAGAAGGAGCAATCCCTGACCGGGGATTGAACCCGGTCCTCGGCAGAGGAAGCTGTATCCTGACTACTGGATCACCAGGGGCTTGGTGTGATAGCAGGATGATGAATGTAAAGGAGAGATTGAACTGGATATAGTGTCACAGGAGTAGGTGCTTATGTACTCAAGGTTACTGGCGAGATAGTAAGCCAGACTTGTTACTGGTGAGACTGGGACGCAACTATAATCTGGGCTAGTACCGGATATGACTGGAAACACAACTGAAAGTAGAATGATGACTGTGTCTGTGATTTTAAGATGAGACTGTGGAATACTGCAACTGTTAATTTAAGATGAAACTGTAGAAAACTGCAGCTGTGGCTTTAAGAGGAGACTGTGGAATACTGCAACTGTGAATTTAAGATGAAACTGTAGAACACTGCAGCTGTGGCTCCAAGATGAGACTGTGGAATACTGCAACTGTGACTTTAAGAAGAAACTGTAGAATACTGCAGCTGTTGCTTTAAGAGGAGACTGTGGAAAACTGCAACTGTGACTTTAAGATGAAACGGTAGAAAAACTGGATATCAATGGTAACACAACTGTAATCCAGACTGGGTGGCAAAGGAACAGAGTTATACAGGAACCGAAGTACAAGTGTTAACTTTAGGGAGCTCAGCTTCTAAGCTCACACAGAGCTGTGTGTGACATGAGGAACTGGTAGAGTTTCAAACTCAAGTCTCCTGACTTATACTTCCTGGTCCTTGGTGATTGGTGAGCAGTGTCAGGTGATTCAGAGAGTCTCAGGCTGGCACAAGATTGGACAGCTCTGAGTCAGGTGAACAGTCACTGTCATGTAAGTACTCTAGACTAGGCTGTGATGTGGAGTGAGGCCTAGCAGGCAGAAAGAACACTGAAGCCTGAACTTCTGCAAACAAACAGAGGATGCTGGCTTTTAGGCCTAAACATCTTAAACTGGGATACATTTTTTGTACACATGGATCCCCTTACATCTGGTGGATGTGTTTTTTGTGGTTTGTTATTTTTTAACCCCTGGATGCCTACATGGACCCAAAAGAACTGACTTACACCAGATATTAGGTGAGTATTAATTTTTTAAGGTAACCCATGGATTTTAACTAGAGAAGTAGGGTGTAGGTAAAGAGACAGTCATTCTCATTCAACCAGTGGCCTGCTACCATGCCATCTGACAGCAGCCAGCTTACCTGATCAAAACACAGAGACATTGTTGTTTCTGTGTTCTCCCTTGTTTTCGGATCCAAGCCGGGAAGGAGGATCAAAGCTGGGATATGGATCCACTCAGATCCCTTAAGTTTAGATGGGTTTGGCTTCCATGGAAACTGAACCTCACATCTCTAGTAGACATTTCACACAATTCCATTTATCTAGATAAGTGTCAGGCTACATTTACTATACACAGTATGTATTGAAGAACAAATTCCAAAATTGCTTGCTGTAGCTGATTGTCACTATAAAAATTCAGAGATTGGCATGTTTACCCAAAGGCAAAGCTGGGTGACTTTGGAGGTGATGGCCTGCACTGGGTTTCCACTGGAAGAGATGCTGTGGACACCTGTGTGCTTGTGTCCTTTCAGTTCCCTGACTTTTCTCCAACTTAAGACTCATTGTAGATTAGGTAAAGTCTACTTTTTTTACGTACAAATGTTTGTCTCCCTAAAGCTAAAATTTCCATTTTAGCCATATCAAAATGTATTAACAAAAAAAGGCTTAAGGGCGCTGTACTAAATATGGCTCGAAAGTAATGTATATCAGCAGCCATTTGGGAAGAAGAGGTATGCCAGCCTCTTAAAACAGAACAAAATACAAATATTCCCAATTGGAAATCCGCACATGGCTTGAGATTTGCGGCCGCAGCTTACTGGTGTGTATGAAGGGCTGTGAAGTAAGGACAAAAACGTAGGCAACCATGTGTTCAAAACTACATGTAGAGATGTCCGAACTGCTGGAATCTGCACGCGGTGGGTACTGGCCGTGGCTTACCAGTGGAGATGGTAGGGGCTCAAGGATGAAATGGGAGCCACATGTCATGGTAAATCAAACAGGACAGCACACGGCTCTGATGTGAAGAGGCTTTCGGCAATATCAGCGAGCCGATCCGTAATGCAGCAGTCAGCAGCTTGGGAGTCCACAACAATGTGCACACTGACACAGCAGTCTGCGGTGCTGCTCAGCATCCCTGCCGAGACCTGTGGATTAGGGCAGAGCACACTAGCGGGACTGCAGCTGTGACCGATAAGTGTATGCCTCAGCCAAACCGAGATCTCCCTTGAGTATTCCTGGCTGGAGGGCTGTTTGCAGATGGAAACACAGGTGGTTGTGAGAGGCACGGGAGAATGAAGCGAAAACCTCATATCTTAAACACGTTTTCCTGCACAAGGGGGCTTTTTCAGGAAGCAAGGTATCCAGAATATGTTTATCCACGGGGTTGTATACCTGGATACCAGGTGTAATCACTTTTACAATCACAGGATTTAGTGCACCGCAATTGTGTGTTTATTCAGCCTAATTTTGAGCTAACATTTGGTCTTATATAAACTCTTTAAAATAGAACCACACACATTCCAGTGCATTAGATTAGTTGCATACATTTTTTAAAACATAAATACATCAATAATTAGTAAACCACTTAATCATATTAGTTATATCTTTATTTATATATAAACATGTGAAGAGCTACACGGTATCAAAATGTATTCCATATCTGCAATAACTCCTTGGCAATCTTATGGCATTAGGTCACATGGGTATCTTCTAGGTGGTAGTTTCTTGCTCTCATTCTCTCATTATTCCCTCATCTCTCAGGATTTATTTAAATGTTATCAAATTAGTAGGTTTTAGAGTGTTGCACATTCTCATTATTTTGTATGCTCCCTTGGGATCTGTTTTCAGGTAACAGAAAGGGCAATTTATCATATTGGCATATTTTTTTTCTACAATTGTGTCCCCATATTAAATCTTCTCAGACTCATTAGGAAATTAAACTAGGTCACTCTATTTCTGATGTCCAATAGTAATTAATATACAGTATGCAATGTCCATACCCTTTGTCCAGGTATTTGAATAATTCTTACATTTTTGTATAACTGTTACATAGACTAGTGTTTATCTCACTCCTAATCTTTTACATACTGTACTAGGGCTGATTTTGAGATGTTGCCAGGGGCGGAAAGGCCATAGAGCTCAACAGGAAGATTCCTGGTAGGCCGACGTGTCTGTGGGGTCTGTTTTGCGTGTTGTCATGTGATCCCACCTCCCACATGACAAGTAGCCCACCATACTCAGTAAACTGCATTGTCCAGATTCATTTTGTTATTCCATCTTTGCAGTATAGATACTCTGCCATCTAGTAATGCTGCCACGGCTACATGGTACTGTATGTTATACCTTTTGTGTTTCCCATTTCTGGTCACTACTACAAAATTGTACAGGGTTACTTTAGTTCACAATCTTCCCCTGGCTTCAGACACAACTGCAGCAAAAGAAAGGCTGCAATTGCTCACAATCTGGCCCTAGGAGGAGGCACCCCCCCCCCCCTCCCTCATCAGACCACACTCCCATTAGGGCTGCTTCCATACATTTCCTATGCTGGAGATCCCAATCTGCCCCTGTATGTTGCTGTATATTTTGCTGCAGTTAAATCTGCCTCCCATAAGATGCAACATCTCTGTGCAGCTTTATAGCCTCCCCGCATTACCTTTATGGCCTCCTCTCCAATTATAAAGTAGTTTGTCTGGCAGTAATGTCATGAATATGAAAATGCTTTGTTGTGTCATAAACCATCCATGTTTGACCCTCTTCCATTTAGCTTGAATTAAAATAGTTTTCATTAAAATATTCTTGTTTGTGCTTCCAATGTTTTATGTATATGTATGCTATGTTTTGCTTTCAAGATTTTTATTCTTGCTGCATTTGCTTTACACTCACCTTTCCATTTATTCTTTTTTGTACCACTAGCTTTTAATCTATTGTCAATAAAAACTATTAATGATTAAAAGAATAATAATCAAGTAAGCAGTTGTATCAATAATAAAGTATCAAATTATATAAATAACATATAGAATTGATCTAGGTAGAAGAACTCCAGCAATATACTGTATAACAATACATTTAAATAATCTATATATGTTAAAGATTTATGTTGGATTATTTTTACTTCTTGTTTTATATTGCTAGATTTCTCCTACCTCCATCAATTTTATATGTTAGTGATACAATTGTTTACTTTAGTTTATGCCGTATAATATCAGGTTGGAATCAACACCCACCCTGTAATACTGT
This sequence comes from Pseudophryne corroboree, assembly GCF_028390025.1. NCBI lineage: Eukaryota > Metazoa > Chordata > Amphibia > Anura > Myobatrachidae > Pseudophryne > Pseudophryne corroboree. The sequence continues at coordinate 329,289,636 of NC_086445.1, forward strand.
ACATACACTGTACTGTTCTTTGCCTCAGGCTAATGATTGTTGTATCACGCAATTATACATGCTTGGTCTACACTGATATCCATTTTATTTTTGATCACACATTGTATTTGTTGCTAATTGATCAGGATTTGTTGTTTTCAAAGAACCCTTGGTCTCTGATTTCAATCTAGAGCCAAACATGACCTGACCCATGACTTATATCCTACAATATATACAGTACACGACAATCATGACCATGGTCTAACAATTGGTTCTTTACTATGTACATATTGACTTTGAAGTGTGCGTCTGTTTTTGATGTGTTAAATCTTGAGACTATTTAAAGAACCTCATTTTGACTGTCATGAATTAACATTTAGTTTTACATAAACACCAAGAAACTCATCTGGTAGGTGCGTTCCCAGCAAATACAGTAATTTTCTTTAATCTATTTCTCAATACTATTCTACTCATAATTGCGGTTTGTATATATGCATTTGTACTATTCGGCAAAATGCTCCCCTTATATATTTCCCTAATAAATCAAACTCATCAAGAGCGCATTATAGGTTTTAGCTACTGTATTATAAGAACACAGTATTCCCTACAAACATGTAATCAATGGTCCCCTTTAGTTGCATGGTTTGTTTTGTTAGATTTTTATTTTTTTAACCCCTGGATGCCTACATGGACCAATCTACACTGGATTGTTGGTGAGTATAATTTAAAATTTTTTACAGGTACCCTAATGGATTCTACTGTAGAAGGGGACATGGATGGCAATGTGGGATGTAGGTAAGTATGTTTCAGTGTGTAAGTGTGTGTCTTAATACAATTATACTTTCATGGTGTGTGTGTCTTTATTTGAATGTATTTATTTTGTTTTGAAACTACAGGCACCAGCGGGCACTTTAGTGGCCCACATGCTGGTACTGGTGGTTCTCCAAGTATCAGCATGTGGGGGAGGCTTGCTGGGACCTGTAGTTCCACAACAAAAGAAAATATATATATTTTTATGCACCTTTTATGTCTATCAGCCTGCCATCCACAGCCCACGGATAGCAGGGATAGCCTCGGGCTTCATACATGGCCCTTGGTTGCCTGGAGGGGGGGACTCCTTTATTTTAGGGGTCCCCACTCCCCAAGGAACCCAAACGAGGGGTAACTAGTTGGGTGGGGTGATGCTGTGACTGCAGGGACCTACATAAAAGTGTTCCCCAGCTGCAGCATTACCTTCTAGTCTAGTGAAGCCAGGTGCTTGTCCCCATATTTTTGCCACTAGGACCGGCTCAAAGAGCCCGAGGCTGGTTATGGTGTTAGGGGGTATCTGCATGTAGATTTTTTTTCAATTTTTTAACTTTCTTTACTTTTACAGACAGGAGCATGCACAAAACTCACTGATGTGTGCAAACTTCTGTCAATCTCGTCAGCCAGAAGCTGGTCTATTTATTTGCTATTTTTTGGTAATGTTTTAGGTGCAATTTATAAACTTTCATCCCATTACATTGCTTGAGTTGTATGTTTGCAATGTCAAAACATCTAGATGCAAGTTTTGCCATTGTGATTTCTTATACTGCAGGAAACATTCCGCATCCTATTACATTGGTCGACTTTGCAAAATGTGGGAGTTTAGCAATAAACTCGCACATTTGTGCAAATCACACCGCATTACATTTGGCCCCTGTTGTGCTAGTGGCTATTTTATTGAGTACATCCATATGTTAGAGCAGGGATAACACAAGAACCTCTATCAATTTTACCATTCCAATGCCTATCAAAGCATGTCAACAGGACAAATAAATTGACAGAGAAAATTAAAAGGACAGAGGGGAGGAAGAAAAAAAAGTAAAAAGATGATAACAGCACTTAAGATGTTAACTCTGAAGTGAATCCCAATTCTTAGCCTAAAGGCAATTGTAGGCAGTCTCTCAAGTAGCTATGGAGGGGCTTGGGAGCTGAGGAATGGGATGATAATTTGAGATAGCGTCAGGGTCAAGATTTTGTTTTTTCAGGATTGGAGTCATCACTGCATGAATGAATATTGATGGAAAGATACCAGTAGAGAAAGAAAGAGAGAGAGAGAGTTTACAGATTTTAGATAAGGTTTGGATAAGCACAGGAGACAGAGCTTTACTGAGATGTGAGATTACATAGTCAAGAGGAGAAGTGGTAGATTAGGAGGATGAGAAACATGTAGAGACTTCATCTACATTTGTGGGATCAAATGAAGAGAAGGTGCCAGTGGGTTCAGATAGAAAATTGAGCAGATCACTGGCTTGGAAAACCATATAATTTTGTCTTGGCTCTTATGAATCTTGTCCTTGAAATAAGAGTCAAGATCTTGTATACGGATAGTAACTGATGGGTTTGGTAAAGGAAGGAACATGAAGTGATTTCAAAGTAATAAAAAGTTTCTGGGGCTTAGAGGTTTGAGCAGAGATGAGAGACCGGAAAAATGTTTGTTTGGAAGTGTCCAGAGAATTAGAATAAGAGTGGGAGAAAGTCTTATACATGAGGAAGTCTCTTGGAGTACAAGATTTACAACACTGATGTTTTACTTTAAGCAAGAGTTTTTCTAGGTGTCTTGTTAATTTAAAGTGTCATGGTTAATATCTAAGTTTACACGGAGTGTGAAGGGTAGCTGAAACAACTTCATCAAGGGCTATTTCTATCATCTTGACCATGTGTGATACCGCAGTCCCAGGAGAGGTAATTGTGACCAGTAGAGAGTCAGTCCATTGGGAGAGTCTGAGAAAGGTGGTTGGAGAGAGTAGTTTGGAGGCATGAGGAGATTGTGGACTGTTGATAGGGATATTGAAATCACTGATAATGCTGATGGAGTTGTCAGGTGATAAGATGTGGAGAAGCTAGACAGAAATTATTTGGGTTACCCAGGTGGGTGAAAGCAGCGACACACAAAGAGGAATATACTTCTAATTATGTAAATATAAGTGATGGAACCTGTAGTAGATCTGTGGATGTAAAAAATTGGGACAGTAATATTCAAGCCTGACCTCCTTTACTGTTACAAGGCCTGGAGGTATGTGTGAGTTGAAAAACACTGTGTGACAGTGCTGCAGGAAAAGCCATGTCTGATTATGTGAGCATTGATGGACAGTGAAGAAAAAAAATTATGTTGTGCAAAGCTCTAAGTAAGGGAAAATGTAAATATGTGCCATGGTGATTTTAGTAATTAAAGAAATGAATAAATGAAAGGCACATATTATTTTTAAGTGTCATAGACAAGTTTGCAAACCTAATTGAAAATTAAATGATTACAGTTAATGATATGGTACTGTATGTGATCAGCTGCTTAAAGAAATCAACTAGTGTAATGTTTTAGTGTTACATAATAATTATGACTTTTTTGTCTAATCAGAAAATGTCAGCAATTTTTTTACATTAATATTTCAGATAATCCCATATTAAAGTAACATAACAAGCACAGTGTAGTGGAATATGCTGGTTCTATTTAAGTTAACTGTTAACAAACAATAAATAAATAAACAGTTGTTCTTTTTAGATTATTTTAAAATTAAATCTATTCATTTTGGAAAGAGTAAACAAGTAAATTAGATAACTCAATTGATGCCATGTATTAGTTTATATGTATTTTGCACTAGTTATAGTTTGTTAGAACACTAAATAAATTCTAAACATTTATCGAAATGTTATTTATATTATTTTCTCATTACTATCTCATTACTCATTACTATCTCATTTTCTCATTACTATCTCATTATTTATATTATTTTCTCATTACTATCTATAATTGCAACTCACATGCACCCATAAAAATGGCTTGAAAATATTAACATTTTGAATTTAAAGAAACAGTGGGCATAATTCATATGCAAGATTGAATAAGATATTCAAGATCCAAAGGTTAATGAAAACCAGAATTTCAATAAAGTAGAGTATCCGTTCTTCCAGAGTAGAAGAGATTAGCAGAACTGATAGAAATAAAAATCCAGAAATGAAAGAAAACAGGAATTATGAAGCTCTATAAAATATAAAGAAATAAAGGCTAATAATACTGTAAGAAGAATTCATGCAATTGGTTACATAAGACATGAATTTGATGACATTTTTACGTTTCATAAGGCTCAATTTTTTTTCTTATTACCCTAATTTTGTCAAGGCCAATGATCTCAATTTCCTTTATCTTTTAATCCACCTTTAAAATGAATTCCAATTATGTCTTATCTGTGTTAATGTATGTATATATAATTGTACAATGTATTGAAAAAGTGTCAAAACTCTTAAAAAAAATGTGAATAGTTACTGCATTAATATATTTGCAAATCATTTTTACATTTTATGATTACAAGTATTAAATGAAATAGAAATTTACACTTTGACTATTCTTACTCCTGAAATTGAGAGTTATTTCTTTAAACATGGGACAAATTAAAATGATAAACATAAAATAATCCTACTTTTGGCTGCTGTGCATGCACAATTGAAGGAAGTTAATGACAACATAGCGAATTACATACAGTATTATGGGAGAAGGGTAAACAAAATAAAAAATTGTATATACTGTACAATTTTATCAGTAAAGTTAGCTAAATAGACAAATGGAAGCAAAATTATTCAATCCAGATAATGGGACTGATTGAAATTTGGGAGCAGAGCAAAAAAGGAACAAATTATACCAATACTAATTATTAAATACTATGATCCTGCAGGAGGCAGCAGACATTTTTTAATCAGCCCCAATGTCTATAGAAAGCTATCTCCAAAACAACAAAACAGTGGCAACAAGTGGAGTAAATGTGCACTAGTATATGATATAATGTAAAGAACTCCTCATAACACTTGCCTTCTTGAGAAAGAGATAAGATAAACATGAAATAATAACCACTTTAATATAAAGTGTAATGACATCTATCATACTATAGATGCTGAGTGAGTCAGCAAAAAGATCAGAAAAAGGCAGAAGAACAAGTAAGATCATTATAGAATGATTTTGCTAAAATTCAAATTGGTATATGTAATGCACACTTACTGCTATAAGTACTGTATGGAGCAAAGAGTGTCCTGTATGTTGGAATGTCTCTTATTTTAAAAAAAAGCAACATTCAAGGAAGAAAGGATGTAGCAAAATCTAGTGACATACTAAGAAGAAAACTTGTTTTAAACTAATTAAAATGAAAAGGTACAGCCTGAAAGAAAATTAATCTTTTATCAGTATAGAGATTCTAATTACAGGGTAAAAGCAGCAGTGGACTATCTCAAGAAACATCCTTTAGCAACTGCTCAACCTAAACCTCAATTAGAATATGTGGCATAATTTGAAAAAAAAAAAAAAAAAAAATAAGGTGTTTACACAAAGTGTGCTGAAGGAAAACTGTCAATATAAGGGCATAACTATCAGCAGCCATGTGAATAAAAAAATAACATTAAATTCTATAAAACACTGCTGTATTAAAAATATGGTAGATTTTAACATAGTAAATTGAAAAACATAATAAAATTAAGCCAATTCATAAGCCTTAGTTCATCAAACTGTACTGCCAGCCAGGGGTGCTGACAACCATTCTGGGTCCAGGTACATGGGAGGGGGTGGGGGGTGGCAGGTGAGTACTAATGGGAGGTGACAGCTGGGGAGCAGGGAGAACAGGTGCGATCACTCACACAGGGAGAGAAAGGACTGCTTCTGCAGCTCTCTCCTAGTGCAGAAAACAGCAGCGTGTGCCATGTGTTGTGCTGGGGAAAGTGGCTGCTGCAACAACTGTCAGTCCTCTTTCTCTGCACACCCAAGTGGCCGCTATCTACAGTGGGGAAGGGGGCAGTGGGATCCAAGCAGTGGGCTAATCCAACAGGCTCTGGTTTGGGTAAATAGTACCCACTCCCCCCTTCTCGCCACAACTGCTGCCAGTCTGTGATAAAATATGCTAGACAATTCAGATGAACCAATGACATTTAGGACCCTATTCAGTAAATTCTGATCAACAGCAGAATTTACAATCCTTTTGCTTGCATGCTTGCAAGGCTGCCCAGCATGCAGCCCAAAGCCCACCCACTGCGATCGCGCTGAAATTGTGGTTGCATTGTAATTTCAGCATGATCGCTGAAATTGTGGATGGCTCCTGCTGACGCAGCCTGGCTGTGATGACAGGAGGCATGCCACCATCTTTTTGATCAGAGCAACTGCATGTGATGTGATGCAGCCACCCCGATCATGCCCAAACCACACACCCAAATCAGAAGCTGTTGCCCCATTTTCCTGCTGCTGACCTAGCAATGCTACATCTCCACCTTGGAAATGGAGCATTGCTGCCACCTCCCACCCCGCGAATGCCTTTGCCTGTGAATCAGGCAGAGGCATTCGCATTTACTGTGGGTCAACCACAGTAAATGTGGGTGCATGCACAGGATGGGCCCTGTGCATGCGCCCACTAGGTAAATGCAAAAATTCTGTTTAGATTATGACTTGTGAGCCAACCTGAATTAGGCCCTTAGTCTGAACCTAAAGTTTGAGTAGAATAAAGATATACTGTACTGTATGTGCTTTAAGAAATCTTTCGACTTAAAGCATAAATGATTTGGAATACGATGTGGCCACATTGGACCCCACTAGGTGAAGTTAATGTTCTCTCTTATACCAAAATTTTTGTCAAGTTAAGAGTAATTTTCAATAGTTCCATGAATAGAACCACATCATGGCCTTGATAGTAGGATTACCAGTGATAAAGTCCATTCTGCTGCAAGTCCATCAGTGTGAGGAATGCAAAAGGATCACCCATTAACAACTGTAGGAACCTTGGCTCAGGGAAACTGTGATGTCTCTTCTCTCTCCTACAGGGTCTGCAGTAGGAAAAGCAGATAGTATGGGTCCAGCAGCCCCACCTCCTTCTACTTGCTTCTTCCCCATGCCAACAGGAGGTCAAGTATGATTCTTAAGATTGCCTTCAGCTACTGTCTGATCTTCTTGCAGGACTGTGATGTCTTGCAAGACTGTAAGTGCTGTATCATTATGTTTTATATAGTTACTCTGCCTGAGATATGAAAATCATGGTGCCCTTCTCTAATTTTCTATACCATAGGTTGCTCCTATATGGACCCAGGTAGCTCTTTTAATAAGGAAAAGGTGTCACTCCACAGGTTTGGTTAAATTATTGAATTGACCATATGAAATCATAAAGGTAGTACAGAAAATAAATACTTGCACCTTATCACCACACAGGTCATTCACCCTCCCATATTCACAGTCAGTCGGTCCCCCTAATATGTTTTCTAAGTGTTCTGTGAGTGGCATGATGTACCACTGTTTTTTGTTTTGTTTGGCAAAGTGCATAATTAAAAAGAACCCTACGATACATATTCCCTCTGATTACTGAAGATTGACCAGAATGCCTATCACTTTTCACAGATTTGGGAAGGAGGTTTTCAATCATCAAACCTATAGTATGGATCTTTCTCCAAGTGATTTTCAGTATTTCATTAAGGTCAAAGAGTTCCTGGGTGGAAAATGTTTTGGAACTGATGATGAGTTGAAGCTTGCAAGAAACTACTGTACTTGTTTAATGAAATGGAGCCAGCTAAATACAAAAAGAGGATTCTAATGCACATGGACAGATATAATAAATGGTTAAATGAAGGAGGTGATTATATAGAGAAATTACTAAGATCTGAGTAAAAAAAATGAGTGTATATAGTGTACAGTATATATATATATATATATATATATATATATATATACTGAATATCTCAAACAAACAGATCTGAGGGCACTTACACGTATGGCACTGTTTTGATATTATTAGTACATCAGTTTATAACAAAACTATTTCAATTACATAGAATAAAATTTATTCATAAAAGTACAGAATAAAAAATAGTACGTCTTTGTGATTTTACAGAGGACGTCTTCGGATATATCCGGTTTTACATTCAGTTTTTAGTGTATTTCTTTGTTGAAACATATGATACAGAAGTAGAATAGATCAAACAAATGTGTTTCGGGACTTCATCAGGGGTACTTTATCGAAACAATAATATAGAACAACTGAATATATGAACAGTACCAATATCCAAATATATATGATTCTTTACAACATATGTGGAACCATACATACCAAAATGCTCAAACATTGATGTGAAGAAAATCTGATGAAATGTATAAACCTCTGTTAAAACCAGGTTATCTGGATATGATACCTAGTTAATGAATAATAAATTCATTTAGACTATAAAATAAAGAAGATAGGTGCTGGTGAGAGGAAATGAGGATACATACCAAACTAATAACTAGTATCTAGTAAATCTCAGCATGATGTGGCTCCATTACGGAAAAAAGTATCCATACACTAATATGCAGTATCTCAACGATGGTCTAAAATGACCTATATAAATGAACATAGTGGGAGGAGTTAATTATAAACTCTATAAATGTGTCTCAAAGTGAAAGTGAGGGGAAAGACTATAATACATACCGCTATGGAATGCAGATAAGTGTCTACCACTGAACTTTAGTAGATGTAGAACAGCCTTCTGCACATATAATAATATAGGGATATGCCTATAAAGTGAATTAACATAATTTTAGAGATCTTTCAACTGGTGCTCAATCAAAACATTGCTCCAACTCGCAGAACAGCCATTTGGGTAAGTAAATAATTTCCCAAAGCAAGATTAATTACATTACAATAGTAATACAATAGCGCATATAGTGCAAATAAAGAATATAATGCAAGATTATTAAGAAGGTATTAATTTACCATCAAAATTCACAGGTAAAGATAGATATTAATTATTGCTATAACATAGATGTAGCATAAAATTACACAGATATTCAAAAGGGATATTAAATCCATTTTTTAGATAAAAATGTAAATTAGTAATAACAAAATTATAGTATAGAAATACATTGGATACTTAAAATAAAATGTTAAATCCAGTATTTTTCAAATACAAAAAAAAAATATACAGTATATTAGGAATGTGCGCTGGCTTCAAATCTTGGGTTTTGGGTTTTTGTTTTGGATCTGCATTTCCTTCGTGTTTTGGATCTGCATTTCCTTCGTGTTTTGGATCTGTATTTGTTTTGCTAAAATCTCCCTTGCAAGTTTTGGATCTGTATTTGCTTTGGATCTGTATTTAAAAAAATAAAAATAAAAGCAGTTAAAATCACAGAATTTGGGCCTGTTCTTGTTCCTATTAACCTCAATAACACTTATTTCCACTAATTTCCAGTCAATTTGACTACATCACAGCTCACAATATTGATTTCATCCAGTTTAGGCCAAAATGATTGCGCCAAGGTAGCTGGATGACTAAGCTAAGCAAGAACAGTGGGTGGCACAAACATGTGGCAGTATGGATGGTGTAATGGTTAGCATTACTGCCTCACAGCAGTAAAGTCATGGGTTTGATTGTGCGTAGTTTGTATATTCTCCCCATACTTGCTTGGGTTTCCTCCGGGTACTCTGGTTTCCTCCCACAATCCAAAAATGTACTGGTAGGTTAATTTGATCCCAACAAAATTAACCCTAGTATGAATGTGTGTGCGTGTACATGTGATAGGGAATATAGAGTGTAAGCTTCACTGGGACAGGGACTGATGTGAATAGCCAAATATTCTCTGTAAAGCGTTGCGGAATATATGTGTGCGCTTTATAAATAACTAATAATAATAATAATAAACGTCAGCATAGCACATCTAGGAAACAGAATGGCACTGCAGTGGCAGACAGGGTGGCAGTTTAATAAACTATACAAATGTTCGCCGTCACAGTCAGCAATGCCCCAAACAGCACATAATGCAAAGAAAAGAGATGCAAGATGGATTTGTCCTTGTGCCCAACCACCTACCTTTATGTTGTATATGTTAAATAGGACATGCACAGTTTAACAAACCAATCATTTCAATGACAGGGAGTGTCGTTCGTGGCTGAAATGATTGGTTTGTTTGGGCCCTCACCAAACAATTTTTTAGAAGGACTACCTCTGATAAGTAATGACTCTTAGGATGTTGATGATGAGGTGTTAAATACAATATAATCTTGCACAATACATTTCATATCTTGTCCAAAATTGACATAACATGGAGGAGGTGCCTAGATGGCTAACGTATCTCTAGTAAATTTGGCCTCATACATGGAGCAGATGCTTTCACAAACATTGTCAGGAATGGGGTAAAAATAATCCCACACCCAAAAGGTGGCATTTTTGTTCTTATGACCAGGCATCGCAATGGCTTTCTTTTTATCACGGTCAACAACTGCAGCCACTGGTGTCTGACTTACACAAACAACATCAACAACATCCTCAGTGTCGGATAGTAGTAGTACACATATCCCCCTCATCCTGTTCCACTTCCACACACTAATCCTCAATTTCTATTACATCCTCCTCATCATCACCATATTTACTTGTACAGCTCCCCACATGTGCGGATGGTTCAGAAATGGTGGAAGGAGGTGAAAAGGGCTTCTCTATGAGGACAGTGTGAGAAATGTCAGACTAACACATAACTGATGTGGACACCCCTAAACGTTCCTCAAGAATGTCTGATGTCCTGATTCTGAATGCACAGTTTGTCTTACTGCATCTGCAGCTAACTTTCCTTTTGATGTTTTTTCTTTACCACTGTAAAGTTAAATGATTTTACATGCCCTGGCTTAAGCCCTCTATGCCCTTGAGCATCTGACTTATTAGATGACGCTAATGGACTTGTATCATCATGACTGGTGCAGCATCTGCATCACTAGTATGTGCTTCCTGTTCTCCTCTCAATTGTTTGTCCTCCATATCTGTCCACAAATATGAGTGGTGTACAGCACACACCACAATTTTTACAAAAAATGTACCACCTTCAGTGTCACACAATACAAGTATGAGTCAGAAATAGTAATCAAACGCTGCAATTTATGGCAGAATGTGGTCAATAATTTCATGTTTTAAAGAAGTAGGAGAGTTACCATCTAGTGCAAAATACCAAGCCACTGGTAGCTCACTCTTATCAGTGAGGACAGCTTCCCTGATGGCATATCTATGCTGACCCATTCTTACCTTGAACTCACAATCGGTCTTACCAATATAATATTTATCACAAGGGTAGATAAGCACATAAACTACAAATTTTGATGAGTAGGTCAAATGATGGTAAATCTTAAAAACCTTGTTGGAATAAGGATGTTTAATAGTATCACCCATGAGCATGTAGCCACACGTAACACACCCCAAACACTGCTTTTCAGCTGCCCAAAAAAGAAGTGCTGCGTTTACCAAAATAAGTAATATCAGTGTGAACTACAAAATCTGATATGTTTCTGTCCCTAGAATGACAACACATTATATGCTTATCATTAAGACCAGGAAGATTCTTATCAGTTGTCACAATGAGCCAGTAAGTCTGTACTGCCTTTCTAACCTTATCACTAGTCACATTGAATCTGTGTGGCCAGATTCATTTATTAGTGGTAGATTTAGGTCCCTTAGATTTTAAAGTACTAGTTCTAGGTATAGCCAAAACTTTCCATTTAATCTCCAGCATATCTTTCCTATTGTACCCTCTGGCAACAAACTTATCAACCATCTGATCAAGGGACATATTTGCGTCACACTCATCACTGCTGATATGATGCACCTGCAGAAATTGTGAGAAAGGCAGTCCCCTCCAGACTGGCATAGGATGATGACTCGCTGACTGCAGCAAAGTGTTGCAGTCAGTAGGTTTAACAAAAAGGGAGGTTTTAATTCCTTCCCCACACTTCTTAATTCTAACATCCAAAAAATCAATACCATTGGAATCTGATTTACAGACCAACTTAACTGGACTATTACTCTGGTTTTGTAAAACAATGGTATTGCTAATACTTTCAAAATCACCCAACCACAACAGCATGTCATCAATATAGCGTGAATAGTATAAAACATTGCGGGCAACTTCAGGGTCAGCAAGAAAAAGATTTCCCTTTCCACTGATAACATATAGGCATTGGTGTACGATGAGGCCACAGAGGACCCCATCACACACCCCGACACCCAGAGGTAATATTTACCATCATAGTAAAAATAGTTCTTAAATAGTACCATTTCAAGTAATTCGCAAAAAAAATTGACACCTGGCCCCTTGTACCATATATTATCGGTAATAAGTCACCTAGTTGCTGCAATTCCCTCCACATGTTGAATGCACGTGTAATATCGATGCTAGAGAATAGAACATCAGAAGGAATCATATCAAGATTCTGCAATTGGAGTAATAATGGCGTAGTATCTTTCAAGACATACTGTGCATTTTGTATACAAGGCTGATGTACGTATCTAAATAAATGGAAACCGGTTGGAAAATGGAACCACGGGCAGAACTAAAAGTATCTTATTAGGGGATGGAAGCAATCTTTGTGTACCTTCAGTATAGAGTACAAAATGGGTTTAATAGGGAATTCTGTCATGAGTAAGCGAGCTACATCATTCGAAATAACACCACTATCCAGAGACTGCAGCAAAAAAAGAATCTAATTGTTTTTTAAATTTAGCTGTTGGCTCACGAGGCAGTAAATGGTAAGTATCATTATCATAGAGCTGGTGATCAATTTCATTTTTATAGTCAACAAGGTCCTGGACCACAATCGAGCCGCCTTTATCTGCGGCCCAAATAACTATGTCCTGTTTAGAACCAAGTGACTTTAAAGCTTGGTATTCGGCTTTTGAAAGGTTGCAGTGTCCACCATGCATCCTAGATTGAGATGTATCAACCGCAGAGTCCACCAGATGGGTGAACATTTTAATTGATGCACTGTTTGAAGGCGGATAAAAACCTAGAATTTTGTTTGAGTTTACTCAATTCAGGTTTAATAAGATCTTGTCCATTACTAGAAGTATTATTGTAGTTTGAGTTGTAGATTGAAACTAAACAGCTCAGTTTTCCAAATAAAAGGATCAAATTGGGTAGTCGGCACAAAATTTAGTCCCTTTTTTAGAACAGATTCCTCATCTTTAGATAAGGGAGTTGCAGAGAGATTAAAAATCACTTCTTATTGGATGTCAGAGCTTTTTTGGAGGTATCGCTTCCACTGGCCACTTCTTCTTTTGTACCCATGTCAGCAGTGCGATGCTTGGCAAGGAATCTCATGCCTAAAGGGAGAGTTTTATAGCTATTGCCCCGATGAGAGGCCTGATCACTGTCACTTGCGGAAGTGGCCATATCATTGGTGGTATTAAATGGCTTATTACGATATTACCGTCTACCACTTCTCTGCTGTATTGGATGATTCTGCATCCCTCCTGTAAGCCAACCATAAACGTTATTAGTCTCATAGTCAGCATTTACTTTGGCAAACCTTTCACGTTTGTACCGTAGTAGATCATTTTTGTATGATTCCAGCTGCACAGAAAGATTCTTATTCCAATCACATGACTTATCATACAACAACATTTTCTTGTGTGTTGTCTCATATTATTGTGTATTGTCTCATATTCATTGATCTTAACCTTTGTCACATTATGTTCCCTGATTGATTCCTCTATAACCAAGAGGATCAAATCCAGGGAACATTTGTTCAGGATAGCCACACAAAGCTTGCAGAAAGCAATGTTATGCCTCCCAATTGTAGGCATGTTTTTTACTCAAAAAACGCGTGTAAATTTCTTAGCTGTAAAATATTCAGATAGGGTGGCACCATGGTAATAAAGTTTATCTTCCATTTTTTAAGTTTTAATAAGTCTCTATATATTTCTTGCACTGGGATAGTATTAATGCTTGAAAATACTTTGTCTTTCTAAACAATGTTCCCAGCATCTGAGTCAGAAAATTAATAAACCTCACCAATGTCCAACACAATTCTGGTAGGAAATTCAGATAAAGAATTTGTAGCCTCCATAATATCAGTTGGCACAGTAACCTACACTATGTAATCAGCCAGGAAGGGTTAAAGCCTAAAAAATTCCTGATACTGCACCACTGGATAGATAGTCCATAACATACAATGGTGTAATGAATGAATGAGCCCTTAATAACACACCACAGGGTGCACGAGCTTATCCAAATACACAGTCCAGCACAGCCAGAAAAGGTAAATGCTATATAGAATCGTTAGGCCCAGCATTCTCCACATAAAAAGTATACCTCTCCCGTTGCCTTTCGTATTAGAGGGCTGAGAAGCTCCTCAATATAGCTATACCATCAGGGAAGCTGTCCTCACTGGTAAGAGTGAGTAACCAGTGGCTCGGCATTTTGCCCTAGCCGGTCACTCTCCTAAATCTTAAAAAACATAACATTTTTGACCACATTCTGCCATTGCTCAGGGGTGGTAGTCGATCTAAATTGCTGGTACAGCGAGAGGCTAAATGGATTTTTTTATTGGATACCCTCAGCCCTAAAGGGCTTAATGAGAACAGCGGGTTACATAGTTTTCTTTAAACATATGTTGTGTGTTACTAGTCACCTCTATGTCTGATACATTCTTAGCCTGCTTTTTTCAGTTCTCTATTCTTGTGCTTTGCCTATAAGAACTGTCAATATGTTCATGACACATGTTCTTATTTATTGTAAACAGAATCCTTTGATATTTTAGAAATTATGTTGTGCCTGTATGATAAATTGTGCATTGAAACACTGCTGCATGCTACAATATGTTTTGTTTAGCTATTACTATGGTGATGGGTTGCACGGGTGATGTCATCAAACCGCGCACGGCTTACCGGAAGAGAGGCCGGCAGCGGGAGACAGAATGGTGAATGGTGAGCACTTAAATGGGTGAGTTTAAATAATTTTGTATATGCCTTGACGAAAAAGCTGATACTTTAAAACGTTTGCTACAACACCTGACTGCCACCGTCTACATGTACACTATATTGGGGAGCTGCTCAGCCCTCTAATATGGAAGGCAATGGGAGAGGTATACTCTTTTATGCGGAGAGTGCCGGGCCTAAAGAATATATATATATATATATATACCCATAGGTTTGAGGCGGAACTGAGAGCGGTACTAGCAGAGGCCACAGCTAATGGTATTATTACTGGGGCAACCATGAAAACACTCATACGTTGCCAAGTGGCTCCAGTACTATATACATTGCTGAAAATCCACAAACATCCTACTGCCCCTCCTGGCTGCCCAATTATAGCCGCCAGGGAATCTATATATTACAAAATTTCCCAATACCTAGATGTTTTTCTCCAACCTGTTGTTCAGTTTCAAAATACCTATTTGAAGGACACTACCTCACTGATTTTACGTTTACAAAGTTTACCTGTACTCCCCTCCAATGCCTTTCTATGTACTTTGGACATACAGTAGTTAGTTTATACACCAATATACCACACTCAGGGGGTCTATCAGCCGTTGCGACATTACTGTCATCCAGCCCGCTTTACACTGGACCAGAACTTTCATTTTTCATTAAACTGTTAGAACTTACTTTGAAATGGAACTACTTCCAGTTTGACTCACGCTGGTTTGTCCAGCAACAAGGTTGTGCGATGGGGTCCTGTGTGGCTCCAGCCTTCACGAACAGTTACATGTTCGAGGTGGAGCGACAGGCCTTTTTCAGTGAGAAAGAGGTTGCAGAGAAGATACCTTTCTTTGTTCGCTATATTGACGATCTGTTTCTCATCTGGTTAGGAACGGAGACAGAGTTTCAAGACCTGATGACGAAAATCAACTCGATGGACAGTACCATCAAATTTACTTACTGTATGAGCACTCGGTGTGTGAATTATCTAAATGTGCAAATCTCTCTGCAAGAGGGGAATACCCATACCTCACTGTTTAATAAAAGCACAGACCGCAATACCATTTTACATGGTAGTAGCCAACACCCGGCCTCCACTAAGAAGGGACTCCCATTTTCCCAATTTCTTCGGATACACCGTATCTCTAATGATATGAGTAACACCACGAAGGAGATAGACATTATGATTCATCAATTCCTGACCAGGGGATACAAGTTGGATGACCTATTGGAGGCTAAAAGGAAGGTTTTGGCGATTCCGCGGTCTGAAACCTTAATATCCACGAAAAACTGCAGGAAGTCGAGCAAGGGCGACATTATTCCATTTGTGCAACAGTATAATACTGCCAGTCCCATGATTTCAAAGATGGTGAAGAACCTGTGGCCAGTCATGACCTCAGATCCAGATCTGAAGATGCTTAACAAGACTAGACTGCTGCCTAGTTACACTAGAAATAAAAATCTGAAAGACTGGCTAGTGAAGAATGATGTCCCTGCTATATCAGTCGGTGGCCCTACCACCTTCTTGTCTAGAAAACCAGGGTGTTACCGTTGCACGGGCTGTACTACTTGCAGTTTTATGGAGTATGGGGACTCGTTTGCCCACCCGCACTCAGGAAAACGGATTGCCATATGCTATATTTTGACTTGCAATAGTACTTATGTCGTTTACATCATACATTGTCCCTGTGGTCTCCTCTATGTGGGGAAGACCACTAGACAATTCAAAGAGCGCATGGCGTTGCATAGATCTTTCATTCACCAGGCGTTGGAAGGTGGTAAAAGTGGTACCAATCAGCCTGTTGCTACACTGAAATATAAAATTATCAATACTGTTCCCAAACGTATGCGAGGAGGTGATAGGGGCAAGGCCTTATTACAGAAAGTGGCATGGTGGATTCACCACCTCAATACGATAACCCCGAAAGGTCTCAATGAGCACCTTCCTTTAAATTGTTTTCTATAAGCTTTAGGTTTTCTTATTTGTTACAGGGTCAGTATGCTGTTGGTTATTATTATTTCCTATGCAGGGGCTTTGCCAATTTATTTAACAACTAGCACCTGCTCTGGTTTAGCTCAGTTTGCTCGGTATCTCTTAGTCTGCCATATTATTACTGACTTGCCATTTTTTGTATTATTATTACATGGTGTACTGTTCATCTCTGGGATTAATGTTCCCCGAGTTTTATGTTTATGTAACATCTAGTACAGTATGATTTATCAGTGCAGAAATCGTGATATGAGATTCACAGTAGAGAGCGTAATTTGCCTGTCACTACTCATGCTTCACATCACTGTTGTTTGTTGTGTTAGGTTGCCGAGCAACCGCCTGAAGCGGCCGGGCACACAGGAAGTGCGTAGCGCCGGAGGGTGTTGTCAGATGACCCGGCGCCGAGGGCGATGGCGAGGACACACGAGGTGGGGTAAGTGGGTATAAATTGTTTTTGTATCCTGATGACGTTATTAAATTAACGAAACGCTGATATTCGACTTGTGACCGCTGTGTCCATTATTGCTGGAGTTAAGTCCCGCGAGTGCCACCATTTCCTCATGTTTATTTGGTTGTGAGACCGTTCTGGGAGGCACCGGGGCATAGTACAGTGAAAGGATAGAGTGCCGGCTGTTATTCTTCTATATATATATATATATATATATATATATATGTGAAGTGGTAGAAGTATGGCGCCACAGGTATATGTGGGCAGGCCGAGTGCAGGGTTAAAAAATACCCGGAGGTGTAGACACTCCTTTAGGGGTAAAAGGCGTCAGCTGACCCCAGAAAAAGTGGCAGGGATAAGCTACCTATTAATTAAAAATGTAAAAGAGGGGTAGGGGTAATAGCGACTAACAAAGTCTACACATAAGGATATAAATATGAAGAATGAAAGGATACGTGTTTATATAAAAAGGTGGGATATTAATTAAAAAACAGATAATTATATAAAAAAATATTATTTTTAAATATGAATAAATGGGGGGGTTTATATAAAAGAATGGGTTTAAACAATTAGGACAAATAGTATGGCTGACTAGCATATAAAATCCCAGCTGGAAACATAAAAACATAAACGTGCTTGAGATAAGAGAAAGGTGCTTATCTTAAAATGGAAAGTCACTTGAGGTACACCCAACGCGTTTCGTCCATCTGACTTCATCAAGGGGTAAAGGGCTACTGAGCAATGATTCTATTTACAGCAAAGGTAATTAGCAGACAAACTATGACATCACTTCCTCCTAGGACTGCATGGTATTAAAGTTACATAGGAAACTGTAAAATTCAGATAAAGACAAGTGTCATGGGTGGATGATGCAATAATAGTTTCCCAGGGCTGAGTCTAGTGTAAAAACGAGTATAGGAACTTGCAATATAAGTCAAATAAGTCCGGGGGCGCCTTAGGCATCATTTCCGCCCCGCTTCCTGTGGCCGCGCTTTCATACTGCGCATGTGCACGGTGCCCCACTTCCGGAATTAGCGTCTATGTTCGGGCGCGATGTTGCCCCACTTCCGGCTTGTTCTTTCTGTTAGGCATGCCACACTTCCTGTTGCAGCGGGGCGTGGCGTGGATCTTCCACTGATAGGATGATCTGCATTGTCAAACATCCCGGTGGCCATCTTTCCGAAGCTATGGTATTCTGGACACATTTCCATAGTAGCATATTCAGCTTTCACGGAAATAATATACAAAAATAGATATAAAATGAGGATTAATGCCTTGTAAGGATTAAGTTGGTTTATATGTATACAATTGAAGCAAAGGAATTATTAAGGGAGAAGAGTTCATATTACAAGGGGTATAAACAGATACTTACCGTATATACTCGAGTATAAGTCGACCCGAATATAAGCCGAGGCACCTAATTCTACCACAAAAACCTGGGAAAACTTATTGACTCGAGTATAAGCCTAGGGTGGGAAATGCAGCTCTAGCCGTACACAGCCCTCAGTGCCAGATATGCCCTCATACTGCCAGATATGCCCTCATACTGCCAGATATGCCTCCACAGTGCCAGATATGCCCCCACACTGCCAGATATGCCCCCACACTGCCAGATATGCCCCCACACTGCCAGATATGCCCACAGTGCCAGATATGCCCCACAGTGCCTGATGTGCCAGATATGCCCTCATGCTGCCACATATGTCCCTCATGCTGCCACATATGACCCTCATGCTGCCACATATGCCCCTCATGCTGCCACATATGCCCCTCATGCTGCCACATATGCCCCCTCATGCTGCCAGATATGTCCCCTCATGCTGCCACATATGCCCCCTCATGCTGCCAGATATGCCCCCTCATGCTGCCAGATATGTCCCCTCATGCTGCCAGATACGTCCCCTCATGCTGCCAGATATGTCCCCTCATGATGCCACATATGCCTCCTCATGCTGCCAGATATGCCCCCTCATGCTGCCAGATATGTCCCCTCATGCTGCCAGATATGTCCCCTCATGCTGCCACATATGCCCCCTAATGCTGCCAGATATGCCCCCTCATGCTGCCAGATATGCCCCCTCATGCTGCCAGATATGTCCCCTCATGCTGCCAGATATGTCCCCTCATGCTGCCAGATATGTCCCCTCTTGATGCCACATATGCCCCCTCATGCTGCCAGATATGTCCCCTCATGCTGCCAGATACGTCCCCTCATGCTGCCACATATACCCCCTCATGCTGCCAGATATGCTCCCTCCCCAAGTGCCAGGTATGCCCCACAGTGTTGTTACTTACCCCTCCGTCGATCCCGCGCTGTCTTCTGGAGGGACATGAAGCGCACAGCACGCGCTTCTCCTGTGTCCCTCCTGCATCTTCGGCGGCCGCGGCAGGTCTATTAAAGGAAGTGCCGGTTCATGATCAGAGGTCACGAACGGGTACTTCCTGTAATAGAACCGCCGCTGCTGCCGCCGGAGATGCAGGAGGGACACAGGAGAGCCGCGCGCTGTGCGCTTCGTGTCCCTCCTTCACACTGCTCTGCCTCTGCCTGTCACTGACTCGAGTATAAGCCGAGGTGGCTTTTTCAGCACAAAAAAAAGTGCTGAAAAAGTCGGCTTATACTCGAGTATATACGGTATATATGAATATCGTGTCACATGACACTGGCTGCTGTGTTAGAAATAACTATTTATCTGAAGGGTGCAAGCTCAGTATATATACATTAATTTTGTATCTCTTAAAAAATACACAAATCATGATATAGCTCCATAAAATAAATGGTGCTAAATAGCATATAAGAGTGTTTATAACAAGCTGTAAGACATCTTTAGAGGAGTTGGTGGTAACTTCTGGGGAAAATGGTGTCTCTTGAATATTAGTGAAGAATACGTATCAGGTGCTCATATTATAGTGTTACATTTTAATACCAGTGAGAGATATGGCCTATACATACCGTGTATGCATGCATTACATGAGAGGTGAGGGATAAGTGTTTATGGGTGATAGACAGCAGTGATAATGTGTATACCTATGTATTACAGTTAGTGATGAGTGGGTTTGGTTACTCGGAAACCGAACCCCCCCCGAACTTTACCCATTTTACACGGGTCCGAGGCATACTCGGATTTTCCCGTATGGCTCGGTTAATCTGAGCGCGCCCGAACGTCATCATCCCGCTGTCAGATTCTCGCGAGATTCAGATTCTTTATAAGCAGCCGCGCGTCGCCGCCATTTTCACTCGTGCATTGGAAATGTTATGGAGAGGACGTGGCTGGCGTCCTCTCCGTTTATTAATAATATTTGTGCTACTGCTTATTGCTTAATTGTGGGGACTGGGGAGCAGCTGTATTATATAGGAGGAGTACAGTGCAGAGTTTTGCTGACCAGTGACCACCAGTATACGTTGTCTGCCTGAAAAACACTCCATATCTGTGCTTAGTGTGCTGCATATATCTGTGCTCACACTGCTTAATTGTGGGGACTGGGGAGCAGCTGTATTATATAGGAGGAGTTCAGTGCAGAGTTTTGCTGACCAGTGACCACCAGTATACGTTGTCTGCCTGAAAAACACTCCATATCTGTGCTCAGTGTGCTGCATATATCTGTGCTCACACTGCTTAATTGTGGGGACTGGGGAGCAGCTGTATTATATAGAAGGAGTACAGTGCAGAGTTTTGCTGACCAGTGACCACCAGTATACATTGTCTGCCTGAAAAACACTCCATATCTGTGCTCAGTGTGCTGCATATATCTGTGCTCACACTGCCTAATTGTGGGGACTGGGGAGCAGCTGTATTATATAGGAGGAGTACAGTGCAGAGTTTTGCTGACCAGTTACCACCAGTATACGTTGTCTGCCTGAAAAACACTCCATATCTGTGCTCAGTGTGCTGCATATATCTGTGCTCACACTGCTTAATTGTGGGAACTGGGGAGCAGCTGTATTATATAGGAGGAATACAGTGCAGAGTTTTGCTGACCAGTGACCACCAGTATACGTTGTCTGCCTGAAAAACACTCCATATCTGTGCTCAGTGTGCTGCATATATCTGTGCTCACACTGCTTTATTGTGGGCAAAGGGGACCACCAGTATATTATATAGGAGGAGTACAGTGCAGAGTTTTGCTGACAGTGACCACCAGTATATATAGCAGTACGGTATGGAAGGCCACTGCTCTACCTACCTCTGTGTCGTCAAGTATACTATCCATCCATACCTGTGGTGCATTTCAGTTTTGCGAAGTATATATAGTAGTAGGCCATTGCTATTGATCAGAAAAACACAAAATATATAAACACACAGCGCTTATATAACCACCAAAAAATCTATTAGTCTTAGCTGTTTTGATTGATACCAAGTTCCTGCAGCTCCTACCGGTGGTACTGTTCCACCCACTAATTAACAAGGATATATATAAAAAAGATTTTATAAAGGAGCGCTTGAAACAAAGATATACACTCAAAATAAATGTATTTAAATCTACTCCACATAGAGCATAAAAATAAAATGCATAAACTTCATAAAATGTGCAAATATTACAATCCCATGCCTTTAAAATAACCGTCCATTAATGAACATCCATAAATCTGTTTGTGACCAATTTTAAGCGTCTGTGTGATATTCGGACTCAATGGTCCCTTTAGTATAAATTTTCACAGTCTCTGTGGTACCACATAACTTATATGTCCAAAGCGGGGGAGAGTGCTGTGTGAGATGGTGACCACAGCGGTATGCTACGACCCCTCTTGCAAGCTCTTTCCTGGCCGTAGTTTAAATTGCTGGATACTCACGGCCGCCGCAGTACTCGGCTTCACGTGGAGCGGACCTCTTTAGCCAGGTCTCGCTTTTGCTGTATCCCCGGTCGAACGGCTCACCAGCCTGCCACAGGTCACGGGATGAAGTATAATGGCTAAGGCAACAGGATCAATCATAGAAATGCCCTCCTTACGCGTTTCTCCGCAAATAGGGCAAGCGGTTTCGTCAGAGGAATACTGTGGCTGCAGTGTTGGATCATTTTATAGCAGGATCAACCAATCATTCTGCTAATTAACTTAATTCTGCTCAGATGATTTTATTCGGCATGTGTAGCCTATTGGTGTATCCACCCAACACATACAATTCTCACTACCAAGAGCCAACGTTTATACATTGCATCATTTAACAATAATCATTAGTTAATAATCATAATATTTAATATTTCATTAATAGTTTCATTAATAGTTTTTTGGTGGTATATATCTAAAAACAGTTTCTAAAAGAAACATATATCTAAAAAACATATATATATATACATAATAACATTCTTAGTACTGACCAGGAGACTAAAAATCAAAATACAGATACTCTCTACTATAAATTAACCGATCCCTTCACATATTTAGTGCAGCCCCAATAGCTCAGAGGGTTCTTCCACTATACACAACAGGGACAACGGGTTCAAATCTCACACAAGAACCATCTCTTAGCATATTATTTAGTTATTTATTAAATGGTCCGGTAATTCAAATATACTTTATCAAAACCTTTCATATGTCCAACCTCAATAGCTCAGGGAGTTTTTCCCTTGTGCTGACAGCACCAGGGACAACAGACTCAAATCCACATGGGGAACACCTTTTTTAATATATTATTTATTTTGATCCGATCATTCAATTCAATATAATACCTCATCCCTCCGCAAATCCAATGGGGTTTTAAACAGCACTAAGGATTTTTCCTTGCATATGGCACCAAGGGCAGGGGGTTCGAAACCAAAAGAGTTCATCAATATAAAACCTATGTTTTTTATATTGTATTTTGTATTCTATATTTTATAATTTATACTGCATAAAGGTGAAGGAAAGAATAAAAGGATAGAGAGGGAGGAAAGTGTTTATCATATCTTATGGGGAGTGAAGGTGGGAGGAGGGGGAGGGGGGGTAGTAAGGGAGGGGGGGGTAGAGGGGGGATGGGGGAAAACATAAAGTTCTGATTGAGAGAATTCAGTTCGAGAAACCACATTACTCAAGAAACTAACAACCTCCTATATTATTCAATTCAATATTTTCGTTAAGACCACCAGGAGTAAGAGTACCCAACGAAAATATCCAGAAAGCCTCTCTTGTACAAAGGTGATTAAATCTGTCCCCTCCTCTTGGAGTCGGTGCTATTATCTCAATCCCCTGAATAGTAAGTACTTCAACTTTACCAGCATGGTGATAAACTACATGTCTTGACAGGCTATGCTTAAGGTTTCTCTTCAATACGTTCCTTCTATGCTCAAGGAACCTCGTATTCAAACTCCTGGTGGTCCTACCTACATATTGTTTTCCACATCTACAGCTTATTAAATATATAACATATGTCTGTTGACAATTAATAACAGTTTCTATATCAAATGTAAGACCTAGATTATTAGACTTAAAACTCATACTTCTGTTTATTATGAAATTACATGTCAGACAGTTCTTTCTGCCACATTTATAACAACCCCTCAAAGTGGTTAACCAGTTTTTAGCTATCGATGTTGATGTATCATTTTTCTGTCCATGAAAGAAACTGGGAGAGATATAGTTCTTAATATTTCTTGCCTTTCGAAAAACTACTTTTACAGCCTCCCCTAATGATGGTTTTAATGTAGTGTCCAATTTAAGAATTTCAAAATTTTTATTCAATATCTGTTTAATTTCATTAGAACATGTATTATATTTAGTTATAAAAGGGAGTACCATATTCTCATCATTAGAATTAGTATTTTCTATTCTATCCTTCTTTTGCCTAGAAAGAAGGGAACTTCTGTCTTTCTCCACTGCCTTTCCAAGTGATTTCTCCAAAAGTGCCACGGGATACCCTTGGTCTTTAAAGGCCTCAGTGAGTATATCTGCATGTTTATAGAACTCACTAGGCTCTGTACAATTCCTCTTCATCCTCAAATATTGTCCAGCTGGTATATTGTCCTTCCATTTTTGGTGGTGACAACTGTTATAATTCAAATAGCTGTTACAATCGACCTCTTTCCTAAAGGTACCAGTAATTATACTATCTTCCCTGGCAGAGAGAGAAATATCCAGATAGTTTATGTGAGTAGGGTGACAAGAATGTGCAAACTTAAGCCCAAAGGTGTTAGAATTTAAATAAGAAATAAAGGAAGGAATAGAAGAAACATCGTCCCAAATCATAAAAAGATCATCTATGTACCGACCATATAGCACCAAGTTTGCCCTATATGGACCCCCCCAAATATATTTCTCTTCGAAGAGGCCGATGTTTCTTCTATTCCTTCCTTTATTTCTTATTTAAATTCTAACACCTTTGGGCTTAAGTTTGCACATTCTTGTCACCCTACTCACATAAACTATCTGGATATTTCTCTCTCTGCCAGGGAAGATAGTATAATTACTGGTACCTTTAGGAAAGAGGTCGATTGTAACAGCTATTTGAATTATAACAGTTGTCACCACCAAAAATGGAAGGACAATATACCAGCTGGACAATATTTGAGGATGAAGAGGAATTGTACAGAGCCTAGTGAGTTCTATAAACATGCAGATATACTCACTGAGGCCTTTAAAGACCAAGGGTATCCCGTGGCACTTTTGGAGAAATCACTTGGAAAGGCAGTGGAGAAAGACAGAAGTTCCCTTCTTTCTAGGCAAAAGAAGGATAGAATAGAAAATACTAATTCTAATGATGAGAATATGGTACTCCCTTTTATAACTAAATATAATACATGTTCTAATGAAATTAAACAGATATTGAATAAAAATTTTGAAATTCTTAAATTGGACACTACATTAAAACCATCATTAGGGGAGGCTGTAAAAGTAGTTTTTCGAAAGGCAAGAAATATTAAGAACTATATCTCTCCCAGTTTCTTTCATGGACAGAAAAATGATACATCAACATCGATAGCTAAAAACTGGTTAACCACTTTGAGGGGTTGTTATAAATGTGGCAGAAAGAACTGTCTGACATGTAATTTCATAATAAACAGAAGTATGAGTTTTAAGTCTAATAATCTAGGTCTTACATTTGATATAGAAACTGTTATTAATTGTCAACAGACATATGTTATATATTTAATAAGCTGTAGATGTGGAAAACAATATGTAGGTAGGACCACCAGGAGTTTGAATACGAGGTTCCTTGAGCATAGAAGGAACGTATTGAAGAGAAACCTTAAGCATAGCCTGTCAAGACATGTAGTTTATCACCATGCTGGTAAAGTTGAAGTACTTACTATTCAGGGGATTGAGATAATAGCACCGACTCCAAGAGGAGGGGACAGATTTAATCACCTTTGTACAAGAGAGGCTTTCTGGATATTTTCGTTGGGTACTCTTACTCCTGGTGGTCTTAACGAAAATATTGAATTGAATAATATAGGAGGTTGTTAGTTTCTTGAGTAATGTGGTTTCTCGAACTGAATTCTCTCAATCAGAACTTTATGTTTTCCCCCATCCCCCCCTCTTCCCCCCCCTCCCTTACTACCCCCCCTCCCCCTCCTCCCACCCTCACTCCCCATAAGATATGATAAACACTTTCCTCCCTCTCTATCCTTTTATTCTTTCCTTCACCTTTATGCAGTATAAATTATAAAATATAGAATACAAAATACAATATAAAAAACATAGGTTTTATATTGATGAACTCTTTTGGTTTCGAACCCCCTGCCCTTGGTGCCATATGCAAGGAAAAATCCTTAGTGCTGTTTAAAACCCCATTGGATTTGCGGAGGGATGAGGTATTATATTGAATTGAATGATCGGATCAAAATAAATAATATATTAAAAAAGGTGTTCCCCATGTGGATTTGAGTCTGTTGTCCCTGGTGCTGTCAGCACAAGGGAAAAACTCCCTGAGCTATTGAGGTTGGACATATGAAAGGTTTTGATAAAGTATATTTGAATTACCGGACCATTTAATAAATAACCAAATAATATGCTAAGAGATGGTTCTTGTGTGAGATTTGAACCCGTTGTCCCTGTTGTGTATAGTGGAAGAACCCTCTGAGCTATTGGGGCTGCACTAAATATGTGAAGGGATCGGTTAATTTATAGTAGAGAGTATCTGTATTTTGATTTTTAGTCTCCTGGTCAGTACTAAGAATGTTATTATGTATATATATATATATGTTTTTTAGATATATGTTTCTTTTAGAAACTGTTTTTAGATATATACCACCAAAAAACTATTAATGAAACTATTAATGAAATATTAAATATTATGATTATTAACTAATGATTATTGTTAAATGATGCAATGTATAAACGTTGGCTCTTGGTAGTGAGAATTGTATGTGTTGGGTGGATACACCAATAGGCTACACATGACGAATAAAATCATCTGAGCAGAATTAAGTTAATTAGCAGAATGATTGGTTGATCCTGCTATAAAATGATCCAACACTGCAGCCACAGTATTCCTCTGACGAAACCGCTTGCCCTATTTGCGGAGAAACGCGTAAGGAGGGCATTTCTATGATTGATCCTGTTGCCTTAGCCATTATACTTCATCCCGTGACCTGTGGCAGGCTGGTGAGCCGTTCGACCGGGGATACAGCAAAAGCGAGACCTGGCTAAAGAGGTCCGCTCCCCGTGAAGCCGAGTACTGCGGCGGCCGTGAGTATCCAGCAATTTAAACTACGGCCAGGAAAGAGCTTGCAAGAGGGGTCGTAGCATACCGCTGTGGTCACCATCTCACACAGCGCTCTCCCCCTCTCCCCCGCTTTGGACATATAAGTTATGTGGTACCACAGAGACTGTGAAAATTTATACTAAAGGGACCATTGAGTCCGAATATCACACAGACGCTTAAAATTGGTCACAAACAGATTTATGGATGTTCATTAATGGACGGTTATTTTAAAGGCATGGGATTGTAATATTTGCACATTTTATGAAGTTTATGCATTTTATCTTTATGCTCTATGTGGAGTAGATTTAAATAAATTTATTTTGAGTGTATATCTTTGTTTCAAGCGCTCCTTTATAAAATCTTTTTTATATATATCATTGCTATTGATGCTGGCATATAATTCCACACATTAAAAAATGGAGAACAAAAATGTGGAGGTTAAAATAGGGAAAGATCAAGATCCACTTCCACCTCGTGCTGAAGCTGCTGCCACTAGTCATGGCCGAGACAATGAAATGCCATCAACGTCGTCTTCCAAGACCGATGCCCAATGTCATAGTAGAGAGCATGTAAAATCCAAAAAACTAAAGTTCAGTAAAATGACCCAAAAATCTAAATTGAAAGCGTCTGAGGAGAAGCGTAAACTTGCCAATATGCCATTTACGACACGGAGTGGCAAGGAACGGCTGAGGCCCTGGCCTATGTTCATGGCTAGTGGTTCAGATTCACATGAGGATGGAAGCACTCATCCTCTCGCTAGAAAAATGAAAAGACTTAAGCTGGCAAAAGCACAGCAAAGAACTGCGCGTTCTTCTAAATCACAAATCCCCAAGGAGAGTCCAATTATGTCGGTTGCGATGCCTGACCTTCCCAACACTGGACGGGAAGAGGTTGCGCCTTCCACCATTTGCACGCCCCCTGCAAGTGCTGGTAGGAGCACCCGCAGTCCAGTTCCTGATAGTCAAATTGAAGACGTCACTGTTGAAGTACACCAGGATGAGGATATGGGTGTTGCTGGCGCTGGGGAGGAAATTGACAAGGAGGATTCTGATGGTGAGGTGGTTTGTTTAAGTCAGGCACCCGGGGAGACACCTGTTGTCCGTGGGATGAATATGGCCATTGACATGCCTGGTCAAAATACCAAAAAAAATCACCTCTTCGGTGTGGAATTATTTCAACACAAATGCGGACAACAGGTGTCAAGCCATGTGTTGCCTTTGTCAAGCTGTAATAAGAAGGGGTAAGGACGTTAACCACCTCGGAACATCCTCCCTTATACGTCACCTGCAGCGCATTTATCATAAGTCAGTGACAAAATCAAAAACTTTGGATGACAGCGGAAGCAGTCCACTGACCACTAAATCAATTCCTCTTGTAACCAAGCTCCTGCAAACCACACCACCAACTCCCTCAGTGTCAATTTCCACCTTATACAGGAAAGCCAATAGTCCTGCAGGCCATGTCACTGGCAAGTCTGACGAGTCCTCTCCTGCCTGGGATTCCTTCGATGCATCCTTGAGTGTAACGCCTACTGCTGCTGGCGCTGCTGTTGTTGCTGCGTCGATCGGCATCAAAGAGGGGAAGTCGGAAGACCACTTGTACTACTTCCAGTAAGCAATTGACTGTCCAACAGTCCTTTGCGAGGAAGATGAAATATCACAGCAGTCATCCTGCTGCAAAGCGGATAACTCAGGTCTTGTCAGCCTGGGTGGTGAGAAACGTGGTTCCGGTATCCACCGTTAATTCAGAGGCAACTAGAGACTTGATTGAGGTACTGTGTCCCCAGTACCAAATACCATCTAGGTTCCATTTCTCTAGACAGGCGATACCGAAAATGTACACAGACCTCAGAAAAAGAGTCACCAGTGTCCTAAAAAATGCAGTTGTACTCAATGTCCACTTAACCACGGACATGTGGACAAGTGGAGCAGGGCAGTCTCAGGACTATAAGACTGTGACAGCCCACTGGGAAGATGTATTGCCTCCCGCAGCAAGAATAGCAGCGGCGGCACCAGTAGCAGCATCTCGCAAACGCCAACTCGTTTCTAGGCAGGCTACGCTTTGTATCACCGCTTTCCAGAAGAGGCACACAGCTGACAACCTCTTACGGAAACTGAGGAACATCATCGCAGAATGGCTTACCCCAAATGGACTCTCCTGGGGATTTGTGACATCGGACAATGCCAGCAATATTGTGCGTGCATTACATCTGGGCAAATTCCAGCACGTCCCATGTTTTGCACATACATTGAATTTGGTGGTGCAGAATTATTTAAAAAACGACAGGGGCATGCAAGAGATGCTGTCAGTGGCCCGAAGAATTGCGGGCCACTTTTGGCATTCAGCCATCGTGTGCCGAAGACTGGAGCACCACCAAACACTCCTGAACCTGCCCTGCCATCATCTGAAGCAAGAGGTGGTAATGAGGTGGAATTCAACCCTATTTATGCTTCAGAGGATGGAGGAGCATCATAAGGCCATTCAAGCCTATACATCTGCCACGATATGGGCAAAGGAGGGGGAATGCACCTGACTCAAGTGCAGTAGTGAATGATTTCAACGTTGTGCAAGGTTCTGCAACCCTTTGAACTTGCCACACGTGAAGTCAGTTCAGACACTGCCAGCCTGAGTCAGGTCATTCCCCTCATCAGGCTTTTGCAGAAGAAGCTGGAGACATTGAAGGAGGAGCTAAAACAGAGCGATTCCACTAGGCATGTGGGACTTGTGGATGGAGCCCTTAATTCGCTTAACCAGGATTCACGGGTGGTCAATCTGTTGAAATCAGAGCACTACATTTTGGCCACCGTGCTCGATCCTAGATTTAAAACCTACGTTGTATCTCTCTTTCCGGCAGACACAAGTCTGCAGAGGTTCAAAGACCTGCTGGTGAGAAAATTGTCAAGTCAAGCGGAACGTGACCCGTCAACAGCTCCTCCTTCACATTCTCCCGCAACTGGGGGTGCGAGGAAAAGGCTAAGAATTCCGAGCCCACCTGCTGGCGGTGATGCAGGGCAGTCTGGAGCGAGTGCTGACATCTGGTCCGGACTGAAGGACCTGCCAACGATTACTGACATGTCGTCTACTGTCACTGCATATGATTCTCTCACCATTGAAAGAATGGTGGAGGATTATATGAGTGACCGCATCCAAGTAGGCACGTCAGACAGTCCGTACGTATACTGGCAGGAAAAAGAGGCAATTTGGAGGTCCTTGCAGAAACTGGCTTTATTTTACCTAAGTTGCCCCCCTCCAGTGTGTACTCCGAAAGAGTGTTTAGTGCAGCCGCTCACCTTATCAGCAATCGACGTACGAGGTTACTTCCAGAAAATGTGGAGAAGATGATGTTCATCAAAATGAATTATAATCAATTCCTCCGTGGAGACATTCACCAGCAATTGCCTCCAGAAAGTACACAGGTACCTGAGATGGTGGATTCCAGTGGGGACGAATTAATAATCTGTGAGGATGGGGATGTATACAGTGAAAGGGGTGAGGAATCGGAGGATGATGATGAGGTGGACATCTTGCCTCTGTAGAGCCAGTTTGTGCAAGGAGAGATTGATTGCTACTTAATTGGTGGGGGCCCAAACCAACCAGTCATTTCAGTCACAGTCGTGTGGCAGACCCTGTCGCTGAAATGATCGGTTCGTTAAAGTGTGCATATCCTGTTTATACAACATAAGGGTGGGTGGGAGGGCCCAAGGAAAATTCCATCTTGCACCTCTTTTTTCTTTCATTTTTCATTGCATCATGTGCTGTTTGGGGACAATATTTTTGAAGTGCCATCCTGCCTGACACTGCAGTGCCACTCCTAGATGGGCCAAGTGTTTGTGTCGGCCACTTGTGTCGCTTAGCTTAGTCACACAGCGACCTTGGTGCGCCTCTTTTTTTCTTTGCATCATGTGCTGTTTGGGGCCAATTTTTTTGAAGTGCCATCCTGCCTGACACTGCAGTGCCACTCCTAGGTGGGCCAGGTGTTTGTGTCGGCCACTTTTTTCGCTTAGCTTAGTCACACAGCGACCTTGGAGCGCCTCTTTTTTTCTTTGCATCATGTGCTGTTTGGGGACTATTTTTTTGAAGTGCCATCCTGTCTGACACTGCAGTGCCACTCCTAGATGGGCCTGGTATTTGTGTCGGCCACTTGTGTCGCTTAGCTTAGTCACACAGCGACCTTGGTGCACCTCTATTTTTCTTTGCATCATGTGCTGTTTGGGGACTATTTTTTTGAAGTCCCATCCTGCCTGACACTGCAATGCCACTCCTAGATGGGCCAGGTGTTTGTGTCGGCCACTTGTGTCGCTTAGCTTAGCCATCCAGCGACCTCGGTGCAAATTTTAGGACTAAAAATAATATTGTGAGGTGTGAGGTGTTCAGAATAGACTGAAAATGAGTGGAAATTATGGTTATTGAGGTTAATAATACTATGGGATCAAAATGACCCCCAAATTCTATGATTTAAGCTGTTTTTGAGGGTTTTTTGTAAAAAAACACCCGAATCCAAAACACACCCGAATCCGACAAAAAATTTTCAGGGAGGTTTTGGCAAAACGCGTCTGAATCCAAAACACGGCCGCGGAACCGAATCCAAAACCAAAACACAAAACCCGAAAAATTTCCGGTGCACATCACTAATTACAGTGGTGTATGATACATTATAAGTGAGGGAAGGAGTGCTATTTAGAAATGCTCTAAGGTGATATGATGCATCTATACATTGTAGGTCATTACATCTTCAATTTAAGAATATCCAAAGGTGAGCACATAAACTATCCGTGTGTCAATATTGTACATCGTAGACATGCCATAAGTCCGCCGTATCCCACATTGTACAGTACCCAATCTTCTCAAGTGGTTCCCCACTTGATACTGGTTGGGCCCTACACTGCTTAGCTTCCAAGATCAGAGAAAGATGTACTGGATCTTTCAACTGAAAACTACATATCCCATGGGCTTCAATGAAGGTTACGAAATCGCACCGTTCCTGTGATAAGAAGCGACCTCATCTACACCCCCGGTTTCTTTATTTTACCACTACGCACCTGACACTTTATATATTTATATAATTATAGTCAAAGCACGTAGCACGATGTAGTATGTCAATATGCTTTCATTCTAATAAACTCAGATTGCTGTGTGATCGAGTCATTTGTCCACGAGATACAGTCATACCACACTGGCTGACGCCCAATCTCGCCCGATCTTGGAAGCTAAGCAGTGTAGGGCCCAACCAGCACCAAGTGGGGAACCACTTGAGAAGATTGGGTACTGTACAATGTGGGATACGGCGGACTTATGGCATGTCTACGATGTACAATGTTGACACACGGATAGTTTATGTGCTCACCTCTGGATTTTCTTAAATTGAAGATGTAATGACCTACACTGTATAGATACATCATATCACCTTAGAGCATTTCTAAATAGCACTCCTTCCCTCACTTATAATGTATCATACACCACTGTAATACATAGGTATACATATCATCACTGCTGTCTATCACCCATAAACACTTATCCCTCACCTCTCATATAATGCATGCATACACGGTATGTATAGGCCATATCTCTCACTGGTATTAAAATGTAACACTATAATATGAGCACCTGATACGTATTCTTCACTAATATTCAAGAGACACCATTTTCCCCAGAAGTTACCACCAACTCCTCTAAAGATGTCTTACAGCTTGTTATAAACACTCTTATATGCTATTTAGCACCATTTATTTTATGGTGCTATATCATGATTTGTGTATTTTTTAAGAGATACAAAATTAATTTATATATACTGACCTTGCACCCCTCAGATAAATAGTTATTTCTAACACAGCAGCCAGTGTCATCTGACACGATATTCATATATAAGTATCAAGTATACCCCTTGTAATATGAACTCTTCTCCCTTAATAATTCCTTTGCTTCAATTGTATACATATAAACCAACTTAATCCTTACAAGGCATTAATCCTCATTTTATATCTATTTTTGTATATTATTTCCGTGAAAGCTGAATATGCTACTATGGAAATGTGTCCAGAATACCATGGCTTCGGAAAGATGGCCGCCGGGATGATTGACAATGCAGATCATCCTATCAGTGGAAGCTCCACGCCGCGCCCCGCTGCAACAGGAAGTGTGGAATGCCTAACAGAAAGAACAAGCTGGAAGTGGTGCAACATCGCGCCCGAACATAGACGCTAATTCCGGAAGTGGGGCACCGTGCACATGCGCAGTATGAAAGCGCGGACACAGGACGCGGGGCGGAAATGACGCCTAAGGCACCCCCGGACTTATTTGACTTATATTGCAAGTTCCTATACTTGTTTTTACACTAGACTCAGCCCTGGGAAACTATTATTGCATCATCCACCCCTGACACTTGTCTTTATCTGAATTTTACAGTTTCCTATGTAACTTTAATACCATGCAGTCCTAGGAGGAAGTGATGTAATAGTTTGTCTGCTAATTACCTTTGCTATAAATAGAATCATTACTCAGTAGCCCTTTACCCCTTGATGAAGTCAGATGGACGAAACGCGTTGGGTGTACCTCAAGTGACTTTCCATTTTAAGATAAGCACCTTTCTCTTATCTCAAGCACTTTTATGTTTTTTTGTTTTCAGCTGTGATTTTATATGCTAGTCAGCCATACTATTTGTCCTAATTGTTTAAACCCATTCTTTTATATAAACCCCCCCATTTATTCATATTTAAAAATAATATTTTTTTATATAATTATCTGTTTTTTAATAAATATCCCACCTTTTTATATAAACACGTATCCTTTCATTCTTCATATTTATATCCTTATGTGTAGACATTGTTAGTCGCGATTAACCCTACCCCTCTTTTACATATATATATATATATATATGTATATATATACAAACACGCATACATATATAAGTAGATATATAATATATGTGTGTGTATATATATATATATATATATATATATATATAAATTTGCATAGATGCACTCTCCATTCAACTCATAGTCCAACATGTAGTGTGCATCCTTAATTATCCCTCCTCGGGAAATGTCAATATCCACCAAAGCAAGGGCACTAACCACTTCCTCATATTTAATATTAATAAACTTTTATTTAGTTCAATCTGAGGGCACAGCTGTATCAATCCGCTGTCTTAATAAGCATGTCCATTTGTCTGGAGCCACAATTCAGCACAATAATTCACATTTCATATCATAGACTTCTGTCGGTACTGGATAGTCATCAGAATAATAATCATGCAACATTATTTCCTCAGACTTATGGTGTCTTGCTAATTTCCATAGAATACAACATATCACAGTATATGTCTGTCGACTTCGGCTGCTTACATGCCTTAAAAGACTCACATCTATAATAAACAAAATTAACCATTACAAAATTGAAAAGTGCATGTAACCTGGTACTCATTCTCAGGACATCATCAACTACCTGTCTGGCCGGACCTACGGAGTGCATTCCACTTGGCTGCACATGTCCACTCACTACCTCTGGAGGGCCTTAAGCACCGCCACTCCAGTCATGTGATGCTCTAGACTCATATGTCTAATCCATTGCACATGTCACGTACAGCATCACTCTATGACATGCATGCAGTTCACAAGTGTTCCACCGCATTAACCAATAGTGGTTTCTGGACATCTCAAAACATCAATCCGAGTGTATGTGCATACATGGTTAATAATAAAGTTTACATTATTCTTCTAGTATATTGCTCTTACAATAGTCAGTAATCCACACCCTAAATTTGTACAAAATCAATATTCACCATATGCCTGAGTCCAAGCTACATGCACCTTTACAAGAAGATACAAACAACACCAATATTTAATAACACATAACAATATTAGAAACAAAAATATTGAAAACAATGATTATGCATTACAATACATATATCTCCCTGAACATAATCACTGTATTTAAAACACATTTAAATTGTACTTCTCACGATAGAACACTATACAATCTCAATAGGGGTTACAGAATGAAAAACCACTTTGTATTTTATTATCACAGAAAACACCTAAAGTTAATATTTTCATTCAATCCCTTTTTTGAAAGAGCACAGACAGAAATTCACTGCTGTTTAGGACTAGCCATCACCCCAAACCACTTGTGGAAGGTCTCCCAGTGTCCCAATTTGTAAGAGTATTGAGAAATAATACCCAGATGGATAATGCGGAGATACAGTTAACAGAAATGAAAGAATGTTTTTTGGAAAGTGGATACTGACCTCAAATATTGAATAAATGCCTAAGTAGGGCATGGAAGATTTTGGGAGGGGAGTGACCAGAAGGTGGTGTCAAAAAAAGAAAATAACTTTGTGGTGTTGAAACAATTTGATACTAAGGCAGCATAATTTGCGAAATCTGTAAGAAAGCATTGGCTGATAATCAAATTGGATAAAAGTTTGTGGGTATTAAACTTTTATTAAATATGAGAAAGTGGTGAGTGCCCTTGCTTGGTAGATAGATAGATAGATAGATAGATAGATAGATAGATAGATAGATAGATAGATAGATAGAATTGTATTTATATAGTGTTCTTTATCTATCAGGACTCAAGTAAATAAATTATTGCTGATTTCTATTCATTTTGTAAACTTCTATTTTGACTTAAAAAATAGGTGTCATGTCCAACTATCAATAATCTATAATAAAAACAAGAATACCTATGTACTACAATAGTTAAACCGTGTTAAAAAGTCAGTTTATCCCTACAGTCATTTCAATTGCCACTTTTGTGAATTTTTTGGAAAATGCAAAAAACTGATCACATTAAAAATGTTAACATTTTAAAATATTTATTTTCACTTAAATTAAAACACACAATGCATACCTGCTAATATAGCTGTGTACTTAAAAATTTTGTCAGTAAATAATTAACTATTAAAATGTCAATCCTCATTTAGATCTTATGTTTTTATTTGTGTAGAACTACAGTAGTTCATTTTAGTACCTACTGGGACTGATTTTTATGTGGGCATAACGAAATACCTGCAAGAGAAAAAAAGATAGGTATCACTTATTCGGTGCTGTTGTTTACAGGATGGTCTACAGAGATAATTCTGGTCTGGCTCTCTCTTAGGGCGATTGGCAGTTGCACCCAGATAGTATATGCATATGAGAGAAAGGGTTCATATAGTGAAGTACAGTAAAAAGGCCTTTAATTACATTATACACATGAAATATACATGAAATAATTAGCTCCACATGGAACATATAAACAGCATAACGTCCAGCACAGGTCTAATGAATCTAATTACCGGAATCCTATGAACTGAGTGAACAGTTCAAAAATAGCACAATGCAGGTGAGTCCCGGGCACCCTTGGTGTCAAATAGGCTGTAATAAGTCTCCCGGTGTCACAGTCATGCGTCTGTCCTGGGCGGCTTCTGCTGTTCCCTCCGACGCGTTTCCACCCCTGTTCTGGGGTCTTTTGCTGGACGTTATGCTGTTTATATGTTCCATGTGGAGCTAATTATTTCATGTATATTTAATATGTATTATGTAATTAAAGGCCTTTTTACTGTACTTCACTATATGAACCCTTTCTCTCATATGCATATACTATCTGGGTGCAACTGCCAATCGCCTAAGAGAGAGCCAGACCAGAATTATCTCTGTAGACCATCCTGTAAACGACAGCGCTGGATAAGTGATACCTATCTTTTTTTCTCTTGCATGTTGTGGTGGAGGTTAGAGGAATCCTCCTGTTTGGGTATTCACAAATTTGGCTGCATATTGATACTATAGCGCACTAGACTGCAGTGTCACATTTTGTTTTGCACATAACGAAATACCTGTAGCATGTTCTGTAACTTTGCACCTAGACAAACCATGTTACACTGTAAGGGGTGCAAGTACTGTATATATTTTATCTGCACGCAGGGTAATTACTGGCAGCTTTCGCAAGAAGACCACAAATGCTGGGCAGCTTTATGTTTACACTGCAATTTAGATTTGAGTTTGGACATACCTCTATCAAATCTGTATCTCTCTGCATATTTTAAATCTTCCCACTGGCAGTGCACCATGGTTTTGCCAAGATGCACAGTTACTGTACTTGCTCTTTTTTGCATTTCTTCCACACTACATTCAGGCCCAATATGTATATATACCTAATACACAGCAAGACAACATACTATAGAAAGACATACTAGTAGAAAACATATTTAATCTCAACCATAGTGGATTTAATTTCTGATGATGCTGTATGTAGCATAAGCGTGGAACTAGACAATTGGGAGATAAACAATGTATGACGCTATATCTAAAGCTTGCACTGCTATTTTTTATCTTTCATAACTGATCTTGAAGGAATGTCTTTATATCTCTACTGAAGGTGCAAACTGAGGGATTATGAGGCATTATGTTTGGCTCAATGACTTTGTACTTCTCATAAATCAAAGTGTGCCTGAGGAGCAACCTAATGTGAGAGCTATATATCATTTTCTGAACTAACTGTTAACATTTGTCACAAGAAGACCAAACAATCCTAGTTTATTAAAACTTCATAGGAGAGAAAAAAATATAGATAGATAGATAGATAGATAGATAGATAGATAGATAGATAACAATGAGTTTTTGGAATGTTGTAACAGAATGGAGAAGGTTGAATTAAAAGAAAAGTGTAAGTATCCTTTATCATTTATTTGTTTTAGTCTTGTGAATAAAACCACATTGACTTCTATTTTAAAAATTCAGTATTTGAGCTAATCATTGTTTATCACTGTTCACATACAGGATATAGTTTCTTTCATGGCAAGAGATGGTTCTGATACAATAAAGGTGAGGATGCACCATAAATTAAACAATAATGCTAAATATATATATATATATATATATAGCCATGTATGCAGAGGCACTCAGCAGACTGGTAAAGTAAACGTACAGCCTTTATTACGGTCCTACGCCGTTTCGGGGTGATACCCCGTCTTCAGGGACAAGCAATACGTATTGCTTGTCCCTGAAGACGGGGTATCACCCCGAAATGGCGTAGGACCGTAATAAAGGCTGTACGTTTACTTTATCACTCTGCTGAGTGCCTCTGCATACATGGCTATAAAAAGGACTTCACACATCCTGAGATGGCACCACAGCAAGTAATCTTTCCCTTCAAGGAGTGCCGAGCCTGACCGCTGCTTATATATATATATATATATATATATATATGTGGGGTGAGCTAACAGCGCCAAAGAATACAGTAGAATGATTTTTCACAGTATGTCAGCAAAAAGGTGACCCCAGGCCTTCAGTCACTATGTGCCACTCCCTAATGTGTAAAGGGCATCCGCTATATCTTAAATAAAGCCTGCACTAGTTCGTGTGCAAGATAAGGAGTAAAGATTAAAGGAAATGGATAAGATCTGAGCGACCACAGGTGGCATCAAATTCTAGGGACTGCGTATTTTTCTTCAAAAAAAATGGGGTTTATTACAGAACAAATCTTAAAAACACGTACATAAAAAATAGGATTGCAAAATCCAAAAAGGACAATATAGCAGCAAGATAAACCACTATATATACATATATCAATATGTTCTAGCAGGAACTCCGTTTAAGACACACATAAAAAGCACATAAAAGACATATAAAAGAGGAGTGGGAGGGGGTAAGGTGAATGTAAAACTCATATGCTAAAAATTGTAAAAACATCTGAAATGTAAAAAATAAGGTATGCTATATGTCAAGGATAAGGTGGATAGAAGCAGCTTAACTGACGATTCAATAGTAGTAGCAGGATTCACCCAACGCATCTCGTCTGGTCTGACTTCATCAAGGGGTATCAAACAAGTGGAACACATCATCTATATATACCATTGTAAAGAAGGAAGTGATTAGCTACCTCACTTCCTGTAAAAAACTTCACCAAAAATTCGGGACCTAGTAATATACATTGATCACTTTTAATATAAGGAGAGACTTTTGATCTAGTAAAACGCTATGTTTGCGCTTCAAAACTAATGTTAGAAGTTGTTAAAAACTTTTGAAGAGTCTCTAGACGTGGACTTCTGGTCCGGGACATCCCTGGCGTCATTTCCGCCCCACATCCGGTGTCCTGGAGTCTCCATTGCGCATGTGCCGGCGGATGTGGAAGGTGGTGCGGTGGCCATCTTTATGGAGTCCGTTTTTAGGAGACTTTCAGCAGCAGTTGTTTATAGCTTAAAATATATATAAATATATATATATATATATATATATATGTCAATAAAAAAGCTGCGCATCAGACACACTTTCCTTTTTCACGTATCCAGTAGATTTTTAGAAAGTCCTGTGTCCCGTTTTTTATATACGATGTATGCTGCCGCTTCCTCCGTTTAGGAATTAGAGCCACTAATTCCAATGCACATGTAACGAAAGAAGAATGGAGGGCGCAGGTGTAAGTAAAAGGTTTACAATTCCATTTATTAAAAACAAATGCTCACATACATCTCAGTTTAAAATGGTGCGTTCCGTCCTTCACATAGCAATCAAGCCCCGGAGCCGCTCTCTCCCATAACCGATCCTCCGTCTCTCTGTTAGGAATCACGGGCAGTTAATCCTTCTTTCACCGGGAACAAGACCAGGGTATGACAGTCTGTCACCAGCTCCACAGGCCACGCCCAACGCGTTTCGTCAATGGACTTCGTCAGGGGGTGTGGCTACGAACTATCTCACACTTCATTTATACCACAAAGAACACCTGTACATCATTATCCTATGAACCTGTGCAATCTACAAGAATTGGAAGCATTTGAGCTGACACATTCTATACACATATATAGATATCAAGATCACATGCTTTTAAGAGATTTGCATACAGTGCAATCTCTCCAAAAAACTTTCACAAATACTTATTCATATACCATTATTTATAAACCGCTACTATATATCAACATCATATCTCTACCTGGTAGCTATCATATAATAACGAATTTAAAAAGGAATTTAAAAAGACACAACAAGTATGGGTACTCCAGATATCACATATTAGCGCAATACAACCTGAAAGAGAGTAAATAAAACGGTGACTGGCAACAGATACAAGCTTCATAATAGATAATTTCAAGGGATAAATCCAGAGAATAATAATCATTTTGATATGCTCAAGTTCAACACAGGCATTTATTACAAATTAACCCCTTTCAACCTAAATCCTAATATACCCGTAGGAGCTCAGCTCACAGTGGGGCAAAGGGATCAATGATCCGACTACAATGCCGCACAAAGCGAGGTCCCCGTGGTACATCTAATGTAGAAAAGGGGTAATATCATAGTTCTCATTTAGTCCTAACGGACTAATTGTCTCTAACGCATGGATCCAAAAAACCTCCCTTTTACTAAGCTATTTCAGAATATCTCCCCCTCTATCATCTAACCTAACATGCTCCAGTGCTTTAAAGCTGAACTTACTTAGATCACCTCCATTGCACTTCAAAAAATGCCTCGGGACACTATGTTCCTGACATTTATTAGTTATACTTCTTGTGTGTTCTAACATACGAATTTTTAGCTGGCGTTTGGTCTTGCCTATATAGCGTGCTCCACATGTGCACTCCACCATATATATCACACACGTGGTCTGACAGTTTATTATTTCTTTAATAACCCAATGCTTACTTTTATCCCTGTTCCAGATTTTCTTTCTTTCTTTACTTAAAAAAGAACACATTTTACATCTACCACATGGGAAGAATCCGGTTGTTTTTTTCAACCAGGAGTCATCCTTCATTTTTGGCAGATTACTAGGTGCTAGAGAATTCTTTAGGTTTCTCGCCTTTCTAAACACGACTTGTGGTTTTTCTGGCAACAACCCTTTAAGTACCGGATCTATTGATAAAATGTCCCAATGCTTCATGAGAATGTTTTTGATTTCCCTGCTCTTAGTATTATAACCAGTAACAAAAGGTATTAGGGTACTTTTTCTTTAATTTTTGTTCTTATAAGCCAAGAGACTTTTTCTATCCACCAAATCTGCTTTCTCCTTACATTTATCAACTAGTTGTAATGGATACTTTTTCTCCAGGAATCTGTTTTTATACAATTCTGTTTGTTGCTCGTATATTCCTATATCAGTGCAATTACGTTTAACCCTTAGGAATTGCGAATAGGGTATATTCGCAATCCAGTTTTTATAGTGGCAGCTGTTAAAATGCACGTAATTATTACTATCAACCTTTTTTATATATGTATAGGTATTTATAGTATTTCCTGGACTCCATCCACTTCTTTCGTTTTATATATATATATATATATATATATATATATAAAATTTAAAAAATAGAGAACTTTATCAATATTTAGATATGTCATGTAGGCATTCGTAGTCTACAAGCTGGTATGTATCATGAGGCATTAGATGATATCTCTTTGTATATATATATATATATATATATATGTATGTTACAAATAGAAATGGATTCTCGTGGGAGCCAATATGCCTTTTGTATGACAATAATTAAAAGTTTTTATTGTACAGAAACAAACGATATTTATCCTAAGCGTTCGTTATTGACACAACCTTCTAAAAATTCATATAAAACAATATTACAATCTTATACATAAATTACAGTTGGATGTGAGGATTTTACAGCCAGGTGATCACAGTCAGAACTCGAAATGGATGTATCTCCAACCAGATGTTTGTGATAAGGACTTTGTTAACCAGACGTTGCAAAACCCAACGCGTTTCGTCCGTTAGGACTTCATCAGGGGTTTGGAATCTGGATAGTTACAAATGGAAATATATAAATCATATAGTCTTCATTAATAAGACATATTATTATCCAGGTAAGTATTCAATTGAAATCTATTGTGGATTAACATACATACCAGTTCTTATAGTAGGAGTGATTACCATTGATTAGAAAGGTTTAGAATATCCAATGATTACATCCAATCACATATTCAATTCGATAAATATAATATCTGAAACATTATCGTTATAATAATCAATAAACATTATCCTTATACAAATGATAAAAGGAAGAGGGAGGGAGAGTCAAAAGAAGAGAAAAGGGAGGGAAAGTCGAAAGAATATTATGAATGTCAATATAAATCAAATAGCTCCGTATTTATCCACATAATCAAC
The DNA here is from genome assembly GCF_028390025.1 of Pseudophryne corroboree. Taxonomy (NCBI): domain Eukaryota; kingdom Metazoa; phylum Chordata; class Amphibia; order Anura; family Myobatrachidae; genus Pseudophryne; species Pseudophryne corroboree. The sequence continues at coordinate 329,331,436 of NC_086445.1, forward strand.
ATCAATTCAGCTGATGGAAATGATACAAAGGGCAGGGTCTACAAGTATCAGAAACCACCAATAGTTATAGAACACTCCAATTAAAGTCCACATAAAACTTCAAATTCACAATATACACACAATTATATCCACATTACAACTCATTGTACAATACATACCTAGATAGACTTCAAAAAAATATATATAAATTTGGTTGAAATTAGATGATGTTACGTTCCCTAAAGATGATTGTAATATACTAATTTAGTTTTACTTGTCCACAGGGAATAGTATCATTCAGGATTTGAAATTTTTCCTAAGTCCTCTTTTTGGTGACATGTATAAACAGAGGTAGACTATAAGGTTCCACCATTCTTGATTGAAAATAGGTAAAAACCAGACTAATTTAGTGCAATCATTGAATACCATATGAGGTTAAGTATTTCAGATGTTAAAAAGTTCTTCTTGCTGGTTATTAATTACAGCTGTGAACTTAATTGGCTCTCTAATGATTGATTGAATATACCACTCCCCATTGCATGTTAGATTAAAGACATCATTTAGGGGATCTGTTAGGTAACCAGTAAGAATGGCATTCCACATAGTACTATGAGGTCCTAACACATCACTAACTAATAATAAATCAATTAATCAGCCAGCAGGAAGTGATGTAATATCAAGGGAGCTATAAAGGGATGTCCTTATATTGCCTCTCATTCTGTAGTTGGGATTCAGTGAGGTTGCACTTGTTCCTGTAAAAAGTAAGTTTGAGTATTATAATTGTATATTTGGAACTTAGTTATTGGATGGTCTTTTTGAAAATTTATTAGATGAATGGATTCCTTAATTTAAGAGTAACTACTTAATTTTAGTATGATTGTAATATACTGATTTAGATTTACTTGTCCACAGGGAATAGTTTCGTTCAGGATTTGAAATTTTCCTAAGTTCTCTGTTTGGTGACATGTATAAACAGAGGTAGACTATAAGGTTCCACCATTCTTGATTGAAAATAGGTAAGAACCAGACTAATTTAGTGCAAATATTAAATACCATATGATGTTAAGATTAGTATTTCAGATGTTAAAAAGTTCTTCTTGCTGGTTATAAATTACAGCTGTGAACTTAATTGGCTCTCTAATGATTGATTGAATATACCACTCCCCATTGCATGTTAGATTAAAGACATCATTTATTAATTAGTTTTGGATAAAAAAGTTCTTCTATTTGAATCACCTTAAATACCTTACATTAAATACTGACATCAGCATGGTTTCTTATAATCAATTGAGGAAGTTGTTATATCTTCTCTGATTTGTTGGTAGCATCTATGTTATTTTAATGGTAAACAGGATGTTACAGGAACATTTCCTATTAACAATCATTTGAGTGACAAAAAACTATTTTATCTTTATCCCTTTTAGGGAACGTAACATCATCTAATTTCAACCAAATTTATATATATTTTTTTGAAGTCTATCTAGGTATGTATTGTACAATGAGTTGTAATGTGGATATAATTGTGTGTATATTGTGAATTTGAAGTTTTATGTGGACTTTAATTGGAGTGTTCTATAACTATTGGTGGTTTCTGATACTTGTAGACCCTGCCCTTTGTATCATTTCCATCAGCTGAATTGATGTTGATTATGTGGATAAATACGGAGCTATTTGATTTATATTGACATTCATAATATTCTTTCGACTTTCCCTCCCTTTTCTCTTCTTTTGACTCTCCCTCCCTCTTCCTTTTATCATTTGTATAAGGATAATGTTTATTGATTATTATAACGATAATGTTTCAGATATTATATTTATCGAATTGAATATGTGATTGGATGTAATCATTGGATATTCTAAACCTTTCTAATCAATGGTAATCACTCCTACTATAAGAACTGGTATGTATGTTAATCCACAATAGATTTCAATGGAATACTTACCTGGATAATAATATGTCTTATTAATGAAGACTATATGATTTATATATTTCCATTTGTAACTATCCAGATTCCAAACCCCTGATGAAGTCATAACGGACGAAACGCGTTGGGTTTTGCAACGTCTGGTTAACAAAGTCCTTATCACAAACATCTGGTTGGAGATACATCCATTTCGAGTTCTGACTGTGATCACCTGGCTGTAAAATCCTCACATCCAACTGTAATTTATGTATAAGATTGTAATATTGTTTTATATGAATTTTTAGAAGGTTGTGTCAATAACGAACGCTTAGGATAAATATCGTTTGTTTCTGTACAATAAAAACTTTTAATTATTGTCATACAAAAGGCATATTGGCTCCCACGAGAATCCATTTCTATTTGTAATCTACTTTTAATACCTTATCTGACAGAGGGTATTTCTTGTTGGTTTGAGACTAGAGGTATAGCGCAAGATATTAGGGTTGATTTTTTGTTTTGTAGTATTGTCTCTGTCAGTTAACCCTAAGATTGCAGCTTTTACCAAAAATGCAGATTTTTAGCGATAGATCAAAAAGACAGTTAAAAGCTAAAAATATTTTTGATGAGGAAGAACAGGTGTTTCAAGCAGATGAGGATGATTATTATGGCTACCTTAATCTGGTAGAAAAGTTAGCAGTAAAAGAACTTAATAATTGGTATGATATAGTTACATTGGAGAAATATCTTGAAGTAGGAAGGATCCCAAGAGGCCTAAGGCTACATAAGACCCCTACGATAGGAGGAGGAAATGAAAGCTTTATCACCAATTGGAATTCGATCTTAGATGATTGTTCCAATAAACTCATTGGTTTGATTATTTCTGAAAGGAAGAGGGAATTAGGTCGTATTGAGGAAGAAATCAAGAAAATTGAATTAGAAGCCAATAAATTTGATGATAGTGAGGAGTTCAAACGGGATGTGGTGGATCTGCACCACAAACTAGATAGTACTGAAGAAGAAATTATATCACGTAAACAGAAGAAATTTTTGCGAGATAGAAATGATTACATATCTGGCCAGATACATCATTTACCCATTAATGAAGGGAGGATGGAAGAGAGAACTCAGGCACCATTGATGAATCACTCACGGTATGATAAGAGATACCAGGGTGACTATAGACAGTATCGTGGGAACTATGGAGGCCAACAATCTTATAATAGATCCAGAAGGAACTATCAATCCCCCCATCACAATCGGAGAGAAGAATGGAGGGGCTATAGGAATAGATACCCCTCACAACAGGGTGGACAAAGGAATCGATTGGTTTCTTTTCGTGATAGATCTGATCAAGGGAACTATTCGTATAGGGGTAGATATAATACTGACAGATCCCCTACTCCAGTTAGGCAACAGAGAGGCCATTTTTTAGAAGAACGACGAGGACACAGATTTCCTCGCATACAACAACAAAAAGAGGAACTTCACACAAGATTAGATTCTCCACAGGGTGTGAAGAGAGGACACAATGGAGGAAACGAGGACGTAGAGGGGGCAGAGAGAAGCCCAAAAAAACGAAGAGCACTGTTCCATCAAGAGAAGTCCCATCTGGGGTTGTCAATATCGCAAAGAGACAGTTATCAACAGCGGAAAGCTCCTTATTAGAGAAGGGTTTAAAATTTGCGCCGGATTCACATGTAAATAAATTTAATTTATTTATAGACCTTAATAAGTATATTCGGAAATTGACCATCCATAGACATTTTCTTAAAAATCCCCCAATTGAAAGTTCCAATAAAGAGAAACCTCCATTGGTAAAATTACCTTCTAAGTTTTACCCTGTAGAATCTAAAAGTAGTAATTTGGACATATTTTATGAGTCTGTAAAGGAGGACTTTAGAAAAATGAAATCAAAAAGTTCTAAATATGGAAATAATCTGAACCCTCAAGAGAAAGGAGCCTTGAAGTCCCTTAAAAAAGATAAGAGCATAGTGATTAAAGGGGCCGATAAAGGAGGAGCTTTGGTCCTTCAGACAAGAGAAGCCTATTTGAATGAGGCTTCTAGTATACTACTAGATGGGCATACATATATTGAATTACCTGGCAATCCTACTAAAACTTACCAAGAGGAATTGACCTGTCTGTTAATGAGAGCGTTGAGGGACAATTTGATCTGCAAGGATGAGTTCGATTATTTGGACGTGAAACATCCAATAGTGCCGAACTTTTATCACATACCAAAGATACATAAAAGTAATACAAATCCACCAGGAAGACCTATAGTGGCAGGAGTGAATTCTCTAACTTCTAATTTGTCGCACTATATTGATATTCGACTTCAACCTTATGTAACTAAAATGGACTCATACCTTAAAGATTCTACAAGTGTCCTCCAGGAACTAAATTCCTTTATTTGGATAAAGGATTATTATTGGCTCACTCTGGACGTCCAAGCGCTATATTCTTCTATCCCGCATTCTAAGGGTATAGAGTCAATTAGAGCAGTTCTATCTAATGATCCCGAATTATCCAAAAAGGATGTGTCATTTCTGCTGGAAGGCATAACATTTATTCTAAACCACAACTTTTTTGAATTTAACAACAAATTCTATTTACAAAAACAAGGTACAGCGATGGGGACTAAGTTTGCCCCATCGTACGCTAACCTTTTTATGAAGGAATGGGAAGATACATTTGTTTATGGTTCTGAATATTGTGAAAACATTGTTTTCTATCGCAGATACATAGACGATCTTCTTTTCATATGGAAAGGAGATAGAGCTAGTATTGATGACTTTATGGCTTCCATTCAGATCAACGATCTGAATTTAAAATTCACCTATCAAACTGATTCGCAGAAGATAGACTATCTTGATCTCACCTTAATGGGAACAGTAGGTGAAAAGATTAGTACAAAAACGTTTTTTAAGGAAGTGGACACCAATAGTTACATCCCGCAAACTAGTTGTCATTTTCCAGCATGGAAAAACAATGTGCCATACGCTCAATTTCTCCGTTTAAGACGTAATTGTACCAGCATTGAAGACTACTGGGATCAGGCAGCAGTCATACAAAAGAGATTTGAAGAAAGGGGCTATACTGTTGATATGGTCTCTAAGGCCAAAATAAAAGCATCTCTACAAGAAAGAGATAAGATGTTACTTCCTAAGGATAAGATTGAACCAGCAAGACAACAGTTAAGACCTTTTATTACACAATTTAACCGTGAAAATCATTCAATTAGAAAAATTCTGGAACGCCATTGGGGTTTACTTTTGAAGGACCCAATTTTGGGCCCTACGCTTCCAAATAAACCTAATCTGGTCTTCCAGAAATCCACCAATCTGAAAAGTATAATAGCACCAAGTAGACTATCTGACTTAGTACAACACAGAAGCTGTCCAGACTCCATTATACCTACAAAGGGTTGTTATCCATGTTCAAAGTGTATCTGTTGTAAATTTATGGAACGTAAATCCATTAATATTAAAATGGAAACAGGGAAATGGTACAAATTAGGACACCTTGTGAACTGTAACACTGAATATGTTATCTATCGGATCACTTGCAGCTGTGGCCTATCGTATATAGGCAAAACTAAGAGAATGATTAAAATCAGAGTACAAGAACATATGAGGAACGTGAAAAACAAACTGACGTCCCATAGTCTCCCCAGACACTTTATGGATAAACACAATTCAGTTGTGACTAAGGAGAATTTCTCCTTTACCATTCTTGAATACATTCCATCAGATCCTAGAGGAAAAAGTAGAGATCTAACTTTATCCAAACAGGAGACATTTTGGATCTACTCTTTGAACACTCTCACTCCTGGTGGCTTAAACGAAGATATTGATATTGTGTCTTTCCTATAATAGTCTTCATAATAAAAGAGAAGTGAATAGTATTTAACCATTCCTATTATTAGTCCGGCCATCTTACAGTCCCCCCCCCCCTCCCCCTATGTTTATAGTTTTTTTTAGTTTAAGTTTGATAAAAGGAATATACAACTTAGAGATGATTTAAGTATATATAGTATGTTCATGGTCTATCAATATATAACTCTTATGAAATGTAATATGTGGTGAATCTTTCTGTAAATGGGAAATCATGTTGATGTTGGTTATATTAATATTGTCGGTGTAATTTGAACCAGACAATTAAACACTAAACTTTAAATTTGAAACATGTCGTATCAATACTATTAGTTATTATTGCAATAAGTCACTTTAAGTATATTTTTTTATCAAATAGTTTATAATTAATATTATTTATCACAAATTGGTCACTTATATTGATTAACACTTATTTAATAAATAGCACTATTAATACCTTTATTTAATTGATGAGATAACAGCACTTTATTACTATTTAGAATTCAATATTAATGTTACAATTCTAACTGTGAAAAAAGAGTTTGACTTTAATGACCAAAGAACTCTTTAATAGTAGACCTTATAAAGAATTTTTGTTTAATCTTTATTCATCACAGAAAGAATCCCTGAAGCTAACCACAAAATTTAACATCCGCTGACACATCTCCATCGAACTACGGGACCATGGCACGCAAACAGCGATCGTGACTCGCATGTGATGTACATCCGCCGGAAGTGCGTGACTGTGACACGCACGCGGTGCGTACTTCCGCCGGAACCGGAAGTGCGGTGCGTTGACACGCACGTGAGAGTGGAACGCATGTAGCGTTCAGATTTTGTCCCCTCTTATTTTTTATAATGTCAGGAAGCAGAATTGATGTTAGTTAACCAGTAAGAATGGCATTCCACATAGTACCATGAGGTCTTAACACATTACTAACTAATAATAAATTAATTAATCAGCCAGCAGGAAGTGATGTAATATCAAGGGAGCTATAAAGGGATGCCCCTATATTGCCTCTCATTCTGTAGTTGGTATTCAATGAGGTTGCACTTGTTCCTGTAAAAAGTAAGTTTGAGTACTATATTGGTATTTTTGGAACTTAGTTATTGGATGGTCTTTTTGAAAATGTATTAGATGAATGGATTCCTTAATTGAAGAGTAACTACTTAATTTTAATATGATTGTAATATACTAATTTAGTTTTACTTGTCCACAGGGAATAGTATCATTCAGGATTTGAAATTTTTCCTAAGTCCTCTTTTTGGTGACATGTATAAACAGAGGTAGACTATAAGGTTCCACCATTCTTGATTGAAAATAGGTAAAAACCAGACTAATTTAGTGCAATCATTGAATACCATATGAGGTTAAGTATTTCAGATGTTAAAAAGTTCTTCTTGCTGGTTATTAATTACAGCTGTGAACTTAATTGGCTCTCTAATGATTGATTGAATATACCACTCCCCATTGCATGTTAGATTAAAGACATCATTTAGGGGATCTGTTAGGTAACCAGTAAGAATGGCATTCCACATAGTACTATGAGGTCCTAACACATCACTAACTAATAATAAATCAATTAATCAGCCAGCAGGAAGTGATGTAATATCAAGGGAGCTATAAAGGGATGTCCTTATATTGCCTCTCATTCTGTAGTTGGGATTCAGTGAGGTTGCACTTGTTCCTGTAAAAAGTAAGTTTGAGTATTATAATTGTATATTTGGAACTTAGTTATTGGATGGTCTTTTTGAAAATTTATTAGATGAATGGATTCCTTAATTTAAGAGTAACTACTTAATTTTAGTATGATTGTAATATACTGATTTAGATTTACTTGTCCACAGGGAATAGTTTCGTTCAGGATTTGAAATTTTCCTAAGTTCTCTGTTTGGTGACATGTATAAACAGAGGTAGACTATAAGGTTCCACCATTCTTGATTGAAAATAGGTAAGAACCAGACTAATTTAGTGCAAATATTAAATACCATATGATGTTAAGATTAGTATTTCAGATGTTAAAAAGTTCTTCTTGCTGGTTATAAATTACAGCTGTGAACTTAATTGGCTCTCTAATGATTGATTGAATATACCACTCCCCATTGCATGTTAGATTAAAGACATCATTTATTAATTAGTTTTGGATAAAAAAGTTCTTCTATTTGAATCACCTTAAATACCTTACATTAAATACTGACATCAGCATGGTTTCTTATAATCAATTGAGGAAGTTGTTATATCTTCTCTGATTTGTTGGTAGCATCTATGTTATTTTAATGGTAAACAGGATGTTACAGGAACATTTCCTATTAACAATCATTTGAGTGACAAAAAACTATTTTATCTTTATCCCTTTTAGGGAACGTAACATCATCTAATTTCAACCAAATTTATATATATTTTTTTGAAGTCTATCTAGGTATGTATTGTACAATGAGTTGTAATGTGGATATAATTGTGTGTATATTGTGAATTTGAAGTTTTATGTGGACTTTAATTGGAGTGTTCTATAACTATTGGTGGTTTCTGATACTTGTAGACCCTGCCCTTTGTATCATTTCCATCAGCTGAATTGATGTTGATTATGTGGATAAATACGGAGCTATTTGATTTATATTGACATTCATAATATTCTTTCGACTTTCCCTCCCTTTTCTCTTCTTTTGACTCTCCCTCCCTCTTCCTTTTATCATTTGTATAAGGATAATGTTTATTGATTATTATAACGATAATGTTTCAGATATTATATTTATCGAATTGAATATGTGATTGGATGTAATCATTGGATATTCTAAACCTTTCTAATCAATGGTAATCACTCCTACTATAAGAACTGGTATGTATGTTAATCCACAATAGATTTCAATGGAATACTTACCTGGATAATAATATGTCTTATTAATGAAGACTATATGATTTATATATTTCCATTTGTAACTATCCAGATTCCAAACCCCTGATGAAGTCCTAACGGACGAAACGCGTTGGGTTTTGCAACGTCTGGTTAACAAAGTCCTTATCACAAACATCTGGTTGGAGATACATCCATTTCGAGTTCTGACTGTGATCACCTGGCTGTAAAATCCTCACATCCAACTGTAATTTATGTATAAGATTGTAATATTGTTTTATATGAATTTTTAGAAGGTTGTGTCAATAACGAACGCTTAGGATAAATATCGTTTGTTTCTGTACAATAAAAACTTTTAATTATTGTCATACAAAAGGCATATTGGCTCCCACGAGAATCCATTTCTATTTGTAATCTACTTTTAATACCTTATCTGACAGAGGGTATTTCTTGTTGGTTTGAGACTAGAGGTATAGCGCAAGATATTAGGGTTGATTTTTTGTTTTATATATATGTATATATATAGTAAGACGGCAACATATAAAATCATACATATACAGATGTAATATGGGTATTGAGAAATTTGCTTTTTAGTTCGGCTTCAATAAGTAGTACGAATCAGACAGTCAGTGTCATGTTATAATAGCGTTATGTTAATAGTAGCGTATTGCTATATAAGTGATACCATCATATGCAGAAGAGACTATTAGATTAGGTTTGAAAAAATGCACCCCTCCCAATCCAAGTTATTTTACAGCACCCGGTCTTTCTGGGCAGTCTCCTAGCCCTATACTGGCCGTGCCAACACTGCTTGGCTTCCAAGATCGGACAAATTTGGGCATATCCAGTGTGGTATGACTGTAATTAGGATCTGGGCTGCAAGGAGAGAAGGGGTGTCCAGAAGTTGGGAATACACTGCAAAGTGCCCCAACCTTCATGGACATAGTAGGAAAGAGGAAGGCATACCGACGGCTTCAAATCAGAAGAATGATGTGCTTACGTTCACAAAAAAGGAGCTATTTTGTCGTTTTCATTGAGTCCATCTGGGTGGAGTGATCTCATTTCAGATATCCAGAACATCTCACGCCTTGATAGTAGGTTGGAGAGGTCCCCCCGCCCCCCTCTTTCTCCGAGTGTCACTAGTTATATGCCTTTAAACATGAGTTCCTCTGGGTTGGAGCCATGATCTTGCAGGAAATTTCTTGAGACAGCATGCATTTGAACCTTGTTCTTAATGTTTCTTACGTGTTCCTGTATGCTGAGTTTTAGTGGCCTTTTCGTCTTGCCGATATACTTCATCTTACAGGGACACTCCAAGAGGTAGATAACTGAAGATATATTACAGTTGATAAAGTGCTTGATCTTATACTCCTTTGCTTCTCCTGTGTTCTTGAATATCTTTCTGTTCAGATGTACATATTTACAGATGTTGAAATGACCGCACTTATAGCATCCCACACATTTACGCAGGGATACTTTTGGTTTTCATGGTTTCTTATCATGCTGGGTGCAAGGAGGTCTTTCCGATTCTGAGATTTCCTGAATACCACCTGGGGTTCGTGTGGTAAGTAGTCTTTGAGGATACGGTCCATTAATAGGATGTTCCAGTGTGATCTAAGGGCTTGTTTAATCCGATTTTCACGTCTGTTATAGGTGGTAATGAACCTGATGTTATCCTCTTTTTTCTCCTTGGGTTTGTATTTCAATAGTTGTTTCCTCTCTAAGGTCTTTGTTTTGGTGTTGGCTTCTTCCAAAATATGTTCTGGATATCCCTTCTCTTTGAACCTCTCTGTGTAAATGGATAGTTGTGCATCATGATCCTCCATAGTTTTGCAGTTCCGTGTAATCCTGTTGAACTGTGAGAAGGGAATATTGTTCTTCATTCGTTTCAGATGGTTGCTTTTGTAATGGACGTAACTGTTCATGTCGACATGTTTAATGAAGTTCCTTGTTACAATCTCTTTTTCCGAATGAGTCAGTACCAGATCCAGAAACTCTATCTGTTCCGTGCTGTCATTGGACGTGAATTTCAGATTCATGGTGTTGTCTGATATATATATAAAAAGTCTTTAAAAGAAGATTCATCACCATCCCATATAATTAAAATATCATCTATATTTCTTTTATAAAATATGATATTCGATTTAAAAGGGTGGTTAGTGTAGATGTATTTGTTTTCCCAATGATTCATAAAAAGATTAGCGAAGCTTGGTGCAAATATAGTGCCCATCACTGTCCCACATATCTGAAGATAAAATAAATCCAAAAATTAAAAATTATTATGTTTCAATATAAAATTCATAATTTCACAAATAAAAAACTGGTGATCCTTCATGATGAAGTGGTCCTTGTCCATGAAGAAGCGGCATGCTTGAATCCCCTTCTCATGCTGGATGAACGTGTAGAGAGACTGCAGATCTATCATGACCCATCTGTAAGTGTCTTTCCATTCTTGAAGTTCCATAAAGTTAAGAACTGAGGTGGTATCTTTGAGATATGCGGGTAACTCCATGACATATTTTCTAAGAAAGATATCCACATATTCAGATAGGTGGGATGTCAGAGAATCAATCCCTGCCATGATGGGCCTCCCAGGGGGATTGGTCAGTGACATGCACTTTCGGGAGGAAGTAAAAAATGGGGGTAATGGGGTTGGTATCCAGGAGGTACTGATATTCCTCCTTGGTTAGTGTCCCATTTCGGAGACCTTTGAGGAGGATACCTCTAAGTTCCTCCACAAAAGGTTCCTTTGGATCCGCCGGTAGCAATGTGTATAAGGACCTATCTCCCAGGAGTCTTTCGGCCTCCACAATGTACGCTGTACGGTCCATAATTACCAGTCCCCCCTTTATCAGCAAGTTTTAGGATGATGTCCTTATTGTCCTGTAATTGCTTAATTGCTTGTCTCTCTCTATTCGTTAGATTCTTCTCCTTAATAGGTTGGATCTCAGCATCACATAAGTCTTTCTTCACCAGGTCGTAAAATATACCTATGTTATTTCCCTTAGACTTCAATGGATAAAATTTCGACGTAGGTCTCAATCCTGAATTCGACTGTTCATAGTTCTCTAATATTGCATCTATTTTCCTTAAGAAATGACGTTTCAGAGTGAGTTTCCTAACAAATTTATTTAAATCCACAAATACATCAAACTTGTTCATCCCTTTTGTAGGTGCGAATGACAAGCATTTATTCAAGAGAGAGATTTCGTGTTCAGTTAGATCATGGCTGGATATATTGAAGATGCCTTTGGGTGTGAATGGTCCTACTGTAGATTCCTTCTTTTGTAGTGGCTCTTTCCTCCTACCCCCACGGCATCCTCTTCTTCTACAAACCTTCTTTTTCGAGGTGAGGCATGCATCTCTCCGTCCTTTATGGTATTTCTTACAGTGTCCCTGACCCATGTGCTTGGCCCTGGGGATAAAAAAAAAACATCCTCTCCTGCTGAGTCTAGTCTTTGCAAGGCTGAGAATCTATTGGTAGTCCGTAGGTACTTCCTTTCTTGTGAGACATAACTCTGCAGTCTTCTTTTTCCTTTCTCTGGTACTGATTGCCAATAATCCCTTGTCCCTTTCTGTTCTTGTGGTCCTTCTCTGGTGAACAGGCTCCAGTTTTTAGTTTATTATTCTCGTAGTCTTGTTTGTCCCTACTGAATTTCTTTTCTTTGTTCCTGATGACTACTTCCTCTATGTGTTCCAGCTTTTTGTTGAGGACCTTTTCATTGATCCTGAAGTCTTCCTCATCCTTGAAATTCTCAAAACCCTTTTCAGTTTCCTTAATTTCTGTTTCTAGGTTTCCTAGAATGCGTTTCTTCTCCGTGATGTGTAATTTCATTAGATTAATCGAACAGTTATGTAAAATGTGGTCCCATTCTTTCATTAAAACATGGTTGTCAGTTCCAAAGGTAGGTTGCTTTAGGATCGTAAGACCCCCTTGGGACTCTGTCCACACTAACATAATGTTCTAAACCTTTAATGTCCCACCAGGCTTTTACTTCCTTGACGAGTAGTCTTTCTATGTCCTAAAACATGTCATCAAGGTTGTCTGATGTGGGTGCCTCCTCTGGTTTATTTGTTTCATTAAAGATTTTACTGCATACATTACTTCTTTTGTCTGTGCGTTCATTGATTCTGAACATATTGTGTTTATTCTACTGGCCAAGTTCTAGGCAGCTGTAAGAAATAGTACAAAGGTAGATGTGTATATGGAGTGAACTAACAGCGCCAAAGAATACAGTAGAATGATTTTTCACAGTATGTCAGCAAAAAGGTGACCCCAGGCCTACAGTCACTATGTGCCACTCCCTAATGTGTAAAGGGCGTCCGCTATATCTTAAATAAAGCCTGCACTAGTAAGTGTGCAGGATAAGGAGTGAAGATTAAAGGAAATGGATAAGATCTGAGCAACCACTGGTGGCATCAAATTCTAGGAACTGCATATTTTTCTTCAAAAAATGGGGTTATTACAGAACAAATCTTAAAAACACGTATATAAAAAACAGGATTACAAAATCCAAAAAGGACAATATAGCAGCAAGATAAACCACTATATATACATATATCAATATGTTCTAGCAGGAACTCCATTTAAGAGACACATAAAAAGCACATAAAAGACATATAAAAGAGAAGGGGGAGGGGGGAAGGAGAATGTAAAACTCATACGCTAAAAATTGTAAAAACATATGAAATGTAAAAATAAGGTATGCTCACTTCCTGTGATTAATGATGTCCTTATTGTCCTGTAATTGCTTAATTGCTTGTCTCTCTCTATTCATTATTCTTCTCCTTAATAGGTTGGATCTCAGCATCACATAAGTCTTTCTACACCAGGTCGTAGAATATACCTAAGTTTTTAACGACTTCTAACATTAGTTTTAAAGTGCAAACATAGCGTTTTACTAGCTCAAAAGTCTCTCCTTATATTAAATGTTATCAATGTATATTACTAGGTCCCGAATTATTGGTGAAGTTAATTACAGGAAGTGAGGTAGCTAATCACTTCCTTCTTTATAATGGTATATATAGATGATGTGTCCCACTTGTTACCCCTTGATGAAGTCAGACCATATGAAACATTTTGGGTGAATCCTGCTACTACTATTGAATCCTTAGTTAAGCTGCTTCAATCCACCTTTCCTTGACATATAGCATACCTTATTTTTAATATTTCATATGTTTTTATAATTTTTAGCGTTTGAGTTTTACATTCTCCTTCCCCCTCCCCCTCCTCTTTTACATGTATTTTATGTGCTTTTTGTGTCTCTTAAATTGAGTTCCTGCTACAACACATTGATATATGTATATATAGTGGTTTATCTTGCTGCTATATTGTACTTTTTGAATTTTGTAATCCTGTTTTTTATATACATGTTTTTAAGATTTGTTCTGTAATAAATCCCATTTTTTTAAAGAAAAATATGCAGTCCCTAGAATTTGATGCCACCAGTGGTGGCTCATCTTATCCATTTTCTTTAATATATATATATATATATACAGTATATATATATATATATATATATATATATATATATAAAACACAAATACTCAGTTGCGCTTGGGCAGGTTAGCAGCAGCACCTCAAGAAGAGCCCCCTGCTAGTCAAGACTTATGGATAGGATAAAAAGCACTGTTCTGAGGGCTCTAATGGTATTGTTATAAACAATATATTGTCTCAACAGTGGTGACATAGAGACTGGTACAAAACATGAAACATAAAAGCAATGTGATATGTACAAATAAAATGTATTTACAATGCCATACACAATGGCACACATGCATACATATAATTGATTTCACAGAAGTACATGGAAGATCAATCCATTTGAATATGGCAGAATTCTTTGCTGGATATTTGTTCAAGTAGTGATACAGATATCATAGGGATTCTGTGTCCTTTTGATATCTGTATCACTACTTGAACAAATTTCCCTAGAGGAGAGATGGGCAATGGGGCCCAATGGGGTGTTTCCCCTGTAAACGGCTGGGCCAGTCCAACCCTGTGATAAGGCATTTTTACCCATAAACAATTAGCTTTGAATTAGTAAAAAGTACAGTATATCTCCCAATGTTTTGCAATTTTTTTTATACTCTTTATTTTGAAAAAGTGGAATGCACACTTGTACAACAATGGCACGAACATAAAGTACAATGTCCAAGTACATCAGTATGTACCATGTAATGTTATACAATGAAATTATACAATAAATCGTAAAAGAAAAAGTTGTTAATTCCACTTGTTTTATTCAAAATTCCTAGTGTTCTAGACACCATATTTTTCACATAACACTAAAAAGTTTTGGGGGGCAAACTCTCCTGAGATGTGTAAAAGCCTAGTTATTCCCACTGAGACCCAAGAATGCATATAGGAGGAAATGCAACCCATGGGGAAGTGGGGATGACACCAAAGAGGGGTCAAATGGGATGGGTAGGGTGCCAAATCACATTTCTTGTTCAAGCTGTCCCATGTTCTAAGTACATATTGCAAGAAAGGAGTATCACATACTGAGGCTGGTCTCAAATGTGGGAGCAGCCACAGGAAAAAGCTGACCCAATTATATTTAATCAGATCAATTTCCAGAGACACCAACTTTTTACAACCCACCGGGGTGTGCCATGCAACAATGTGGCTCAGTTGTGTGGCCTGAAAATATTATTCAAATATGGGAAGGCCTAAGCCATGATTATCTGTTGATTTAGAGAGACAGTCTCCTAAGTCTGCGATTTGTATTTGACCATATAAATTTACCACAAATAGATTGCATGGTGCAGAGATAGGGGGGCTGGGATAATTACGGGTAAGGTTTGAAACAAGTAAAGTAATCTTGGCAGGTTATTCATTTTGATTGAGTTAATTCTACCAGTCCACAATATACATCAAGGGTCCCATCTAGCTAGATCGTTTTTAAAAATTGTAGTAGAGTAATGTAATTGGCTCTAAATAGTTGGTCATAGTTCTTTGTAATTTGGAAACCTAAGTATCTAGTAGACTTGGGCCGCCAGACGTTCTCAAAATTTAACACAAGGAGTTTCATAGTAGCAAGCGCGAGATGAAATGCCAATGCCTCTAATTTGGAACTATTAACCTTGTTCCCAGATATACTTCCATACAGTGACAGTTCGGCTGGGGAGTGAGGTCAAAGGGGAAGATAAAGAAAGCAGAACGTCATCTGCAAAAAGTGATATTTTACCATTGAAATCATGAACAGAGATCCCCTTGATGTCTTGATTTGTCCTAATATGAGCTGCAAGAGGTTTTATGCATAATGCATATAGCAGGGGGGTAGAGGGCACCATTGTCTGGTACCTTTGCCCAACCTAAAGATGGGGATAAGACCGCATTGGTGGAGACAGACACTGTAGGAGAATTATAAAGAGCTTGAAATTCAGGCAAAAAGTTACCACAGAAGCCATAGCATCTCAAGGTTCGGAACATAAAAGACCAAAACAGGTGATCGAAGGCCTTCTGCATCAAACAACAGAAGACTTGCTGGGATTTTATGTTTATTGATAAATGAAATTAGATTGATTGTATGCCTTGTATTATCAAGAGCCTGTCTTGTTGGGACAAACCCCACTTGATCTGCATCAATCAGATGGGTCATGTATGAGTTCAACCTGACTGCTAGTATCTTCGCAAATAGCTTGATGTCTGCATTAAGAAGTGAAATTAGGCTAGTACAATGATTGCTTTTTTTAAAGAATCTGCATGGAAGCACCTAATATTATTCTATTGAAGACAGCAACCTGGTGGGGAGCCAATAAACCAGAAAAAGATTTAGAATAGGACATGGGGAAACCATCAGGCCCTGGTTTATGCATTTTTAAAGCCGCGCCTAGTTCCTTGACTGAAATGGGGGAGTTTACATCATCTATAGCTGAATTTGAAAGTTTAGGAAGGTTACAGGTGTCTAAATAGTCTTGGCAACTTCAGACGGCAGATAAGGACCTGCGGGTTCCACCTGGTTGTAATGCGAATTATAGTAATTGTAGAAAGATTAATTGATGGAAGCCTGATCGTAGTTAAGAACATTTGAGTCATTTTGAGAGCAAATATAGTTTGTGAGGCTCTTTCTGCTCTGAGATTGGCTGCTAGAAGAGAGTCTGGTTTGTTACGCTTTTTGTAGAATTTTTAATTCAAGTATCTAAGTGATTTTTGTGTGCATTCCACAAGAAGGGACTGAAGTTCACCCCTGATACTTTGAATCATATTAAAGACATTAGAGGAATGGGATTGTTTTTGAATTTGTTCAAGCTGTTTTAATTGAGAGGTGAGTGTTGTCATTCTCTCATTCTGTTGCTTTTTTTCTGTGAGTGGTGTATTTAATTATTGCTGCTCTAACAACAGCCTTGTGTGCTTCCCAAATGATGGGGAGAGGAATATCATCAGTGACATTGTTGTTGAAATAATCTTCTATTTGAGATCTAATGTGGGCTTTAAAATGCAGGATGCGAAGGAGAGTTTAATTCAACCTCCATGGGAGGTTGCCTTTGTTAGAGTTCAAGGGATTAATGGATGCCAAAACTATTGAGAGTTCTGACCAAACATTAGTGATAATGTCTACTTTCAACAGCGTTTGTAATAACCGACTACATCCCAGCATCATTTCAATATGTGAGGAAGAACCATGAGTATTAGAAAAAAGTGTAATCTCTGGAAGTCAGATTATATGCCCGCCAGGTATCAAAAGGGCCATGTGTTTCCTAAGATTTCACGGTGGTTGGCGATGTGTAAGTGAACGGTTTGGGCAGCTTCAATCTAGATCAGATGAAATCAAAGAATTAAAGTCCCCGCCCACCAAAAGAATGCCTCTATGGATAAATTGTATTTCAGCAAAAAGTTTACGAAAAAAGCCATTTTGCCCTACATTTGGGGCATACAAGTTCACAAGGGTCGCAATCTGTGGTCCCAGTTGACATACCAAAATTATGTATTGCCCATCCTTATCCACTTTGGTGGAAAGGATCTGGGAGGGAACTGTGGCAGAATTGCTACCCTATTCTTTTTTGAGGTGGAGATGAATACAAAATGGTGGGGTATCACCTAGATTCTAATGAGGGGTGATACAATTTTTTAAAATGAGTTTCCTGGAGTAACACAATATCCCCCTAAAAGGTATTAAGTGTTTTATATAAGAGAGAACGCTTGTGGGGGGAGTTTAATCCCTTAACATTCATGGAGATCATGTTTAAAGGCATATTAATAGAGTAAGATACCTGTGTGCCCTATCTGATCCAATTTCAAAATCAAATGTCCAAAATACGTGGATAAAAATAACTAAGCAAAAATAAACATGGTATTGAAGACAGGGAGGTACAAATTAGGAAGGAAGGGGTGTGTGTGTGGGGGGGTATGTGAACAAATACAGACCTCACCTAGGAGGTAGAGGTTAACAGAATTTGGGTCCTGTAGGGAAAGGAAGGGGTAGGGTAGCTTTGACTAAAACCTAGTGGACCCAGGTGTTGGGAGGGCTATATAAAATAAATTGAGCTATAATTATTAGTCAATGACAGCTGTAGAAATTGGGTAGCTCTCAAAAAGGTCCCAACTTTGAGAGGGGTGACAAAGCTCGAGTGGACTAAGAATTATCCCCACCGGAATCAGAATGAAAAACTGGGAACTAGAGACTACACATTGATTAACAATAAAACACCTGTCCAGAAAAAACATTAAAGCAAAACAATAACCTTGGTGAAATTGTTACGATAAGGTATTAAACTGCAAGATGAAAAAATGCAGAGAGTAAAGAAGGTACCAATGCCCGTCAGCACCATACAATCAGGTCATGGGAGGTATGGGGCATAGAATGGTGGTGGCTTATTGCCACCAATATACTATGGGCTACATACCAAGGCATAAACAATGCCTCCAAGATGTCCGTGATCATGTATAGCAAGTACAGAAAGGGATAACAGTATAAAGCAGGACCACCAGATACCTGATTAAAGTTCAAAGTTAAGGCCTTGACAGACTACAGGAGGAGGAGCCAATGTCTGTTGTGGAAAACTGGATTCTATTAATTAGATCCTTCCCTTCTGTAGGATCTCTAACCGACACTAAGTGACCATTCACATCAACTATTAGGCAAAATGGGAAACCCCACTTGTATTTATAACCATTGTCACAAAGAATTTTGGTGGTGTCTCGTAATTCCCTTCACTTGATAATAGTTGAAGGAGCCAAATCTTGAAAGATCTGCAGGTAGGAAACTTTAAAAAGTATACGGGGCATCAATCTGCTAGAGGTAGACACCAGTTCCTGAGCTTTGAAGGACAAGAATTTCAGCACCACATCTCTGGGGGGGGGGGGGGGGGTCGCCATCTTTGGGCTTTGGTCAGAGGGCTCTGTGAGCATGTTCAATTTGCAAAGGTTGCTCCAATACGGGCAGGGACTAACATCCAAAACACGTGAGATAGGTATGATTCAAAGTCTTGGGGAGCCACAGACTCAGGCACATTCCAAATTCAGAGGTTGCATCTTATTTCCCTGTTTTCAAGATAATTTTTTTTGTCTCTAAGAAATTCCACTTCCTAGGTATAGATAATTAATATCTTGAGAGAATTCCAACATACCGTCTGGTTAGATTCAACTTTAGATTCCACAGCGGCAGTGTGGTTGGTGAGGGAAAACAAATCACTGCGTAGGTCAGCAAATAGTTGTTGGAAATTGGAAGTAAGGGTTTTACTTAGGTCATCCATCATGGCCTGAATATCATTTTTAGTTACAAAAGAGTTCCCATTTGGAATGTCTGTAACTAAGGATCCCGCCGGGAAAGCCATAAGTGAATCCAATGAGTGTTGTGGGGCCGGATGATAGAGCTGTTGCATTATTCCTTTTTGGGAATTCTTCTTCACCTTGTTATAGTTTTTAGACATGGTAAGATAGCGTCAATACAGATGTTGTAAATAGGCAAAACATTAAAGGTTCAGGGTGAATAGAAGAGGAGTGATATTACAACATGTCAGATAGAGGTGAGCCTCCCGTTATGAGAACTGCTACCAAAAATATAACTGGAGAAGCAATGAAGGGAGCAGTTACATGAACAATGAACTAGGGTGTAATATCGTATAAGAGCCACTAGATGGTGTAGAAGATACTTTAATGAAAAATATTAGCGTCCTAAGGAATCCAGTATAGAGTGTACTGTAGAAACTTTAGAAAGTTACTGAGATTCAGAAGGAAGCTGGGCTTGAGATATCAAGTACAGTATATATGTGCAGCAAAAGAGAACATGGAAATTGGCTCCCGTTTTCCTTTGTAGAAAGATAAGAGAGTACCCTGAGACGGTAAAGCTCACCTGGCGTTTCAATGCCTTGAGACCTGGAGTCCAGTTAGAAGAATGTTGTTTTACTGTCAGAAACCCCTTGGTGAGCCAAAGATAACATTTAGGCGGCATGTGGTGTTCCGTGTCACAGAGGACAAGTGCCAGGTGTATGGGGGCTGATGAATCTGCAGAAAATAAAAGAAGACAGGTCACTAGGTCACTGGCAGGTTCTTTACTATTTCCTTCTATGCTGACCTGAGACGGAGGCCGTAGATGAGGGCAGCATGTGGCAGAAGAAGCGACAGTTGGTGGAGCTGGGAGAGGCAGAAGGGTAGGGGGAGCTGGTGCAAAACCTCCTGACCAGACGGAAAGGTCAGGCAACTTCCGGCTTGCTCTTCATTGCAGATCTCCCCCTGGACTTGAGCTGCTGCACACGGCTACAGTGCTATGTAGCACTCACCTGTCCTCCAAGATGGCTGCCATCTCCGTAGTCCTGTACAGATGCTGTGCTATGTTTCTCTGGCCATACCTCTGCAGCACTTTAACTTTGCAGTCACAAGAATGCCGCCATACACCCCTCCAGCGCTCAGAGCGGAAACTTCGATGCTCGGGGAGAATACCGCCCTGCTGAATTGCAGTCCTGACGCAGTCTCAGCAGTGACCAATGAGGCTGAGAACGAGGACCCAGCACGCTCCAGGTTGGTGGGCCACAACCCGCAGGAATACCCATTTCCCAGCTCTGCAGCTTTGACCCTCCAGAGCCAGGTACGTACTGTGATCTGGGGAAGACTCTGACTGGACAAAATAAGGGGAATATGCATCTAATATAGCCCGACAAAGCCAAGCTTCAGCTGGAGCTCCTCCGAAGTGTATCCATCCTGCACACCTGCTAGGTCACGCCCCCATTTTGCAAGAATTTTTAAGATATCCTAAATACTGTAATCAAAACTTTATATATGCTTGTATACAATGAAATGTTATTTTACTCCAGACAATCTGGATAATACGGAACTGTATTATATCCATTGAATGCTTATCTTGAGAGAAAAAAGACAATCACAATGAATGACTAAGTTTATAGATAGGGTTAGGGCCATAACTAGGGGTGTACGACTGGTGCCTCCACCCAGGATGCAGGGCTGTTATGGCTCTTGTATTTGGTTTGCAGGGTACATCGATGGTACCCTGAAGCTTGGAGAGACATCTTGGTTATTAAGATGTGCACATAATGATGTAACGGGGGGAAGAGGACAGGCCCATAGTGTATTAATGTCCTGTATATGCACAACATAAAATCTAGACAATAGACCTACAGTAGCAAGATTAATGAAGAAATTGTTGCTGTATATATGTTTATAATAGCTTTATGCTCCATGGAGCCTTTCCGTCAAGCTTTTCAGACCTTTTGCTATAACATTCTTAGGGCCTATCTCTACACCTAGTTTCCTTGACAAGCTCTCTACTTCTCTCCACTACTTTGCCCTGGAGTCTATGATTCAGCTTACAATTTCTACCACCATCTCCCCTTATCATTCAGCTTACTTCTCCCTTCCTTTTCTCTTGTTACACCATAAACCAGTGGGCAGTTTTGCTTACTTCTACTTTCTACAGTATAAGTCATGCCCATTGGTTCCCCTTAATTAATATATTGTTTATTTTTGCATTATACTTGCCCTTTCATATTTTTCATAGGTCTTTTTGTGGTTTTACCTGTCTGCTCATTATATGGGTTATGCACCTACATGTACTATTGTGTCTTTACGTTTGTGTATCAAAAACTTTTACTATAGAACATTATTTTTTTTATACCTGAGACAGATGTTCTACGCCATTGTCTTTCCAATCCACTAGATTGAATAGTTCACCATGAAAAAGTTTTGAGTATAGAATGTTTTTGCCTGAAAACTATAATTGGGTAAATATAAAATGTCTTCTTTTTCTTCCAACTGAATAATCCGTATGTGAATTTATTATGCTTAGTTTTTCACTCCCTGTGTATATATCTATGTAAGGATTCTTAATTTAAAATCTAATGTGGAAGATTTATCCTTTTTTCTTTACTGTTATAGACTATAAGCTATATATAGCTATGTATGTGCCAGAAAGAGAATTGGTGCCCCCCTTTCATTTTTCCAATAAGGACATTAGGTGCATGCCCAGCAGGGATGGGGCATGACATATACACACACAATTAACGAACAATGCAAGAAAATGGATGTGGACACAAATCCTTTTTATACCACATTCATGCGATCAATATTAGAGTTTGTTGCCATTCAGCCACACCCCTCATAAAATAACACATTTCAATATACTGTCACACCCATGACTCAAACCCACAACCTACTGATACCAGCCAAACACCCCATCCACCGAGTCAGTTTATCCCAAATAAAAACTAGGATATTCATAACTATATGAAGCTACCTGTACCCCATAAAAAATGACCAGCACCATAATCAAGCAGATCCATGCAGTGTGCGGCCACACATCCAATCCCTTGCAGCTACAGACTACATAGATTTTCCCACCCGCAACGCTGATCATCCCTTCACAAAGGACAAAGTAAGCTTCAAGTAAATAAAATCCTCCAGCTTAGAATTCTTTAGCTCTCTATGCAAGGGTGGATAGCTCAATGAATAGAGTGTCTAACTGCAATGTCATAGTCAATGGGTTTGAATCCCGGGCACATCAGCATACTGAATGTAATAAAAGACAGTGTGACTGAATAACAAAGAGTTATCAAGTCAAGTCCATGTATGCTGTATAGGTATTAGTGACAAAAGTGGTGGGTGTAGGAGATAAGGGCAGTCAGGAGATGCTGGTCTTCAAAAAGGGAGTAGCTGCATGAGAAAGTAATTAGATCATTCATAATTGACAAGTGCTGCCAACAGCGTCTCCCTACCCTGCAGTGCACACTCCGCACACACTTGGTTATGGCACTTATGCAACCAATATACTGTAGATATTTCCAGTGAACATATGTCTATGGAGTTGAGACTGACATGAACATTCTTCCTATGGTCATTTGTGTCCAACAATTTTTGGTTATATTTTTTGAATATATAGATTTTTTGCATAGGTTTATTTTTATTTTAACTTTTCATTTCTGAAATAGATGAGTCAACATATTGATATTTTTTTTATTTGTTATCATTTTAAATTTAAAAAAAATTCATGATTTTTGTATATGGTGGTTGTTTATATAAGTATGAGGAAGCAGTTTCTTATTTTGTTACTTTATTATTATTTTTTAATCACTTGGTCATTATTGCATTTAGTGCAGATTCCATGAGGGCAGTTTCAGTGGAGAGGATAGCCAGACTGGAATGGGTCAAGCAGTGAGTGGAAGTGAAGAAAGGCAGTAAGGCTGTTGTAGACAATATGCTCAAGGAGTTTGTAGGCAAAAGAGAGGAGAGAGATTGGTCGGTAGTTGGAGAGGGTGTTAAAATAAAGGGTAGGTTTTTAAGAATGGGGAGACAAGTGCATGCTGGAAGGTAGAGGAGACAGTGCCTGATGAGTGGGAGAGATTGAGGCGGTGGGCAAGATGCGAAAAGGCAGAAGGAGAGAAGTAGAAGTGGGAGATGATAGTGTCATGTTGTGACGTGGAACAGATAACTTCCTCTCCAGATATACTGTATGGGAGAAAGAATTACAAAATAAGAAAAGAATGAGGTGAGTTCAGAAAGCTTTTATACACCTGGCTCTTCAAGTATATATTTTAAATTGTTTTTAGTACTAAAACATAACTTTTAATTGTTTATATCTTAAAAGGATATTTTATCCACATTATACACAGGGGCATAGCCAGAACTTTGTGGGCCTCATAGCAACACTTTGAAGGGACCCAGGTCCCAGTGGTTCTAGAGGGAGACTTCTCTGCAGCAGTTGGTAATTTTATGCCCTATAATAGTGCCTAGTTAATTTTCTGACCATAGTAGAGCCTTTTTTAATGTTATGCCCCATAGAAGTGACCTAGTTTCTTTTATGAATCGTAGTAGTGCTTAAGTTCACCGTATGTCACATTTCAGAGCTGCCAGTACACATTATGCCACAAAGTACCCACAATTCACATTATGATATATAGTGCTCCCCGTTCATATTGTGCCTCATTACAGTGCCCAGGTTCATATTATATAACATTAAAAAGCCCTCCAGTTCATTTTATACCACACTACAATGAGCAGGTCCTGGGGCACACCTAGATATATTGCAGGCCCCAAGGAAAAAGTTTGAAAGGACTTCTACGTAGAGATGAGCGGGTTCGGTTTCTCTGAAACCGAACCCGCACGAACTTCATGTTTTTTTTACGGGTCCGAGCAGACTCGGATCCTCCCGCCTTGCTCGGTTAACCCGAGCGCGCCCGAACGTCATCATGACGCTGTCGGATTCTCGCGAGACTCGGATTCTATATAAGGAGCCGCGCGTCGCCGCCATTTTCACACGTGCATTGAGATTGATAGGGAGAGGACGTGGCTGGCGTCCTCTCCATTAGAAATTAGATTAGAAGAGAGAGAGAGATTGTGCAGAGTCAGACAGAGTTTACCACAGTGACCAGTGCAGTTGTTGTTAGTTAACTTTTATTTATTTTAATATAATATATCCGTTCTCTGCTATATCCGTTCTCTGCCTGAAAAAAAACGATACACAGCAGCAGCCAGTCACACAGTGTGACTCAGTCTGTGTGCACTCAGCTCAGCCCAGTGTGCTGCACATCAATGTATAAAAGGCAAAGCTTATAATAATTGTGGGGGAGACTGGGGAGCACTGCAGGTTGTTATAGCAGGAGCCCCCAGGAGTACATAATATTATATTAATTTAAAATTAAACAGTGCACACTTTTGCTGCAGGAGTGCCACTGCCAGTGTGACTAGTGGTGACCAGTGCCTGACCACCAGTATAGTAGTATATTGTTGTATGTATTGTATACTATCTCTTTATCAACCAGTCTATATTAGCAGCAGACACAGTACAGTGCGGTAGTTCACGGCTGTGGCTACCTCTGTGTCGGCAGTCGGAACTCGGCAGGCAGTCCGTCCATCCATAATTGTATTACAATATATACCACCTAACC
The DNA here is from genome assembly GCF_028390025.1 of Pseudophryne corroboree. Taxonomy (NCBI): domain Eukaryota; kingdom Metazoa; phylum Chordata; class Amphibia; order Anura; family Myobatrachidae; genus Pseudophryne; species Pseudophryne corroboree. The sequence goes on from NC_086445.1 coordinate 329,356,384, forward strand.
GTGGTATTTTTTTTTCTTTCTTTATACCGTCGTCATAGTGTCATACTAGTTGTTACGAGTATACTACTATCTCTTTATCAACCAGTGTACAGTGCGGTAGTTCACGGCTGTGGCTACCTCTGTGTCGGCAGTCGGCAGGCAGTCCGTCCATCCATAATTGTATTATTATTATAATATATACCACCTAACCGTGGTTTTTTTTTCATTCTTTATACCGTCATAGTGTCATACTAGTTGTTACGAGTATACCACTATCTCTTTATCAACCAGTGTACAGTGCGGTAGTTCACGGCTGTGGCTACCTCTGTGTCGGCAGTCGGCAGGCAGTCCGTCCATCCATAATTGTATTATTATTATAATATATACCACCTAACCGTGGTTTTTTTTTCATTCTTTATACCGTCGTCATAGTGTCATACTAGTTGTTACGAGTATACTACTATCTCTTTATCAACCAGTGTACAGTGCGGTAGTTCACGGCTGTGGCTACCTCTGTGTCGGCAGTCGGCAGGCAGTCCGTCCATCCATAATTGTATTATTATTATAATATATACCACCTAACCGTGGTTTTTTTTCATTCTTTATACCGTCGTCATAGTGTCATACTAGTTGTTACGAGTATACTACTATCTCTTTATCAACCAGTGTACAGTGCGGTAGTTCACGGCTGTGGCTACCTCTGTGTCGGCAGTCGGCAGGCAGTCCGTCCATCCATAATTGTATTATTATTATAATATATACCACCTAACTGTGGTATTTTTTTTTCTTTCTTTATACCGTCGTCATAGTGTCATACTAGTTGTTACGAGTATACTACTATCTCTTTATCAACCAGTGTACAGTGCGGTAGTTCACGGCTGTGGCTACCTCTGTGTCGGCAGTCGGCAGGCAGTCCGTCCATCCATAATTGTATTATTATTATAATATATACCACCTAACTGTGGTATTTTTTTTTCTTTCTTTATACCGTCGTCATAGTGTCATACTAGTTGTTACGAGTATACTACTATCTCTTTATCAACCAGTGTACAGTGCGGTAGTTCACGGCTGTGGCTACCTCTGTGTCGGCAGTCGGCAGGCAGTCCGTCCATCCATAATTGTATTATTATTATAATATATACCACCTAACCGTGGTTTTTTTTTCATTCTTTATACCGTCGTCATAGTGTCATACTAGTTGTTACGAGTATACTACTATCTCTTTATCAACCAGTGTACAGTGCGGTAGTTCACGGCTGTGGCTACCTCTGTGTCGGCAGTCGGCAGGCAGTCCGTCCATCCATAATTGTATTATTATTATAATATATACCACCTAACTGTGGTATTTTTTTTTCTTTCTTTATACCGTCGTCATAGTGTCATACTAGTTGTTACGAGTATACTACTATCTCTTTATCAACCAGTGTACAGTGCGGTAGTTCACGGCTGTGGCTACCTCTGTGTCGGCAGTCGGCAGGCAGTCCGTCCATCCATAATTGTATTATTATTATAATATATACCACCTAACCGTGGTTTTTTTTTCATTCTTTATACCGTCGTCATAGTGTCATACTAGTTGTTACGAGTATACTACTATCTCTTTATCAACCAGTGTACAGTGCGGTAGTTCACGGCTGTGGCTACCTCTGTGTCGGCACTCGGCAGGCAGTCCGTCCATCCATAATTGTATTATTATTATAATATATACCACCTAACCGTGGTTTTTTTTCATTCTTTATACCGTCGTCATAGTGTCATACTAGTTGTTACGAGTATACTACTATCTCTTTATCAACCAGTGTACAGTGCGGTAGTTCACGGCTGTGGCTACCTCTGTGTCGGCAGTCGGCAGGCAATCCGTCCATCCATAATTGTATTATTATTATAATATATACCACCTAACTGTGGTATTTTTTTTTCTTTCTTTATACCGTCGTCATAGTGTCATACTAGTTGTTACGAGTATACTACTATCTCTTTATCAACCAGTGTACAGTGCGGTAGTTCACGGCTGTGGCTACCTCTGTGTCGGCAGTCGGCAGGCAGTCCGTCCATCCATAATTGTATTATTATTATAATATATACCACCTAACCGTGGTTTTTTTATACCACCTAACCGTGGCAGTCCGTCCATAATTGTATACTAGTATCCAATCCATCCATCTCCATTGTTTACCTGAGGTGCCTTTTAGTTCTGCCTATAAAATATGGAGAACAAAAAAGTTGAGGTTCCAAAATTAGGGAAAGATCAAGATCCACTTCCACCTCGTGCTGAAGCTGCTGCCACTAGTCATGGCCGAGACGATGAAATGCCAGCAACGTCGTCTGCCAAGGCCGATGCCCAATGTCATAGTACAGAGCATGTCAAATCCAAAACACCAAATATCAGAAAAAAAAGGACTCCAAAACCTAAAATAAAATTGTCGGAGGAGAAGCGTAAACTTGCCAATATGCCATTTACCACACGGAGTGGCAAGGAACGGCTGAGGCCCTGGCCTATGTTCATGGCTAGTGGTTCAGCTTCACATGAGGATGGAAGTACTCAGCCTCTCGCTAGAAAACTGAAAAGACTCAAGCTGGCAAAAGCACCGCAAAGAACTGTGCGTTCTTTGAAATCCCAAATCCACAAGGAGAGTCCAATTGTGTCGTTTGCGATGCCTGACCTTCCCAACACTGGACGTGAAGAGCATGCGCCTTCCACTATTTGCATGCCCCCTGCAAGTGCTGGAAGGAGCACCCGCAGTCCAGTTCCTGATAGTCAGATTGAAGATGTCAGTGTTGAAGTACACCAGGATGAGGAGGATATGGGTGTTGCTGGCGCTGGGGAGGAAATTGACCAGGAGGATTCTGATGGTGAGGTGGTTTGTTTAAGTCAGGCACCCGGGGAGACACCTGTTGTCCGTGGGAGGAATATGGCCGTTGACATGCCAGGTGAAAATACCAAAAAAATCAGCTCTTCGGTGTGGAGGTATTTCACCAGAAATGCGGACAACAGGTGTCAAGCCGTGTGTTCCCTTTGTCAAGCTGTAATAAGTAGGGGTAAGGACGTTAACCACCTCGGAACATCCTCCCTTATACGTCACCTGCAGCGCATTCATAATAAGTCAGTGACAAGTTCAAAAACTTTGGGTGACAGCGGAAGCAGTCCACTGACCAGTAAATCCCTTCCTCTTGTAACCAAGCTCACGCAAACCACCCCACCAACTCCCTCAGTGTCAATTTCCTCCTTCCCCAGGAATGCCAATAGTCCTGCAGGCCATGTCACTGGCAAGTCTGACGAGTCCTCTCCTGCCTGTGATTCCTCCGATGCATCCTTGCGTGTAACGCCTACTGCTGCTGGCGCTGCTTTTGTTGCCGCTGGGAGTCGATGGTCATCCCAGAGGGGAAGTCGTAAGCCCACTTGTACTACTTCCAGTAAGCAATTGACTGTTCAACAGTCCTTTGCGAGGAAGATGAAATATCACAGCAGTCATCCTACTGCAAAGCGGATAACTGAGTCCTTGACAACTATGTTGGTGTTAGACGTGCGTCCGGTATCCGCCGTTAGTTCACAGGGAACTAGACAATTTATTGAGGCAGTGTGCCCCCGTTACCAAATACCATCTAGGTTCCACTTCTCTAGGCAGGCGATACCGAGAATGTACACGGACGTCAGAAAAAGACTCACCAGTGTCCTAAAAAATGCAGTTGTACCCAATGTCCACTTAACCACGGACATGTGGACAAGTGGAGCAGGGCAGGGTCAGGACTATATGACTGTGACAGCCCACTGGGTAGATGTATGGACTCCCGCCGCAAGAACAGCAGCGGCGGCACCAGTAGCAGCATCTCGCAAACGCCAACTCTTTCCTAGGCAGGCTACGCTTTGTATCACCGCTTTCCAGAATACGCACACAGCTGAAAACCTCTTACGGCAACTGAGGAAGATCATCGCGGAATGGCTTACCCCAATTGGACTCTCCTGTGGATTTGTGGCATCGGACAACGCCAGCAATATTGTGTGTGCATTAAATATGGGCAAATTCCAGCACGTCCCATGTTTTGCACATACCTTGAATTTGGTGGTGCAGAATTTTTTTAAAAACGACAGGGGCGTGCAAGAGATGCTGTCGGTGGCCAGAAAAATTGCGGGACACTTTCGGCGTACAGGCACCACGTACAGAAGACTGGAGCACCACCAAAAACTACTGAACCTGCCCTGCCATCATCTGAAGCAAGAAGTGGTAACGAGGTGGAATTCAACCCTCTATATGCTTCAGAGGTTGGAGGAGCAGCAAAAGGCCATTCAAGCCTATACAATTGAGCACGATATAGGAGATGGAATGCACCTGTCTCAAGTGCAGTGGAGAATGATTTCAACGTTGTGCAAGGTTCTGATGCCCTTTGAACTTGCCACACGTGAAGTCAGTTCAGACACTGCCAGCCTGAGTCAGGTCATTCCCCTCATCAGGCTTTTGCAGAAGAAGCTGGAGGCATTGAAGAAGGAGCTAACACGGAGCGATTCCGCTAGGCATGTGGGACTTGTGGATGCAGCCCTTAATTCGCTTAACAAGGATTCACGGGTGGTCAATCTGTTGAAATCAGAGCACTACATTTTGGCCACCGTGCTCGATCCTAGATTTAAAGCCTACCTTGGATCTCTCTTTCCGGCAGACACAGGTCTGCTGGGGTTGAAAGACCTGCTGGTGACAAAATTGTCAAGTCAAGCGGAACGCGACCTGTCAACATCTCCTCCTTCACATTCTCCCGCAACTGGGGGTGCGAGGAAAAGGCTCAGAATTCCGAGCCCACCCGCTGGCGGTGATGCAGGGCAGTCTGGAGCGACTGCTGATGCTGACATCTGGTCCGGACTGAAGGACCTGACAACGATTACGGACATGTCGTCTACTGTCACTGCATATGATTCTCTCAACATTGATAGAATGGTGGAGGATTATATGAGTGACCGCATCCAAGTAGGCACGTCACACAGTCCGTACTTATACTGGCAGGAAAAAGAGGCAATTTGGAGGCCCTTGCACAAACTGGCTTTATTCTACCTAAGTTGCCCTCCCACAAGTGTGTACTCCGAAAGAGTGTTTAGTGCCGCCGCTCACCTTGTCAGCAATCGGCGTACGAGGTTACATCCAGAAAATGTGGAGAAGATGATGTTCATTAAAATGAATTATAATCAATTCCTCCGCGGAGACATTGACCAGCAGCAATTGCCTCCACAAAGTACACAGGGAGCTGAGATGGTGGATTCCAGTGGGGACGAATTGATAATCTGTGAGGAGGGGGATGTACACGGTGATATATCGGAGGGTGAAGATGAGGTGGACATCTTGCCTCTGTAGAGCCAGTTTGTGCAAGGAGAGATTAATTGCTTCTTTTTTGGGGGGGGTCCAAACCAACCCGTCATATCAGTCACAGTCGTGTGGCAGACCCTGTCACTGAAATGATGGGTTGGTTAAAGTGTGCATGTCCTGTTTTGTTTATACAACATAAGGGTGGGTGGGAGGGCCCAAGGATAATTCCATCTTGCACCTCTTTTTTCTTTTCTTTTTCTTTGCATCATGTGCTGATTGGGGAGGGTTTTTTGGAAGGGACATCCTGCGTGACACTGCAGTGCCACTCCTAGATGGGCCCGGTGTTTGTGTCGGCCACTAGGGTCGCTTATCTTTCTCACACAGTCAGCTACCTCATTGCGCCTCTTTTTTTCTTTGCGTCATGTGCTGTTTGGGGAGGGTTTTTTGGAAGGGACATCCTGCGTGACACTGCAGTGCCACTCCTAGATGGGCCCGGTGTTTGTGTCGGCCACTAGGGTCGCTTATCTTACTCACACAGCGACCTCGGTGCAAATTTTAGGACTAAAAATAATATTGTGAGGTGTGATGTGTTCAGAATAGGCTGAAAATGAGTGTAAATTATGTTTTTTGAGGTTAATAATACTTTGGGATCAAAATTACCCCCAAATTCTATGATTTAAGCTGTTTTTTAGGGTTTTTTGAAAAAAACACCCGAATCCAAAACACACCCGAATCCGACAAAAAAAATTCGGTGAGGTTTTGCCAAAACGCGGTCGAACCCAAAACACGGCCGCGGAACCGAACCCAAAACCAAAACACAAAACCCGAAAAATTTCAGGCGCTCATCTCTACTTCTACGTACCACCCAATGGTGAAAAATGTATATAACACATGTAACTTTGACAGGGAAGGTTGGTTCCTCTCAGCTCTGGGCCCCAGAGCAACTGCAATGCCTGCACCTATGGTAGCTACGCCTTTGAGTATACATAAGGCAAACAATTGTCAAGTGAAAATATAGATGTAGACTACAAATGTGCTCAAAGTTATGGAATAAAGTGGTTTAAAACAAAAGATGTCCGCTAAGTCTTTATTTACTGTGTATTTATTTACTGTCTCAACTGTTTGATCTTTCACAGATCTTTGCAACTTAGTATCTTTAGTTAGTCAATTTTTCAGTTACTGGATACTGTTATTGTATTGTTACTTTTATACTGACACAATATCAATGTTGCTGTTTATGTTACTGTTTATAATATTACTTTTATATTAAATCAATATCAATGTTGCTGTTTGTAGATGTTTCCTTTAAGTGTTCTGTCAGTCATTTTAATGGGGAATGAAAAGTTCACATATTGGGGTATATTTACTAAGGTGTGACATTTTTTAGAAGTGGAGATGTTGCCCATAGCAACCAATCAGATTTTATCTAATATCTTCTAGAAGAAGCTAGATAAATGTTAAGTGGAATCCAATTGGTTGCTATGGGACAAACAGCACTTCTAAAAAAATTCAAACATAAGTAAATATATAAATTAATGAAAAGGTCCTCAGTAAAAAACTAGAGAAAATAGAGGAAGAAGTAATCAAAAATAAAGAACATAAGTTCATGAGAGATAAAAGGGATTATGAAAACAATAAGGTAAAAAACTGGTCAAGAATTCCCCCACAGAATAGGGGAAGAATACCATACCGTTCTAGGGATTGGTCTAGGGATAATAATCCCAGAAACAGATCTGTTTCTTACCACAAACCCAGGTTCCATTCCAAACAAGAAACCATGAGAACAGAGAATCGCTTCTTGCCTTTGGAAGTGCCCACTACAAGCACAACCAATAGTGAGGATACTCACCATTTTTTAGACCGAAGACCACAGAGACCGTACAGGGACAGAGACCAACATGGAAGAATAAAGGAAAGTATTCACACAGCATCACCATTAAAACGAAGATTCCGAGACGAGGAAAACGAGGAGGAAGAAAACGAAAATCCAAGAAAAAGATACACCAAATAATGGATCCAAAAGAAAAAGGCATATTCAATCTGTCCTCCCATGTTCTAACGCAGCCACAGATTTCCCTACTCAGCAAGGGCACAACCTTTGCACCCTCACAAAAACCAGACAAGTTCCAGACATTCATAGATTTAAATAAATACGTTTGAAACCTGACTCTCAAACGGCACTTTGCCAGACAGGATACAGCCATTCAGACTAACTATAATGCATCAAAATCAGGACTAAAACCGACATCGAAATTCTATCCGTTGGAATCTAAAGGCTCCTATATCAACATTTTTTATGACCTGGTAAAAAAGGATCTAATCGAAGGAGAGGTTCCACAAACGAAAAAATGTAACCTCAGTAACTCCGAGAAACATGCCATGAAAGAACTTCAAGATAATGACAGGATCATTCTCAGACCGGCGGATAAAGGTGGAGGCCTGGTCGTACAGAACAGAGATGACTATCTCAAGGAAGCACAAAGACTCCTAAGTGATACCACGTCATACAAGAAACAACCAAAAGACCCCACAGAGGGATTCACGGAGGAATTGAGGGTGATTCTCGTTGCAGGACTACATAAACATCTAATTACCAAGGATGAATTCCAGTACCTCATGAATCACAACCCCATTGTTCCAATCTTTTATCACTTGCCCAAGATACATAAACAGTTGGACTGTCCACCAGGAAGACCGATCATAGCTGGCATTGATTCTCTAACGTCACACCTCTCTGAATATGTGGATATTTTTTTAAAACCACATGTACAGAATCTGCCCTCCTATTTGAAAGACACCACGAGCGTCTTGAGCCTCTTCAAAGATTTCCAATGGAAAGACACATATCTATGGACTACAATCGATGTACAAGCTTTGTATACCAGCATTACCCATGAAAAAGGAATTAATGCATGTCGGGACAAACTGGAGTCCGATCCGAACATCACTCATGATCACTGTGAATTTTCTTGGATAAAGCTTCTGTAAAAGGAGCGAAACGCTTCAGAAGTGTGGATTTTGGACCCATATATTCTTCTTGAACCTACCAATATTGCTGTTCATCGCCACCAACAATAGCCCGTCAGCAATTGAGAGGAGAGAGACCGGGACCTGGGTGCTTGCAAGCAGCACCAAAACGGTGCGGTCTCGTTGATCCCTGTGGCTGGATACCCTCGTCATCAGCGGGCGTCATTGCAGACGCTTGATCCCCTGAAACCGGGACCGCGACACAGACCTTTGGGGGCTTCAATTTGCGATACACAGCACGGACGGTTATTACACGTAAGGCTCCGTCCAGGAGCGCATTTTCATGCTTTATTTCTGTCTTTGCTGACGAGCAGTTGAATATGGAACATTGTTCATCTTTAAAAAGCACTTAAGGAACTCATATCCCTACATGGGTTACAGAAATAAATGAATGTGCATTTTAATAAGTTTAATATGCGGACTGAAGTATAGTTAAAACTATTTGTCCATTACGAGACCTGGGCATATAGTAGCTTGGCTCCACCTCCTTGTGTTAAGTCTATAGTATTTTTGATAATACTGATTATTATTGTTTTACATTGTTTATGATATTTTAGACCGGTCTAATTTTTATGTGTATTAAAACATATGAAATATAGTAAAATTTGTAGTTTGATCATTTGAACATCAGCCATACCATAATAAATAGCGCAGAGAGCTAATTGGTAAATCACTGTGAATTTATATGTTCCTTGATACAATTCATTTTAACCCATAATTATTTTAAGTTTTTAGACACCTTCTTTTTACAAGTTTGTGGCACTGCGATGGGGACGGTCTTTGCCCCGAGTTATGCTAATATTTTAATGGGTATGTGGGAACAACGGTTTATTTACAACAACACAATGTTTAAAGATAACATTCGTTTCTATAAACGCTACATAGACGACATCATCATGGTCTGGGATGGCGATTTAGGGAGTTTCAACAGTTTTATGGAGTTTATTGGTATTAATGATTTTAATTTAAAATTCACCTGTACGACAAACAAGAACCAAGTCGAGTTTCTGGACCTGATTTTGAGCTGTGACGGAGAGAAAGTAATCACGAGGAATTTTATAAAAACAGTTGACACCAATAGTTACCTACACTACGACAGTAGCCATACTATTAAATGGAAAAACAACATTCCATTCTCAACGATGTACAGGTTACGGAGGAACTGTACCACGCATGAAACCTTTACAGAACAATCCCAAATTTATGCAGACAGATTCAGAGAAAGAGGTTATCCGGAGAGGATCATTAAAGAGGCCGTTGATCGTGGCAAAGAACTGGACAGAGAAACTCTCATCCATCCAAAGAAGAAAGAAGCAAGGAAGAGCTATGTAGTACCTTTCATCACTCAATACAGTTGCGAAGAGGCAAAAATCAGAAAATCCTTTTTAAAACACTGGCACGTTTTAAAATTGGACCCTGTGCTGAAGGAAATCTTACCAGAACGTCCGCAAGTTCTATTCAGGAAATCCCGGAATTTAAAGGAAATTTTGGCACCAAGCATGATCAAAGATAAGGTGGCCACAACTCTGAGTCTTCCTAAATGTAAGGGCATGTTTAAATGTGGACATTGTATCATGTGTAAATTTGTTCACCCAAATAGGAGATCCTTTTTTAATTCTGAACAAACTAAAGAATTCAAGATGAAAGATTTCATCAACTGCAACACGACATCAGTCATATACGTAATTGAGTGTGGATGCCATCTGAAGTATGTGGGCAAGACCAAAAGACTTCTTAAACTCCGTATTCAAGAACATGTACGTAATATTAAAAACAAAATAGAAAGTCACCCACTCTCCAGACACTTCACTGAAACTCATAACTCAAGCTTGGAAACATTTACCTTCAGAGCCATTGAACACGTTAAAATAGGGCCTAGAGGGGGAGATCTACTGAAAAAATTATCTCAGAGGGAGATGTATTGGATTTTTACTCTAAACACCCTCCAACCACATGGCCATAACGAAGGCTACGAGATTGCCCCCTTTCTATGAGGTATATCGAGGTTTCCTACTAGCCTGTGCCTCGGGTCTCCCCAAAAAACAGTTTTTTCCCCTTATATAACTCCCTTAGACATTCCAATTATAGGGCCGAATGCATTACTTGTTAGGATGAGTACTAATTTTCCTTATTTTAACATTTTAGTATTTATGAGTATCAAATTATCTATGTTGTTCTTACATGTACAGTACGTCTGGTCACATTAATTATGAAGGCATAAATTTGGATTTCGTGATTGGAGTATGATCACGACCAACATTGTATGATGCATAAGCGGGAGAGATCTCGAAATACGCCCTGCTAAAAAATATTTTTAAATATTTTTAGACAATGGTTTATATCTTTATTATTATTATCTTTTACCTCTAAGTTATTCTTTTATTCTAATATACTGATTACTCATATCCATTTTTGAACTCACTGGATATATGTATATTATTTATGTGCACAATATTTATTCATATGAATTGTTGCTTAATATCTGTGATATTCCCTTTCAACTCTAATACTTCAATATTGCACTCATGACGCTATTTGTGTCACTTCCGCTATTTAGTTTGCCACTAGTTTTCCACCAGCCAGCAACAGGAAGTGATCAGTAATGCGGCTGGGTCACTGGAACGCACGCCAGCCACGTAGGCTGAGAAGATCTGACCGGAAGTGACGCGGCAGCGGCCGGGACGAGCCGCGTCACTTCCGGTTCTACGAAATCGCACGGACGATGTTTATACCTGTGTGCAGTGAAGCAAAACCCTGTATTCACCTTGAGAAACACTGCCCCACCAATGCATTATACTGTTAACTTGTAATTACTCTTGCATTTCCACAATTTACGTCCGATAAGCTACTTCCGGTTCCGGAAATGACGTGAACCGGAAGTATCAGCAATATGAAACCAAAAGTAACTATAAATATGTGTATTGTGTGTTATGATGTATTCTCCTGAGGAAGCCCTAAAGGCGAAACGCGTTGAGACTGACCTACCTACTGCCTGTATCACTAAGCTAAGATTTCTTATTTTATTTTATTTGATTTGATTTGATTTTGTATATTATATTTGCTGATTAAACACCTGATATTACTATACAAGGCAGTAGCTTGCGATTGAATGAGCCAATACATCATACTGGACCGACTTGAGCCACCTGGATATAAGTATATCTTATATGCTAGATTGAATTTTTGATTTGGTACGCAGGAAATATAGGGGAGGGTTCCCTAAGGAAACTGCGAGGTTACTACACTATATGGCGATGATCTTTGTCTCCTGATATATAGGTGGGGAACAGCCACTGAGAATAAAGAGAGACAGATAGGCCTGATTTCAAGAATCCATCCGGTACTTACATTTTATATATGTGTTTATAATATTCCGATTAATCCAAATTACTACACCATATGGCGCTTGTTCTTCTCCCCTGCCTCCACAGAATTGCATGACTGAATATACCTAGGTCATATCTTGAAGAACTGAGCAGCCACCAAAGAAGTTTGGGAGGTGTCTATAGACGGAACATTCACGACCAATTAAGTCCCAACATCTGGACTTTTGACGACCCCTTCCTTTAAAGGAACATTTGAACGTTAGACAAAGCGCACTGACCTATAAAACTCTTTCCATAAGTAAATATACCCTTACATATCTACCTATTTGCAAATAGGATATTATTTATGACTTCAATTAGTGGGTTTTTATGAAAGGAAAAGATACATACAAAGTGTATATATTTATTATTAGTTAGAATGGTGTTATTAATAACACTGATTATATTTTATTTGCCTAAGTATCTATTGTACAAATAATTCCCATTAATTAGTACCATCTTTCATGATGTACTCAAAGTTGATACATTGATATAGAATATGCCGTGTGTCTATTTAAAATTTATAATGCAACTTATATCCTCTGCTAGTATGGCTTATGATGATTGTCAGTGTGTTTTTATAGACATTAGGGATGTGCACTTGAAATTTTTCGGGTTTTGTGTTTTGGTTTTGGGTTCGGTTCCGCGGCCGTGTTTTGGGTTCGACCGCGTTTTGGCAAAACCTCACCGAATTTTTTTTGTCGGATTCGGGTGTGTTTTGGATTCGGGTGTTTTTTTCAAAAAACCCTAAAAAACAGCTTAAATCATAGAATTTGGGGGTCATTTTGATCCCAAAGTATTATTAACATCAAAAACCATAATTTCCACTCATTTTCAGTCTATTCTGAATACCTCACACCACACAATATTATTTTTAGTCCTAAAATTTGCACCAAGGTCGCTGGATGACTAAGCTAAGCGACCCTAGTGGCCGACACAAACACCTGGCCCATCTAGGAGTGGCACTGCAGTGTCACGCAGGATGGCCCTTCCAAAAAACACTCCCCAAACAGCACATGACGCAAAGAAGAAAAAAAGAGGCGCAATGAGGTAGCTGTGTGAGTAAGCTAAGCGACCCTAGTGGCCGACACAAACACCTGGCCCATCTAGGAGTGGCACTGCAGTGTCACGCAGGATGGCCCTTCCAAAAAACACTCCCCAAACAGCACATGACGCAAAGAAGAAAAAAAGAGGCGCAATGAGGTAGCTGTGTGAGTAAGCTAAGCGACCCTAGTGGCCGACACAAACACCTGGCCCATCTAGGAGTGGCACTGCAGTGTCACGCAGGATGGCCCTTCCAAAAAACACTCCCCAAACAGCACATGACGCAAAGAAGAAAAAAAGAGGCGCAATGAGGTAGCTGTGTGAGTAAGATAAGCGACCCTAGTGGCCGACACAAACACCTGGCCCATCTAGGAGTGGCACTGCAGTGTCACGCAGGATGGCCCTTCCAAAAAACACTCCCCAAACAGCACATGACGCAAAGAAGAAAAAAAGAGGCGCAATGAGGTAGCTGTGTGAGTAAGCTAAGCGACCCTAGTGGCCGACACAAACACCTGGCCCATCTAGGAGTGGCACTGCAGTGTCACGCAGGATGGCCCTTCCAAAAAACACTCCCCAAACAGCACATGACGCAAAGAAGAAAAAAAGAGGCGCAATGAGGTAGCTGTGTGAGTAAGATAAGCGACCCTAGTGGCCGACACAAACACCTGGCCCATCTAGGAGTGTCACTGCAGTGTCACGCAGGATGGCCCTTCCAAAAAACACTCCCCAAACAGCACATGACGCAAAAAAGAAAAAAAGAGGTGCAATGAGGTAGCTGTGTGAGTAAGCTAAGCGACCCTAGTGGCCGACACAAACACCTGGCCCATCTAGGAGTGGCACTGCAGTGTCACGCAGGATGGCCCTTCCAAAAAACACTCCCCAAACAGCACATGACGCAAAGAAGAAAAAAAGAGGCGCAATGAGGTAGCTGTGTGAGTAAGCTAAGCGACCCTAGTGGCCGACATAAACACCTGGCCCATCTAGGAGTGGCACTGCAGTGTCACGCAGGATGGCCCTTCCAAAAAACACTCCCCAAACAGCACATGACGCAAAGAAGAAAAAAAGAGGCGCAATGAGGTAGCTGTGTGAGTAAGATAAGCGACCCTAGTGGCCGACACAAACACCTGGCCCATCTAGGAGTGGCACTGCAGTGTCACGCAGCATGGCCCTTCCAAAAAACACTCCCCAAACAGCACATGACGCAAAGAAGAAAAAAAGAGGCGCAATGAGGTAGCTGTGTGAGTAAGCTAAGCGACCCTAGTGGCCGACACAAACACCTGGCCCATCTAGGAGTGGCACTGCAGTGTCACGCAGGATGGCCCTTCCAAAAAACACTCCCCAAACAGCACATGACGCAAAGAAGAAAAAAAGAGGCGCAATGAGGTAGCTGTGTGAGTAAGATAAGCGACCCTAGTGGCCGACACAAACACCTGGCCCATCTAGGAGTGGCACTGCAGTGTCACGCAGGATGGCCCTTCCAAAAAACACTCCCCAAACAGCACATGACGCAAAGAAGAAAAAAAGAGGCGCAATGAGGTAGCTGTGTGAGTAAGCTAAGCGACCCTAGTGGCCGACACAAACACCTGGCCCATCTAGGAGTGGAACTGCAGTGTCACGCAGGATGGCCCTTCCAAAAAACACTCCCCAAACAGCACATGACGCAAAGAAGAAAAAAAGAGGCGCAATGAGGTAGCTGTGTGAGTAAGATAAGCGACCCTAGTGGCCGACACAAACACCTGGCCCATCTAGGAGTGTCAATGCAGTGTCACGCAGGATGGCCCTTCCAAAAAACACTCCCCAAACAGCACATGACGCAAAGAAGAAAAAAAGAGGTGCAATGAGGTAGCTGTGTGAGTAAGCTAAGCGACCCTAGTGGCCGACACAAACACCTGGCCCATCTAGGAGTGGCACTGCAGTGTCACGCAGGATGGCCCTTCCAAAAAACACTCCCCAAACAGCACATGACGCAAAGAAGAAAAAAAGAGGTGCAATGAGGTAGCTGTGTGAGTAAGATTAGCGACCCTAGTGGCCGACACAAACACCTGGCCCATCTAGGAGTGGCACTGCAGTGTCACGCAGGATGGCCCTTCCAAAAAACACTCCCCAAACAGCACATGACGCAAAGAATAAAAAAAGAGGCGCAATGAGGTAGCTGTGTGAGTAAGCTAAGCGACCCTAGTGGCCGACACAAACACCTGGCCCATCTAGGAGTGGCACTGCAGTGTCACGCAGGATGGCCCTTCCAAAAAACACTCCCCAAACAGCACATGACGCAAAGAAGAAAAAAAGAGGCGCAATGAGGTAGCTGTGTGAGTAAGATAAGCGACCCTAGTGGCCGACACAAACACCTGGCCCATCTAGGAGTGTCACTGCAGTGTCACGCAGGATGGCCCTTCCAAAAAACACTCCCCAAACAGCACATGACGCAAAGAAGAAAAAAAGAGGTGCAATGAGGTAGCTGTGTGAGTAAGCTAAGCGACCCTAGTGGCCGACACAAACACCTGGCCCATCTAGGAGTGGCACTGCAGTGTCACGCAGGATGGCCCTTCCAAAAAACACTCCCCAAACAGCACATGACGCAAAGAAGAAAAAAAGAGGCGCAATGAGGTAGTTGTGTGAGTAAGCTAAGCGACCCTAGTGGCCGACACAAACACCTGGCACATCTAGGAGTGGCACTGCAGTGTCACGCAGGATGGCCCTTCCAAAAAACACTCCCCAAACAGCACATGACGCAAAGAAGAAAAAAAGAGGCGCAATGAGGTAGCTGTGTGAGTAAGATAAGCGACCCTAGTGGCCGACACAAACACCTGGCCCATCTAGGAGTGGCACTGCAGTGTCACGCAGGATGGCCCTTCCAAAAAACACTCCCCAAACAGCACATGACGCAAAGAAGAAAAAAAGAGGCGCAATGAGGTAGCTGTGTGAGTAAGCTAAGCGACCCTAGTGGCCGACACAAACACCTGGCCCATCTAGGAGTGGCACTGCAGTGTCACGCAGGATGGCCCTTCCAAAAAACACTCCCCAAACAGCACATGACGCAAAGAAGAAAAAAAGAGGCGCAATGAGGTAGCTGTGTGAGTAAGATAAGCGACCCTAGTGGCCGACACAAACACCTGGCCCATCTAGGAGTGGCACTGCAGTGTCACGCAGGATGGCCCTTCCAAAAAACACTCCCCAAACAGCACATGATGCAAAGAAGAAAAAAAGAGGCGCAATGAGGTAGCTGTGTGAGTAAGCTAAGCGACCCTAGTGGCCGACACAAACACCTGGCCCATCTAGGAGTGGCACTGCAGTGTCACGCAGGATGGCCCTTCCAAAAAACACTCCCCAAACAGCACATGACGCAAAGAATAAAAAAAGAGGCGCAATGAGGTAGCTGTGTGAGTAAGCTAAGCGACCCTAGTGGCCGACACAAACACCTGGCCCTTCTAGGAGTGGCACTGCAGTGTCACGCAGGATGGCCCTTCCAAAAAACACTCCCCAAACAGCACATGACGCAAAGAAGAAAAAAAGAGGCGCAATGAGGTAGCTGTGTGAGTAAGATAAGCGACCCTAGTGGCCGACACAAACACCTGGCCCATCTAGGAGTGGCACTGCAGTGTCACGCAGGATGGCCCTTCCAAAAAACACTCCCCAAACAGCACATGACGCAAAGAAGAAAAAAAGAGGCGCAATGAGGTAGCTGTGTGAGTAAGCTAAGCGACCCTAGTGGCCGACACAAACACCTGGCCCTTCTAGGAGTGGCACTGCAGTGTCACGCAGGATGGCCCTTCCAAAAAACACTCCCCAAACAGCACATGACGCAAAGAAGAAAAAAAGAGGCGCAATGAGGTAGCTGTGTGAGTAAGATAAGCGACCCTAGTGGCCGACACAAACACCTGGCCCATCTAGGAGTGGCACTGCAGTGTCACGCAGGATGGCCCTTCCAAAAAACACTCCCCAAACAGCACATGACGCAAATAAAAATGAAAGAAAAAAGAGGTGCAAGATGGAATTGTCCTTGGGCCCTCCCACCCACCCTTATGTTGTATAAACAGGACATGCACACTTTAACCAACCCATCATTTCAGTGACTGGGTCTGCCACACGACTGTGACTGAAATGACGGGTTGGTTTGGACCCCCACCGAAAAAGAAGCAATTAATCTCTCCTTGCACAAACTGGCTCTACAGAGGCAAGATGTCCACCTCATCATCATCCTCCGATATATCACCGTGTACATCCCGCTCCTCACAGATTATCAATTCGTCCCCACTGGAATCCACCATCTCAGCTCCCTGTGTACTTTGTGGAGGCAATTGCTGCTGGTCAATGTCTCCGCGGAGGAATTGATTATAATTCATTTTAATGAACATCATCTTCTCCACATTTTCTGGAAGTAACCTCGTACGCAGATTGCTGACAAGGTGAGCGGCGGCACTAAACACTCTTTCGGAGTACACACTTCTGGGAGGGCAACTTAGGTAGAATAAAGCCAGTTTGTGCAAGGGCCTCCAAATTGCCTCTTTTTCCTGCCAGTATAAGTACGGACTGTCTGACGTGCCTACTTGGATGCGGTCACTCATATAATCCTCCACCATTCTTTCAATGGTGAGAGAATCATATGCAGTGACAGTAGACGACATGTCCGTAATCGTTGTCAGGTCCTTCAGTCCGGACCAGATGTCAGCATCAGCAGTCGCTCCAGACTGCCCTGCATCACCGCCAGCGGGTGGGCTCGGAATTCTGAGCCTTTTCCTCGCACCCCCAGTTGCGGGAGAATGTGAAGGAGGAGATGTTGACAGGTCGCGTTCCGCTTGACTTGACAATTTTCTCACCAGCAGGTCTTTGAACCCCAGCAGACTTGTGTCTGCCGGAAAGAGAGATCCAAGGTAGGTTTTAAATCTAGGATCGAGCACGGTGGCCAAAATGTAGTGCTCTGATTTCAACAAATTGACCACCCGTGAATCCTTGTTAAGCGAATTAAGGGCTCCATCCACAAGTCCCACATGCCTAGCGGAATCGCTCCCTTTTAGCTCCTCCTTCAATGCCTCCAGCTTCTTCTGCAAAAGCCTGATGAGGGGAATGACCTGACTCAGGCTGGCAGTTTCTGAACTGACTTCACGTGTGGCAAGTTCAAAAGGTTGCAGAACCTTGCACAACGTTGAAATCATTCTCCACTGCGCTTGAGACAGGTACATTCCACCTCCTATATCGTGCTCAATTGTATAGGCTTGAATGGCCTTTTGCTGCTCCTCCAACCTCTGAAGCATATAGAGGGTTGAATTCCACCTCGTTACCACTTCTTGCTTCAGATGATGGCAGGGCAGGTTCAGGCGTTTTTGGTGGTGCTCCAGTCTTCTGTACGTGGTGCCTGTACGCCGAAAGTGTCCCGCAATTCTTCTGGCCACCGACAGCATCTCTTGCACGCCCCTGTCGTTTTTAAAAAATTCTGCACCACCAAATTCAAGGTATGTGCAAAACATGGGACGTGCTGGAATTTGCCCATATTTAATGCACACACAATATTGCTGGCGTTGTCCGATGCCACAAATCCACAGGAGAGTCCAATTGGGGTAAGCCATTCCGCGATGATCTTCCTCAGTTGCCGTAAGAAGTTTTCAGCTGTGTGCGTATTCTGGAAACCGGTGATACAAAGCGTAGCCTGCCTAGGAAAGAGTTGGCATTTGCGAGATGCTGCTACTGGTGCCGCCGCTGCTGTTCTTGCGGCGGGAGTCCATACATCTATCCAGTGGGCTGTCACAGTCATATAGTCCTGACCCTGCCCTGCTCCACTTGTCCACATGTCCGTGGTTAAGTGGACATTGGGTACAACTGCATTTTTTAGGACACTGGTGAGTCTTTTTCTGACGTCCGTGTACATTCTCGGTATCGCCTGCCTAGAGAAGTGGAACCTAGATGGTATTTGGTAACGGGGGCACACTGCCTCAATAAATTGTCTAGTTCCCTGTGAACTAACGGCGGATACCGGACGCACGTCTAACACCAACATAGTTGTCAAGGCCTCAGTTATCCGCTTTGCAACAGGATGACTGCTGTGATATTTCATCTTCCTCGCAAAGGACTGTTGGACAGTCAATTGCTTGGTGGAAGTAGTAAAAGTGGGCTTACGACTTCCCCTCTGGGATGACCATCGACTCCCAGCAGCAACAACAGCAGCGCCAGCAGCAGTAGGCGTTACACGCAAGGATGCATCGGAGGAATCCCAGGCAGGAGAGGACTCGTCAGAATTGCCAGTGACATGGCATGCAGGACTATTGGCATTCCTGGGGAAGGAGGAAATTGACACTGAGGGAGTTGGTGGGGTGGTTTGCGTGAGCTTGGTTACAAGAGGAAGGGATTTACTGGTCAGTGGACTGCTTCCTCTGTCGCCCAAAGTTTTTGAACTTGTCACTGACTTATTATGAATGCGCTGCAGGTGACGTATAAGGGAGGATGTTCCGAGGTGGTTAACGTCCTTACCCCTACTTATTACAGCTTGACAAAGGCAACACACGGCTTGACAAATGTTGTCCGCATTTCTGGTGAAATACTTCCACACCGAAGAGCTGATTTTTTTGGTATTTTCACCAGGCATGTCAACGGCCCTATTCCTCCCACGGACAACAGGTGTCTCCCCGGGTGCCTGACTTAAACAAACCACCTCACCATCAGAATCCTCCTTGTCAATTTCCTCCCCAGCGCCAGCAACACCCATATCCTCCTCATCCTGGTGTACTTCAACACTGACATCTTCAATCTGACTATCAGGAACTGGACTGCGGGTGCTCCTTCCAGCATTGCAGGGGGCGTGCAAATGGTGGAAGGCGCATGCTCTTCACGTCCAGTGTTGGGATGGTCAGGCATCGCAACCGACACAATAGGACTCTCCTTGTGGATTTGGGATTTCGAAGAACGCACAGTTCTTTGCGGTGCTTTTGCCAGCTTGAGTCTTTACAGTTTTCTAGCGAGAGGCTGAGTGCTTCCATCCTCATGTGAAGCTGAACCACTAGCCATGAACATAGGCCAGGGCCTCAGCCGTTCCTTGCCACTCCGTGTGGTAAATGGCATATTGGCAAGTTTACGCTTCTCCTCCGACAATTTTATTTTAGATTTTGGAGTCCTTTTTTTACTGATATTTGGTGTTTTGGATTTTCCATGCTCTGTACTATGACATTGGGCATCGGCCTTGGCAGACGACGTTGCTGGCATTTCATCGTCTCGGCCATGACTAGTGGCAGCAGCTTCAGCACGAGGTGGAAGTGGATCTTGATCTTTCCCTAATTTTGGAACCTCAACATTTTTGTTCTCCATATTTTAATAGGCACAACTAAAAGGCACCTCAGGTAAACAATGGAGATGGATGGATACTAGTATACTTATGGATGGACGAGCGACTGCCGACACAGAGGTAGCTACAGCCGTGGACTACCGTACTGTGTCTGCTGCTAATATAGACTGGATGATAATGAGATGAAATCAATATATATATATATAATATCACTAGTACTGCAGCCGGACAGGTAGATATATTTATTATGTAATGACTGATGACGGACCTGCTGGACACTGTCAGCTCAGCAGCACCGCAGACTGCTACAGTAAGCTACTATAGTAGTATGTATAAAGAAGAAAGAAAAAAAAACCACGGGTAGGTGGTATACAATTATGGATGGACGAGCGACTGCCGACACAGAGGTAGCTACAGCCGTGGACTACCGTACTGGGTCTGCTGCTAATATAGACTGGATGATAATGAGATGAAATCAATATATATATATAATATCACTAGTACTGCAGCCGGACAGGTAGATATATTTATTATGTAATGACTGATGACGGACCTGCTGGACACTGTCAGCTCAGCAGCACCGCAGACTGCTACAGTAAGCTACTATAGTAGTATGTATAAAGAAGAAAGAAAAAAAAAACACGGGTAGGTGGTATACAATTATGGATGGACGAGCGACTGCCGACACAGAGGTATCTACAGCCGTGGACTACCGTACTGGGTCTGCTGCTAATATAGACTGGATGATAATGAGATGAAATCAATATATATATATAATATCACTAGTACTGCAGCCGGACAGGTAGATATATTTATTATGTAATGACTGATGACGGACCTGCTGGACACTGTCAGCTCAGCAGCACCGCAGACTGCTACAGTAAGCTACTATAGTAGTATGTATAAAGAAGAAAGAAAAAAAAACACGGGTAGGTGGTATACAATTATGGATGGACGAGCGACTGCCGACACAGAGGTAGCTACAGCCGTGGACTACCGTACTGGGTCTGCTGCTAATATAGACTGGATGATAATGAGATGAAATCAATATATATATATAATATCACTAGTACTGCAGCCGGACAGGTAGATATATTTATTATGTAATGACTGATGACGGACCTGCTGGACACTGTCAGCTCAGCAGCACCGCAGACTGCTACAGTAAGCTACTATAGTAGTATGTATAAAGAAGAAAGAAAAAAAAAAAATCCACGGGTAGGTGGTATACAATTATGGATGGACGAGCGACTGCCGACACAGAGGTAGCTACAGCCGTGGACTACCGTACTGTGTCTGCTGCTAATATAGACTGGATGATAATGAGATGAAATCAATATATATATATATAATATCACTAGTACTGCAGCCGGACAGGTAGATATATTTATTATGTAATGACTGATGACGGACCTGCTGGACACTGTCAGCTCAGCAGCACCGCAGACTGCTACAGTAAGCTACTATAGTAGTATGTATAAAGAAGAAAGAAAAAAAAAAACACGGGTAGGTGGTATACAATTATGGATGGACGAGCGACTGCCGACACAGAGGTATCTACAGCCGTGGACTACCGTACTGTGTCTGCTGCTAATATAGACTGGATGATAATGAGATGAAATCAATATATATATATATAATATCACTAGTACTGCAGCCGGACAGGTAGATATATTTATTATGTAATGACTGATGACGGACCTGCTGGACACTGTCAGCTCAGCAGCACCGCAGACTGCTACAGTAAGCTACTATAGTAGTATGTATAAAGAAGAAAGAAAAAAAAACCACGGGTAGGTGGTATACAATTATGGATGGACGAGCGACTGCCGACACAGAGGTAGCTACAGCCGTGGACTACCGTACTGGGTCTGCTGCTAATATAGACTGGATGATAATGAGATGAAATCAATATATATATATAATATCACTAGTACTGCAGCCGGACAGGTAGATATATTTATTATGTAATGACTGATGACGGACCTGCTGGACACTGTCAGCTCAGCAGCACCGCAGACTGCTACAGTAAGCTACTATAGTAGTATGTACAAAGAAGAAAAAAAAAAAAAAAACACGGGTAGGTGGTATACAATTATGGATGGACGAGCGACTGCCGACACAGAGGTAGCTACAGCCGTGGACTACCGTACTGTGTCTGCTGCTAATATAGACTGGATGATAATGAGATGAAATCAATATATATATATATATATAATATCACTAGTACTGCAGCCGGACAGGTAGATATATTTATTATGTAATGACTGATGACAGACCTGCTGGACACTGTCAGCTCAGCAGCACCGCAGACTGCTACAGTAAGCTACTATAGTAGTATGTATAAAGAAGAAAGAAAAAAAAAACACGGGTAGGTGGTATACACTTATGGATGGACGAGCGACTGCCGACACAGAGGTAGCTACAGCCGTGGACTACCGTACTGTGTCTGCTGCTAATATAGACTGGATGATAATGAGATTAAATCAATATATATTATATCACACTAGTACTGCAGCCGGACAGGTAGATATATTTATTATGTAATGACTGATGACGGACCTGCTGGACACTGTCAGCTCAGCAGTACCGCAGACTGCTACAGTAAGCTACTATAGTAGTATGTATAAAGAAGAAAGGAAAAAAAAAAAACACGGTTAGGTGGTATACAATTATGGATGGACGAGCGACTGCCGACACAGAGGTAGCTACAGCCGTGGACTACCGTACTGTGTCTGCTGCTAATATAGACTGGATGATAATGAGATGAAATCAATATATATATATATAATATCACTAGTACTGCAGCCGGACAGGTAGATATATTTATTATGTAATGACTGATGACGGACCTGCTGGACACTGTCAGCTCAGCAGCACCGCAGACTGTTACAGTAAGCTACTATAGTAGTATGTATAAAGAAGAAAGAAAAAAAAAAAACGGGTAGGTGGTATACAATATTATATATATATTATATACAATTATATATATATATATATATATATATATATTAAACTGGTGGTGACTGGTGGTCAGGTCACTGGTCACACTATCAGCAACTTGCAAGTAGTACTCCTAAGCAGACAATCACAATATATATTATACTGGTGGTCAGTGTGGTCACAATGGCAGTGTGGCACTCTGGCAGCAAAAGTGTGCACTGTACGTTATATGTACTCCTGAGTCCTGCTCTCAGACTCTAACTGCTCCCCACTGTCAGTGTCTCCCCCACAAGTCAGATAATATACAGTCACACTATCTATCACTTCAGCAAGTAACTAGTACTCCTCCTAATGCTCTCCAAAATTACTACTGTGTCTCTCTCTACTGTCTCACTCTCTTCTCTATAAACGGAGAGGACGCCAGCCACGTCCTCTCCCTATGAATCTCAATGCACGTGTGAAAATGGCGGCGACGCGCGGCTCCTTATATAGAATCCGAGTCTCGCGATAGAATCCGAGCCTCGCGAGAATCCGACAGCGGGATGATGACGTTCGGGCGCGCTCGGGTTAACCGAGCAAGGCGGGAAGATCCGAGTCGCTCGGCCCCGTGTAAAAAAACATGAAGTTCGGGCGAGTTCGGATTCCGAGGAACCGAACCCGCTCATCCCTAATTGACATTAGTGCTTTTTTAGTCATTATAGCTTTTTGGAGGGCACTGAAGAAGCCGGATATCCATCAAAATGCGCATAGGCTTTGTTAAACACTGTTGCTATTTAAAATTGACAATACCTTTGTTGCTGTGCAAAGAGCTGAAATAAAGCACATGGCGCAGTGTGCCTCAAAAAAATCAATGCGGAAGAGAACCACAGCACGGCAGGTAACTACAGAAGAAGCCACCTAAATACTGTACTTCTGAGCAGCTTCACTAGGAGAGCCATAGAAGTGTCTGTTAATAAAAAGCAACATTAATATTTGTTAGCCACCATATCATTTAGGAAATGTATCAACACTCACATGATGGAAATTATTTTGTTGTCTACTAACAGTTAAAGTATAACATTAAGGAGCAGTATATTTTAATAAAACATATATAGCAACTATACCAATATTAAGCTGTATGAATGCGTGTGAAACCAAAAACTGTACTAATTATTTATTGAATTGAATTGAATTTATTATCATTAAATATTCATGTATGAACAAACAATGAGATTTCCATGTGAGTGAAACAGATATCAGAAGTACAACACCAATAAAACACCATAAAACATTTTAAAAATATTTGTAAAAGCCGTAGGAACACAAATAGACACAGAAGCAGGTACTACGCTCCTATCTACCCCCTAAACCATTAAGCATATTAATTGCCCTAGGGAAAAAACTATGCCTCAACCGACTGGTCTTACACAACAAAGATCTATAACGTAAATAAGAAGGAAGCAGTATAAATACTCCGTAATTGGGGTGGGTTACGTCATTCAATATACTCCTGGCCTTCTTAAGGAGCCTCTTTTCATAAATTGATTGAATATTTGGCAATACTAAACCAACTATTTTTCCGTCAGTTTTAACAATTCTGTCAAGCGATTCGCACTCTGCTACCTTACAGTTTCCATACCAAATGGAAATACCATATGTAAGCACACTTTCTTTTTTCCAAATATATTTTAGTGAGGTATAGGTACAAACCAAAATAAGCAGTACATGTAATAGGCACAGAGCCTAATATACAAGAATAAGAATGCATGAACAAGGGAATATAGAAAGGCAACTGTATAATCCCAAACATACCTCATATTTTCCATTTTCAAATATATAACATAAGGACTAGAAAGGGGTGACCAGAATATTGTGCGATAGAATGATACAAATAGATGTAGAAGTGAAAATACACCTCTACAAGATCATAACAGGTCTAATATAATATTAAACTGTATTTATATCAAGGTGTCCTTCAACATGGAGGACACATAACCAAAAGAAAAAATTAAAGTAAAAAAATACAACAAGAATAAACTTAACTAAAACATTGTCCGCCAAGGCCAGGGGGCCCTCAACCCATCCATGGAGAGAACATCAGAGCAGAGAAAAAAGAAAAGGAAACTAGTACTGGAGATCAAAGAGAGATTGGAAGAGGAGTGGAGTGAGGCGGGGAAGGGGGGGGAGGA
The DNA here is from genome assembly GCF_028390025.1 of Pseudophryne corroboree. Taxonomy (NCBI): domain Eukaryota; kingdom Metazoa; phylum Chordata; class Amphibia; order Anura; family Myobatrachidae; genus Pseudophryne; species Pseudophryne corroboree. The sequence continues at coordinate 329,381,468 of NC_086445.1, forward strand.
TAAGAAAGAAAGAGAAAGGGTTGTCGCAGAGAGCAGGGGTGGACACCCTCAGTATCAAGTCATGGAAGAGAAATAGGGGGTCTATGATCTAAAAGTTGATGACAGTACCAAGTGGTGTAGTGAAAGCTTTGTTGAATGGCTCGTTTGATGTATATGGGCAGTGTATGAATATATTTACCCCAGCAAAGAAATAATGCGGGGGTAAGAGTCTCCTTATCAAGAGAGGTCTCCAATCAGTCCATGGTAAAGAGAAAGAGCAGTCTGGAGGTGGCCATGGGTAGGGAGGGGGGAGTGGCATGTATCCACTGCTGGAGAATAGCTTTCTCCCCACAGCTGATAAGAGAGTTACTAATTTTTTGTCGGTAGAGGGAATGGTTGGCAGATTGAGGAGATGACCAAAAAGAGCCCAAGAGGCGGTACATTGAAAGTTAATACCTAATGTGGAGGAGCTGTATGCTTGCAATTCGCCCCAAAACATTTGTATATGAGGGCAGTGCCAAAAGCAGTGCATAATGTCGGCTACTGGTTTGGAGCATTTGACGCATGCTGCAGACTCCGAGAGGCCCATCAGGTGACTTCGTTTTGGAGAAATGTAAGCCCTATGTAAGATTTTATATGACATTTCCTGATAGACACTCGCTGGAATAAGCCTCAAAGATGTATTAAAGCAGTCCAATACCGCTTCCGGGGATAAAGAAGGGATTTGGGATGACCATTTTGTAAAGTTGTGTAAGATCGGAAGAGGGGATAATGTCCGTGTGGATTCGAGCGTAAATAGTTGAAGTGGAGTATGTATTGGAGTGTAGGAGCGTATCAAGGGGTTGAGGAAATCCCTATCATCAAGTCGTACCAGGATTGAATGAACATAATGAGAGGCCTGGTAATAATAGAATTCATGGTTGGGGTTGATGTTATATTTATCTATAGCTTCAATGAAGGTGAGTGGTTCATGTGAGGAGTTGAGGAGATTGCGAATATGTGTGATTCCCGCTGTATGCCAGCTGTTGAAAGGAAAAGAGGCCTGCCCGTTGTGAAAGTCTAAGTTCCCCAGAAAAGAGAGAAACGGAGAATGAAGACAATGGGGTATATTTACTAAAATTCGTATTTTTATGAATGAGGTTAAACTTCAAACACAAATTACATCGAATGTGTGAAATTGCAACTTTTTGAATTTTTTACACCTCATTTACTATGCTATCGTATTCTGCATTTTCGAGTTTTCCGATGTCGGTCATTTGTATTTTCGGCCAGTGTTTTAAGGGAGTGAATAGTAAAACACTGCCGACGTTTACACAATCAATCTCGGCCGGATCTGTCAGATCCGTGCAGGGCTTCATTGTGCACCTTTATAAAATAAAAAAGTGTTAAAAATCTAGAAAAAATAGGCGTGGGGTCCCCCCCTTCTAAGCAAAACCAGCCTAGGGCTCTTTGAGCCGGTCCTGGTTGTAAAAAATATGGGTAAAAAATTGACAGGGGTTCCCCATATTTGAACAACCAGCACCGGGCTCTGCGCCTGGTCCTGGTGCAAAAATTACGGGGGACAAAAAGCGTAGGGGTCCCCCGTATTTTTTGAACCAGCACCGGGATCCACTAGTCAGAGAGATAATGCCACAGCCGGGGGACACTTTTATATCGGTCCCTGCGGCCCTGGCATTAAATCACTAACTAGTCACCCCTGGCCGGGGTACCATGGAGGAGTTAAGACCTCTTAAATCAAGGGGTCCCCCCCTCCAGCCACCCAAGGGCCAGGTGTGAAGCCCGTTGCTGTCCCCCCCATCCAAGGGCGGCAAGTGTAAAAAGAAGAATATTGTTTTTTGTAGCAGTACTAAAAGTCCCAGCAAGCCTCCCCCGCAAGCTGGTACTTGGATAACCACAAGTACCAGCATGCGGTGGACAAATGGGCCCACTGGTACCTTTAGTACTACAACAACAAAAATACCCAACAAAAAACAGGACACACCGTGACAGTAAAACTTTATTACATACATGCACACCTACATACATACAAACTTACCTATGTTCACACGAGGCTCGGTCCACTTCTCCATGTAGACTCCACGGGGTACCTGTGAAAAAAATTATACTCACATAATCCAGTGTAGCTTGTGTTCTCTTTATAATCCACGTACTTGGCAAAAAAACAAACCGGAAACCCGAACCACGCACTGAAAGGGGGCCCATGTTTACACATGGGACCCCTTTCCCCGACTGCCTAGACCCCCCGTGACTCCTGTCACAGAGGGTCCCTACAGCCAATCAGGGAGCGCCACGTCGTGGCACTCTCCTGATTGGCTGTGCGCTCCTGAGCTGTCAGTCAGGCAGCACACGGCAGAGATACAATGTAGCGCCTATGCACTCCATTGTATCCAATGGTGGGAACTTTGCGGTCAGCGGTTGACCGCGAGTAACCTCACCGCTGACCGCGCTCCCTGATTGGCTGAAGGGACCCTCTGTGACAGGAGTCACGGGGGTCTAGGCAGTCGGGGAAAGGGGTCCCATGTGTAAACATGGGCCCCCTTTCAGTGCGTGGTTCGGGCTTCCGTTTTTTTCCCCCAAGTACGTGGATTATAAAGAGAACACAAGCTACACTGGATTATGTGAGTATAATTATTTTCACAGGTACACCGTGGAGTCTACATGGAGAAGTGGACCGATCCTCGTGTGAACATAGGTAAGTATGTATGTATGTAGGTGTGCATGTATGTAATAAAGTTTTACTGTCACGGTGTGCGTGTCCTGTTTTTTGTTGGGTATTTTTTTGTAGTAGTACTACAGGTACCAGTGGGCCCGTTTGTCCACTGAATGCTGGTACTTGTGGTTCTCCAAGTACCAGCTTGCGGGGAGGCTTGCTGGGACTTGTAGTACTGCTACAAAAAACAATATTCTTATTTTTACACATGGCTATCAGCCCCCCATCCGCAGCCCTTGGATGGGGGGACAGCATTGGGCTTCACCCCTGGCCCTTGGGTGGCTGGAGGGGGGGACCCCTTGATTCACTCCAGGGTACCCCATCCAGGGGTGTCTAGTTAGTGATTTAATGCCAGGGCCGAAGGGACCGATATAAAAGTGTCCCCGGCTGTGGCATTATCTCTCTGACTAGTGGAGCCCGGTGCTGGTTCAAAAAATACGGGGGACCCCTACGTTTTTGTCCCCCGTATTTTTTGCACCAGGACCGGACGCAGAGCCCGGTGCTGGTTGTTTAAATATGGGGGAACCCCAGTCATTTCCCCCCCCCATATTTTTACAACCAGGACCGGCTCAAAGAGCCCGAGGCTGGTTTTGCTTAGGAGGGGGGACCCCACGCATTTAAAAAAATATTTTTTTAACACTTTCCCACCCCGTCCCACTGATAAACATGCACGGATCTCATGGATCCGTGCATGACTATCAGAACACGGTAAAAAAAAGCAGGTCTATTTTAAAACTGCTTTTATTTACAAATTGTATTTTTTCACGGCAGTGTTTGGCTATTGCCGGCAGTGTTTGTGAAATAGAATTTTTAGTAAATTACAGAGTTGTATGAAATAACAGGCGTATTTGACCGATGGTGTATTCATTCGTATTTTTTTTCTTTGACTTCCAAAAAAATACGAATGCCCTCATCACTGCCGAGATTTTAGTTTAGTAAATTCCCGAGATGATACTTTGAAGAAAAAACAGCAAATCGGTCAAAATCGGGAGCTTAGTAAATATACCCCAAAGTATATCTAAAGATTTCCTAGACCTTTTCCATGCTAAAATAGTAGAGGTTAAAAGGGTATTGTCTAGATGAGGCGTCTTCAAAGTGGCATTACTGGCATGTAGGGTGTAACTAAGGGACAAGGGGGTGCATAGTTGAGAGTCCAGCATCGAGTCGGTGAAGACATTTGTGGCGCTGAGCCAATCCATGGCTATGCAGAGAAGGCAGGCCCTATTATACTGCTCTATATCAGGCACATTTAGTCCCCCATTCTGAACTGATTGGGACAGCTTGAGAATACTTATCCAAGGCCGTTCATTGGCCCATATAAACTTAGATATGTGTGCGTTAAGGAGGGATAAGTCTGATTTCGTGAGCAAAATAGGGACCATCTGCAGTACGTAGAGCACTTTTGGAAAGCTTGCCATTTTGACAAGGTTACATCGTCCTAGGAGGTTGAGAGGGAAATTTCTCCAGAGCCCTAGCTCAGTTTGAATTTTAGTAAGAATAGGTGGGATATTGTAGGAGTAAAGAAGGGAGGGATCAGCGGGTAGTTGAATTCCTAGAAAAGTGAGGTGGGTGGTGGCCCATCGGAACGGAAAAGAGGTGTCCCAGCCTACAGTAGCTTGTCGAAATATGGCTAGGGCTTCCGATTTGTCATAGTTAATCGAGAAGCCTGCAAAGGAAGAAAAGCGGGTTATAGCTTCTTGTAGTGCCGGAACTGATTGTTTGGGATTCGAAGTGAGAAGGAGGCTATCATCTGCGAATGCTATGATTTTCAATTCTTAAGTACCAATCAAGATGCCTTTGAAACTAGTTAGATTAATATTGTGGCTTATAAAAGGTTCTAAGTCCAAATTGAAAAGGAGGGGAGAGAGGGGGCATCCCTGTCTGGTTCCTCTTTCGAGAGTAAAAGGAGTGGAAGAGATATTGTTGACCAGCACTTGCGCCATAGGGGTAGTATAAAGAGAGTTGACAAGACCACAAAACATCTCTCCAAAATGTTGGTAGTGCAAGACCCGATCGAGGTGAGGCCAGGCGATCTTGTCAAAGGCCTTCTCCGCGTCTAGATTAATCAAGATGTTATCGACTAAGTTATGGGATCGAGAGTGAGTAATAGCGGCTAGAGCTGCCCTAATTAGTGAGAAGCGGGTTCGGTTCCTCGGAAACCGATCCCTTCCGAACTTCACCCATTTTACACGGGTCCGAGGCATACTCAGATTCTCCCGTATGGCTCGATTAACCCGAGCAAGCCCGAACGTCATCATCCCGCTGTCGGATTCTCGCGAGATTCGGATTCTATATAAGCAGCAGCGCGGCGCCGCCATTTTCACTCGTGCATTGGAAATGTTAGGGAGAGGACGTGGCTGGCGTCCTCTCCGTTTATTGTTGAACTTGATTGTGCTTTATTGCTTAATTGTGGGGAGGACTGGGGAGCAACTGTATAATATAGGAGGAGTACAGTGCAGAGTTTTGCTGATCGGTGACCACCAGTTTTATCCGTTCTCTGCTTGAAAAAAACACTCCTTATCTGTGCTCAGTGTGCTGCATATATCTGTGCTCACACTGCTTAATTGTGGGGACTTGGGAGCAGCTGTATTATATAGGAGGAGTACAGTGCAGAGTTTTGCTGACAGTGACCACCAGTATACGTTGTCTGCTGAAAAAAACGCTCCTTATCTGTGCTCAGTGTGCTGCATATATCTGTGCTCACACTGCTTAATTGTGGGGACTGGGGAGCAGCTGTATTATATAGGAGGAGTACAGTGCAGAGTTTTGCTGACAGTGACCACCAGTATACGTTGTCTGCCTGAAAAACACTCCATATCTGTGCTCAGTGTGCTGCATATATCTGTGCTCACACTGCTTTATTGTGGGCACTGGGGACCACCAGTATATTTTATAGGAGGAGTACAGTGCAGAGTTTTGCTAACCAGTGACCACCAGTATACGTTGTCTGCCTGAAAAACACACCATATCTGTGCTGCATTGTAGTATATAGTAGGAGTACAGTGCATAATTTTGCTGACCACCAGTATATAATATATAGGAGTACGGTACAGAAGGCCACTGCTGTACCTACCTCTGTGTCGTCAAGTATACTATCCATCCATACCTGTGGTGCATTTCAGTTTTGCACAGTTTGCTGACCACCTGTATATAATATATATAGCAGTACGGTACAGTAGGCCACTGCTGTACCTACCTCTGTGTCGTCAAGTATACTATCCATCCATACCTGTGGTGTATTTCAGTTTTGCACAGTTTGCTGACCACCAGTATATAATATATATAGCAGTACAGTACAGTAGGCCACTGCTGTACCTACCTCTGTGTCGTCAAGTATACTATCCATCCATACCTGTGGTGCATTTAAGTTTTGCACAGTTTTGCTGACCACCAGTATATAATATATATAGCTGTACGGTACAGTAGGCCACTGCTGTACCTACCTCTGTGTCGTCAAGTATACTATCCATTTATACCTGTGGTGCATTTCAGTTTTGCACAGTTTGCTGACCACCAGTATGTAATATATATAGCAGTACGGTACAGTAGGCCACTGATGTACCTACCTCTGTGTCGTCAAGTATACTATCCATCCATACCTCTGGTGCATTTCAGTTTTGCACAGTTTGCTGACCACCACTATATAATATATATAGCAGTATGGTACAGAAGGCCACTGCTGTACCTACCTCTGTGTCGTCAAGTATACTATCCATCTATACCTGTGGTGCATTTCAGTTGTGCGCAGTATATATAGTAGTAGGCCATTGCTATTGATACTGGCATATAATTCCACACATTAAAAAATGGAGAACAAAAATGTGGAGGTTAAAATAGTGAAAGAACAAGATCCACTTCCACCTCGTGCTGAAGCTGCTGCCACTAGTCATGGCCGAGACGATGAAATGCCATCAACGTCGTCTGCCAAGGCCGATGCCCAATGTCATAGTAGAGAGCATGTAAAATCCAAAAAACAAAAGTTCAGTAAAATGACCCAAAAATCAAAATTGAAAGCGTCTGATGAGAAGCGTAAAATTGCCAATATGCCATTTACGACACGGAGTGGCAAGGAACGGCTGAGGCCCTGGCCTATGTTCATGGCTAGTGGTTCAGATTCACATGAGGATGGAAGCACTCATCCTCTCGCTAGAAAAATGAAAAGACTTAAGCTGGCAACAGCACAGCAAAGAACTGTGCGTTCTTCTAAATCACAAATCCCCAAGGAGAGTCCAATTGTGTCGGTTGCGATGCCTGACCTTCCCAACACTGGACGGGAAGAGCTTGCGCCTTCCACCATTTGCACGCCCCCTGCAAGTGCTGGAAGGAGCACCCGCAGTCCAGTTCCTGATAGTCAAATTGAAGATGTCACTGTTGAAGTACACCAGGATGAGGATATGGGTGTTGCTGGCGCTGGGGAGGAAATTTACAAGGAGGATTCTGATGGTGAGGTGGTTTGTTTAAGTCAGGCACCCGGGGAGACACCTGTTGTCCGTGGGACGAATATGGCCATTGAAATGCCTGGTCAAAATAAAAAAAAAATCAGCTCTTCGGTGTGGAATTATTTCAACACAAATGCGGAAAACAGGTGTCAAGCCGTGTGTTGCCTTTGTCAAGCTGTAATAAGTAGGGGTAAGGACGTTAACCACCTAGGAACATCCTCCCTTATATACGTCACCTGGACCGCATTCATCAGAAGTCAGTGACAAGTTCAAAAACTTTGTGTGACAGCGGAAGGAGTCCACTGACAACTAAATCCCTTCCTCTTGTAACCAAGCTCCTGCAAACCACACCACCAACTCCCTCAGTGTCAATTTCCTCCTTACCCAGGAAAGCCAATAGTCCTGCAGGCCATGTCACTGGCAAGTCTGACGAGTCCTCTCCTGCCTGGGATTCCTCCGATGCATCCTTGAGTGTAACGCCTACTGCTGCTGGCGCTGCTGTTGTTGCTGCTGGGAGTTGATCGTCATCCCAGAGGGGAAGTCGGAAGACCACTTGTACTACTTCCAGTAAGCAATTGACTGTCCAACAGTCCTTTGCGAGGAAGATGAAATATCACAGCAGTCATCCTGCTGCAAAGCAGATAACTCAGGCCTTGGCAGCCTGGGCGGTGAGAAACGTGGTTCCGGTATCCACCGTTAATTCAGAGGCAACTAGAGACTTGATTGAGGTACTGTGTCCCCGGTACCAAATACCATCTAGGTTCCATTTCTCTAGGCAGGCGATACCGAAAATGTACACAGACCTCAGAAAAAGAGTCACCATTGTCCTAAAAAATGCTGTTGTACACAATGTCCACTTAACCACGGACATGTGGACAAGTGGAGCAGGGCAGACTCAGGACTATATGACTGTGACAGCGCACTGGGTAGATGTATTGTCTCCCGCAGCAAGAACAGTAGTGGCTGCACCAGTAGCAGCATCTCGCAAACGCCAACTCGTTCCTAGGCAGGCTACGCTTTGCATCACCGCTTTCCAGAAGAGGCACACAGCTGACAACCTCTTACGGAAACTGAGGAACATCATCGCAGAATGGCTTACCCCAAATGGACTCTCCTGGGGATTTGTGACATCGGACAACACCAGCAATATTGTGCGTGCATTACATCTGGGCAAATTCCAGCACGTCCCATGTTTTGCACATACATTGAATTTGGTGGTGCAGAATTATTTAAAAAACGACAGGGGCGTGCAAGAGATGCTGTCGGTGGCCCGTAGAATTGCGGGCCACTTTCGGCATTCAGCCACCACGTGCCGAAGACTGGAGCACCACCAAACATTCCTGAACATGCCCTGCCATCATCTGAAGCAAGAGGTGGTAACGAGGTGGAATTCAACCCTCTATATGCTTCAGAGGATGGAGGAGCAGCAAAAGGCCATTCAAGCCTATACATCTGCCCACGATATAGGCAAAGGAGGGGGAATGCACCTGACTCAAGCGCAGTGGAGAATGATTTCAATGTTGTGCAAGGTTCTGCAACCCTTTGAACTTGCCACACATGAAGTCAGTTCAGACACTGCCAGCCTGAGTCAGGTCATTCCCCTCATCAGGCTTTTGCAGAAGAAGCTGGAGACATTGAAGGAGGAGCTAAAACAGAGCGATTCCGCTAGGCATGTGGGACTTGTGGATGGAGCCCTTAATTCGCTTAACTAGGATTCACGGGTGGTCAATCTGTTGAAATCAGAGCACTACATTTTGGCCACCGTGCTCGATCCTAGATTTAAAACCTACGTTGTATCTCTCTTTCCGGCAGACACAAGTCTGCAGAGGTTCAAAGACCTGCTGGTGAGAAAATTGTCAAGTCAAGCAGAACGTGACCCGTCAACATCTCCTCCTTCACATTCTCCCGCAACTGGGGGTGCGAGGAAAAGGCTAAGAATTCCGAGCCCACCCGCTGGCGGTGATGCAGGGCAGTCTGGAGCGAGTGCTGACATCTGGTCCGGACTGAAGGACCTGCCAACAATTACTGACATGTCGTCTACTGTAACTGCATATGAGTCTCTCACCATTGAAAGAATGGTGGTAGATTATATGAGTGACCGCATCCAAGTAGGCACGTCAGACAGTCCGTACGTATACTGGCAGGAAAAAGAGGCAATTTGGAGGCCCTTGCACAAACTGGCTTTATTCTACCTAAGTTGCCCTCCCACTAGTGTGTACTCCGAAAGAGTGTTTAGTGCAGCCGCTCACCTTGTCGGCAATTGGCGTACGAGGTTACTTCTAGAAAATGTGGAGAAGATGATGTTCATCAAAATGAATTATAATCAATTCCTCCGTAGAGACATTCACCAGCAGCAATTGCCTCCAGAAAGTACACAGGGACCTGAGATGGTGGATTCCAGTGGGGACGAATTAATAATCTGTGAGGAGGGGGATGTACACAGTGAAAGGGGTGAGGAATCGGAGGATGATGATGAGGTTGACATCTTGCCTCTGTAGAGCCAGTTTGTGCAAGGATAGATTGATTGCTTTTTTTTTTGGTGGGGGCCCAAACCAACCAGTCATTTCAGTCACAGTCATGTGGTAGACCCTGTCGCTGAAATGATGGGTTCGTTAAAGTGTGCATGTCCTGTTTATACAACATAAGGGTGGGTGGGAGGGCCCAAGGACAATTCCATCTTGCACCTCTTTTTCTTTCATTTTTCATTGCATAATGTGCTGTTTGGGGACTATTTTTTTGAAGTGCCATCCTGCCTGACACTGCAGTGCCACTCCTAGATGGGCCAGGTGTTTGTGTCGGCCACTTGTGTCGCTTAGCTTAGTCACACAGCGACCTTGGTGCGCCTCTTTTTTTCTTTGCATCATGTGCTGTTTGGGGACAATATTTTTGAAGTGCCATCCTGCCTGAGACTGCAGTGCCACTCCTAGATGGGCCAGGTGTTTGTGTCGGCCACTTGGGTCGCTTAGCTTAGCCATCCAGCGACCTCGGTGCAAATTTTAGGACTAAAAATAATATTATGAGGTGTTCAGTGTTCAGAATAGACTGAAAATGAGTGGAAATTATGGTTATTGAGCTTAATAATACTATGGGATCAAAATGACCCCCAAATTCTATGATTTAAGCTGTTTTTGAGTTTTTTTTTGTAAAAAAAAAACGAATCCAAAATACACCCGAATCCGACAAAAAATTTTCAGGGAGGTTTTGCCAAAACGCGTCCGAATCCAAAACACGGCCGCGGAACCGAATCCAAAACCAAAACACAAAACCCAAAAAATGTCCGGTGTACATCACTAGCCCTATTGCCTTTCACAGATTGCCTGTTTCTAAGGAAGCCCAACTGAGCTGCTGATATGATACGGGACAGACAAGATTGTAAACGAGTGTCCATGAGTTTGGTTAGGATTTTAAAGTCCAGATTTAAGAGGGATATCGGTCTATAGGAACTGGGAAGGGAGGGGTCTTTTCCAGGTTTTGCTATGACAATGATTTTAGCCTCATTGAACCTAGTAGGGGTTAGTTTGGAAGAAAGAATGTGATTGTAAAGGGATGTAAGAGTAGGGGCCAATTCGTCACGCATCATTTTGTAAAATTCTGCGCTAAAGCCGTCAGGGCGAGGGCTTTTGTTATTAGGTAAGCTTTTAATAGTGTCTATAACCTCCTCAGTGGTAATTGAGCTGTCTAGCAGGTCTCTTTCTTCCTGAGAGAGATCGGGAGATCAGCGGATTTGAGAAAAGAATAGTTAGCAGCAGGGTCGTCAGGGCCTTTAGTGTATAAGGAGCGGTAGAAGTGCATGAATTCAGTGCAAATAGAGTCGGGGTCTGAAACTAATTTACCGGAGATGTCAATGGCGTTGATCCAAGTGCGGGACTTGGGGCCCTTGATTAAATTGGCTCTTAATCTGCCTGATTTGTTGCCCCATCTGTGAAACGTATTCCTTTGATAGTCATATGAGAGTTGAGCCCGTTCAGTGAGGAAAGTGTCATATATGAGCTTTGCTGAGAGATATGCCTCCTTACAGGCTAGGGTATCGTGTTGTTTGTATCTCCGATATGAGGAGGTGAGCGACGCACTCAGAGCCTGCAGCTGCAAAGAGAATTTTTTCCTTTTGGCGTGAGTATAGGACATGATATGTCCTCGAAGGACTGCCTTAGCAGCACCCCAAAATACAGGGGAGTCTAATGTTTGGTCATTATTGTCCAAAGTGTAATTAAGCCAAGATTGTTTGAGGTGAAGAAGAAAATCAGTAGAGTGGTGGAGATATGCTGGAAAACACCAACTTGGGGGGCCACGATGAGACAGAGTCATGCTGATATCTATGAGTATAGGGGCATGATCGGAAATAATGATGTCTGCAATAGACGTTTGTGTAACCTTGGGGAAGAGAGATGTGGAAGTGAGAATATAATCAATGCGAGAGTGGGAGGAGTGGGGGTGAGAGTAAAACGAAAAGTCTTTCTGGGTTGGGTGAAAGATGCGCCAGGGGTCAAGTAAGTCGAGTTGTGTGCAGAAAGAAGACAGTAGTTGAGAGGTGGAGAGAGAGACTGAAGCACTTACCCGAGACCTGTCCATGGATGGGTCGAATACCAAGTTGAAATCGCCACCCACAACCAAGTTTTGGCCGCCCCACTGAAGGAGCGTCGATAGGAGAGTTGCAAAGAAAGAGTCATGGGAGACATTGGAAGCATATATGTTAAGAAAGGTATACATGATATCATCGATTAGTGCGTCAAGTAAAACAAATCTGCCTTCAGGGTCAATGTGTTTCCTACTGATCGAGTGCCGTAAGCTAGGATGGAAAATAATGGCACACTTTCAATAATACAAGAATAAAAATTAACTAAGATTGGCTCAGATATTCCTGCTAAACGCATTTTCCTAAGAAAATATAACCGTTGCTGGGCTTTCTTTATGACATTGTCAATGTGATAATACTATGACAAGTCATTAGAAATAATCATACTCAAAAATGTAAAAGATGTAACTATCTCCACCTCTTGCTTGTCCAGGACCAAAGGACTGTAAGTATACTGATTTGTTGTCCTAAAATCTAAAATCATCTCTTTTGTTTTTGTAACGTTAAGAATGAGATGATTATCCTGACTCCATTTCTCCAGCCTACATACTTCGGATATAAATTCAGAGTCATTGTTTCTGCTAATGAGGCCTACGATAGCAATATCATCTGCAAATTTAAGTATATGCACTGTGTCAGAAATAGAGACACAGTCATAGGTAAACAAGGAATAAAGGAATGGACTCAACACGCATACCTGTGGCACACCTGTACTAATCATTACCTCATTTGTGATTTCATTATTGACCCTTACTGCCTGAGGCCTATTAGTTAGAAAGTCAAAGATCCATCTACAGACAAAACTATTCACACCTAGTTGAGTCAATTTAGTAATTAAAGAAGTAGGAATAACGGTATTAAAAGCCGAGCTATAGTCTACGAATAAAATTCTTACTGAAGAGTCCCTGTTTTCTAGATGAGTAAGCACATGGTGAAATAGGGTAAGGGCTGCGTCGTCCGTAGATCTATTTGCCCTATATGCAAATTTAAACTGATCAAGGGTAACTGGTATAAAGCTTTTTAAATGTCTAATAACCAGTTTTTCAAATGACTTCATAATTAATGATGTAAGGGCAATTGGCCTGATGTAGCGACCAGTAATAAATTATGTCAGTGCTTGTTATTAATAATACAAATGAGGAAATGTATTAGTGTATACCAATAAGTAGTTGCACTACTCTTTATTAATGGTATATGAATAGGACGCTCCATCTGATTTTATTAGTACGAAGCAATATCATTGCTCATTAGCAGTTATACAGTACCAGTCAGAAGTCACACTATTGTTTATTAAAACACAATGACAATTATCAGCAGCTATTAATGCTCATTAGCAGATATTTCATTTATAAGCTGCACTAATGTCTTTTAAAACACACTGACAATCATCAGTACCCATACTAGTAGAGGATCTAAGTGGCACAAATAAACTCAAATTGACACACAGCATATTGTATACTAATGTATCAACTTTGAAAACATTATGACAGATGATACTAATTAATAGAGATTATTTACACAATAGATACTTATCAACCTAAGGCACATAAAATCAAAATCAGTGTTATTAATAACACCATAATAATAAATAGATAACATAAACAGCAACATTGATATTGTGTCAATTTAAAAGTAAAAATGCAATAATGGTATCCAGTAACTGATCTATGAAAGATCAAACAGTAGAGCCAGTAAATAAATACACAGATAAATAGAATATTTTTTTAAACCACTTTATTTCATACAGTATCATTTAGAACATTTCTAGTGTATATCTATATTTTAACATGCCATTATGTTGCCTTATGTATAATGTGGATAAAATATCCTTTTATGATATAAACAATTAAAATGTATGCTTTGGTACTGTAAACAATTGAAAGTATATACTAGCAGATCCAAGCATATAAAAGCTTTCAAAATGCACCTATCTCATTATTTTCTTATGTTGTAACTCTTTATATGCTGTAGTAGCACATCTGTGCTTATAAATGGTATATGTATAATAACAGATTTAAAAAAATATAACCAATTACAATTAAAAAAACTTGTAAGGGACTAGTGAAAAACAAGGGAGAGTACTAAATTGAATTTGATTACTAACTGGTTCTATGCGGGACGTCTAGTTCAGTATACAGTAATAAAGGAGAAAGATGTCAGAATTAGTAAGAGGGATGGGGAGGGGAGGTAGGGAAAAAGAGGTGTCTGGTTGCTGATGCTCTGGTGGGATGTGTTGTCCTGATGTATGGAGTCAATTTTGGATGTAAAATCAAGGGCAGAGTGTGAAGAGGGGAGATGAGGTGGTAGCGGGCAGAGGAGGGAGTTGACAGTGGCAAAGAGGCACTGAGGTTCGAAGACTGAGAGGGGATAAGGATCTTGAAGTATGATTGTTTAGTGAGGGAAAGGTCAGCACTGAAGAATGAAAGGATAAGTTTGAAATGGAGGAAGTCTGCTTTAGAGCTTGATTTTCTCCAGATAGGGGGTGTGAGTATATGGGAGATATGCAAATGAGATTATCAGGATTGCTGTAGCATTGAGGTGAGATTATTTTAGAAGGCAGGGATTCAGATGGTGTAGTGATGGTGCTGGCCTCAGTGCTAGGAAGAGAAACTGCAGGACTTGGGCATGGAGTGAGTACAGTGTGATACAGATAAAGGTGAGGTGAGGGGACAGGGAGAGAAGGAAGGGAGTAGGGCTGGGTGGTGGGGGTAGAGGGCCCATGGTGGGGCTGTAGTGAATGACAGTTGGTAACAGGAGAGCAGGGGAAGGGAAGCAGAGGGGAGGATGGGAGAGAGATGAGAGGATATAGGAGGAGTTAGGAGATGTAGGAGACTAGGAGAGAAGGATAAAGGTGGTACCAGGGGGTACAATAAAGGAATAGGTTGACAAGGAGTGTTGGGGGTGTTGTTATCACCCTGGACAAAGTGAGGACAAGGTAAATTGAAAATAGTAATAATGACTGAATGAAAGACAAAGCAGTAGAATTGCAGAGATGTAGGTGATAGTGAATGTTCAATGGCAGTTATTTAGATTCAAGCAAAAAAATAGAAGGTTGCAGAAATTGAATTTCAAGGTAGATTGTGTTAGAAAATTAGAGGATATGAGGGAAAGGAAAATCAAAAGAAAAAAGCCAAGGCAATTCAGAAGAGATTTGCAAGTTTATAAACTATGGCTAATTAACACTGGTACCAGTGAGGCAAATATTTAGCTGATGATAGGTAATAACTTACACTATCAGGAGCGGATATAGGCACAGACAAGCAGGGTGGGCGCCCGGGGTGCTGCAGCCTGCGGGCGCATCCGCAGTCACCCCTCAGGCCCCTGATGACCACCCGCACCCTGCATCACGCACTCTGCCTGCAGCTAGCGTTGTGGGCAGTGTGGGCACCCACGGCAGCCAGAGCCGCTACAGCCGGCTCCATTATCAGGCAGACACTAGAGGTCATAATTGACCTCTAGTGCCTATGCGGCGCTATGGGAGAGATGTCATGATGTCTCTCCCATAGAGAGTAGCCGGCGGTGGCCAGAGACCCAGCAGCAGCGGCAACAGCGGTCGGGAAGCAGGAGTGCGGTTATGGAGTGTTGGTTTTTTTTGTGTTTGTAAGCGGTGCTACAAGGGGGCAAAACAACAGGGACATCTCTACGGGTGGCACATCTTATGGGGGCAAATCTACAGGGGAGCATCTCTTCTGGGTGCACATCTAAGGGGGTATACCTACTGTGGCATCTCTACTGTGGGCACATCTACTGCAGGCATAACTACTGGGGGCACATCTACTGGGGACAAATCTACAGGGGGCATAACTACAGGGGCACATCTATTGGGGGCATATCTACTGGGCACCAATCTTTAGGGGCACAACTACAGGGGCCATACCCTTTCCCTATGATGCCACACCCCTATTCTTTCACTCGTGCCTCAGGCACGCACTAACCCTGTTCTGCCTGTCAGGAGGGTGCCAAAGGAATCTTTTGCCTTGTGTACCACAAGGTCTTGAACCGGCCCTGTACACTATGTTAGATTATGCAAACAACAACCCAGTATAACTTCATTAACTATGCCTCATTGACCAAACGTTCAAACACAGAAATTTGCAATTACATGCAAATCATGATATTTCAAATGTTTATAAACACAAATTGATTGTATAGTGTTCACAGGCAGAGGGAGGATTGCAGGGTGTTAGAAATGAACATACATTTAAAGTTGTTCAGCAGTTAATCTGTTGATGTAGCTGTTGCTCCTTCAGTTTCTCTAGCAGTTTAAGTCCAGTGTAAGTCCTTCTTAGATATTAACTTTTAGCACAATTATAATTCTCACACTTTGAATTCTTCACACTGGCTATAAACAGCCTCTGGCTATGCCAGCATCGGTCTGCGTAATACTGC
The DNA here is from genome assembly GCF_028390025.1 of Pseudophryne corroboree. NCBI lineage: Eukaryota > Metazoa > Chordata > Amphibia > Anura > Myobatrachidae > Pseudophryne > Pseudophryne corroboree. The sequence goes on from NC_086445.1 coordinate 329,397,558, forward strand.
CCTCTTCTGGCTGTCCTCCTGCCTCTCTGACTGCTACTTCTCTGTATCTATCATCCCACCCTTCTGCCCACTTCCACTAGCAATAAGTGTCCCACAAAGTTTTGTTCTTGGACCTTTCTTTTTCTCTCTCTGTACAAACTCTTTAGGTGAGCTCATTCGCTCTTTTGATTTCCAATATCATCTCTATACTGATGATACTGAAATCCATCTTTCCTTCCCTGACCTCCCACCCTCTCTCCTTACTCACACTTTCAATTTTTTCTCTGCTATCTCTTCTTGGGTGTCCGATTGCTTTCTTATACTTAACATGTTTAACACTGAGGTGATCATCTCCCACCCTGCATAAACTCACCTCCCACAATTTCATTATCTATTGATGTCACTACTTTCTCTTCTAGCCCCCAAGTGTGCTGTCTTGGAGTTATTCTTGACTCCTCTCTCTCCCTCAAACCACATATTCAGTACCTCTCACAAACTTGCCATTTCCATCTCAAACATATTTCCAGGATCAGACCCTTTCTCATCCAGGATGCTACTAAGACCCTCATCCACTCATTGATTATCTCTAGATTAGACTACTGTAATCTCCTCCTACAGTATTTGGCCTCACTGACTACTGCATCTCTCTCCAATCAAATCTATCCTCAATGTTATTGCTCAGCTAATCTTCCTCTCCAAATGTAATACAGTATGTCCACAGGGCCGTCTTAACAGCAGTGTAGGCCCCTTGGCACAGCAGTGGGAGGTGCTATCAGCAGCAGCTTTGATGTCCCGCGGGTGGTAGGGGGTGTTCTATCTTCCACTCAGCATGTAGGACCTGGAACAGTAATTTCTGCCAATTACTCCTTTACTGCACAAATGGTGGGAGATGAGGTGGGAGGGACAACAGTAAACTGTAGAAGGGGACATTGGGCTGAATAAGGGGCCCTGGTACATGGTTTCCAGGGATGTAGGGGGTGTTTAATACATAGGGGAGGGGTGAATAGTGGAGTGGGCTTAATATTCATAATTTTCTGGTGGGAGGGCAGCGTGCTTGACAACAGATATATCAAGTCACTGGAAATAGATCTCTAAGCTTAGAATTGGGTTAAAAAAAACTAGAGAGTCCCACCTTTCAGGAGGTACTGGGGACTTGGGGATCATATTTCAGGAGCCAGAACAATTCACCAATGAAAATATAAAACTGCATATTAGGCATGTGGAGCAGGAGCAGGGACCAGCTGCTGGAAGGCTGATACTGTATCTCTGGTTATGAGCATAGTAGAGACAAGATACCAGTGCCCACCCAATGGAGAGAGTCCCAGCTTTTGGCGTATACCCTCAGAAAAACTAATTCAGACAGAACCCAAGATATCTGGCTGTCAAGAGCAATTAACAAGCTTGCATAGGGATCACTGCTTTGAAGTCAGAGGTCTCCGATTCCCCAGGGGCGATTTTCAAAAAACTGGTACCCCTGGAAAGAAGGTACCCTCAGCTATCAGCCCAGGGCCCTTATACTCCTGGGGCCCTTGGGCAAGTGCCCATTGAGCACATATGAAAAGATGGCCCTGTATGTCCATCTTTGTTTCTTACAATCCCTACACTGGCTCCCCTTCCCCTTCAGAGTCAAATTCAAGCTTCTCACACTCTCTTACAAAACAGTCACCTATTCCTATCCTTTTTACATCTCTGACCTTATTTCCCTTTACACTCCCACTTGTCCTCTTCGCGTCACAAATGCATGCCACCTCTCCTGTCTATTGTTTACTACCTCCCACTCCCACTACCAAGATTTTGCACATACAGCTCCCTATCTGTGGAATTCTTTCCCTCACCCTGCCAGCCTCTCCACTTCTCTACAAATCTGCAAATGGGCTCTCAAGACCTACTTCTTCATCAAAGCCAGCCATCTCTAATCATAACCCTGTGTTCCATGCTCACTGTCTACCCCATCTGTGATACCCCTGTCTACATGCCACTTCCCTTTAGAATGTGAGCTCTCATGGGCAGGGCCCTCTCCTCTCACATGATTTCCCTTATCTTACTTAAACTATCACCTACTCCATATGCCTTACAATGGCACCTAACACTTGGATTCTTTCTCTTACTTAGACTATTACCTACTCCATACTCCATACAATGGCACATAACCCTTGGGTTCTTTCTCTTACTTAGACTATCATCTACTCCACACTTCTTACAATGGAACCTAACACACATACTTTCTGTATCTTACTTAGACTATCATCTACTCCATACTCCTTACAATGGCACCTAATCCTTAGTTTCTGCCACCCAATTGCTTATTTCAGTCTCATGTAAACTGATGCAGCAACATTTATATACAATGTACTTGTCCTACATTGTCTTGTACTGTAAGACAAAGTTTTCTTGTTCTGCTCATTTGCCTATGTTAGGTGCTTCAGAAACCTTGTGGTATCATATAAATATTGAATAATAATAATATTACATAGGCATAATAACAGAAAAATCTTGCATAATTTTATGAAAATCAATTTCTATAAGACACTGTGGATCTACCCTCAATTTATGTGTCTGAATTTGGTTTTAACACATACACACACACACACACACACACACACACACACACACACACACACACACACACACCCACACACTTATATATATGCCTATGTCATGACTCTCCCATTTATATTGTCTGGCCTGCAGTACCTTCAGGCTGTCAGAAGAGCTGTTATCTGACAGCAGTCCCAGCTGGTTTACTCTGCTGCAATATGCTGTTCTCCTATTCCAATTATCATTGCCTGTCCTTTTGTGCTGCAGTGATTGGCTTTGTTTTTTTTTGAAAGTGAGTTAGCCCTGAGCCTCAGGGCCAGTTATAGCTTCTGTTAGCTTCTAGATAGTTTCATGCCTTGAGGTCCAAGAGGTGTCTGCCTTGCCAGAAATCTGAGGTGTCCACCTTGCCATGGGTTCATGGGGTGTCTTCAGCCAGCTCAGTGCCTTCTATGTTTGCCAGTCCTATATTTTAGAGTTGGCTGTTACCTGCCATTTATATAGCCATGACTCTGCTACAGTATTTATACTGTCTGGCCTGCAGTACATTTGGGCTGCCAGAGGTGCTACTGTTGTTTCTTGCCACAGTGCAGCAGCCATGTCCTTAGAGGTTCACAGCATACCAGCTCAGTCATCAGTCACTCTGGTGGGACAAGCCACCTTCTCATCTCTGCACAAAGCCAAAACAACTGACCCTAAGCAATCATCCAGCAGGGCTCCAGGGACACAGACATAACTGATCCCGCTGGGTCAGTAGAGGGAAGGGAAATTTGGGCTGTTCATTTAAGGACAATGGCTTTTTAACAATGATTCACCTGGCTTTGCTCTCATACTAAATGCGGTGAGACTGACTGGTACAAACGGAGAGTCTAATCAGTTTATAACTTGCCTCGTAACTATACCTGTTCTTATTTAACACTCCACACATTTGAGCTAATAATATGATTATGGCTACTAATTGCTCACTTATTCTATATACATGACAAACTTTGTGTACTAGCTGTTATTGTTGTTTTTATATTATTAATATTGTGTTTTTATGTAATTATAACACTCCTTGGAGGTGCATGAACATTGGTATTGATAAACACAATAAATATATTGATTAAATTGGTATATACACCAATAAGAGCCTTTTGGGTATTTGTTTGTTTTGTATACTTTTAGAGGCTGGCATATCTCTCTCCCAGGTGGCTGCTGGTGTGTTTTTTATATGGTGAGCTCCAGTTTACACAAGTGACCTCAAACCTAATTTCTTCTACTTACTTCATGGCAGCCATACAATGGGTTAACGACCCCTTCCCCTAGCATAAACAGGAGGTTTTTATTCTAGTACCTGCCCACCTTGACTATATGAGTGTGCCCCTCCCCTTCCCTGTTGTCTTTTTTTCCTGTCTCCTATCAGTATATACAGAAGTAGGATAGTATTTTTTTTTAGAGTGCGGCGGTGCCGCGATTAGGGACAGGAACTTTTCTCTGTACCTTGTTGCGTTGGGACAGCTGAGAAGTTCTTTACCTTATAGTTGTTGTGGTCTCAGCGGCGGTGAGTGGCACCAGGGCCGGGAGCTCACAGCATCAGCGCGTCTTCGTGGAATCAGGTCTTCAGTCCCAGAAGTCGGCGTGGTGCCCGTTTGCGCAAGTGTGCCAGGAGCTGTAAACGGCACCTGTCTGCACATGTGCGGCTGCCAGGAGTTGTAAGCTGCTCCTGTCTGTGCTTGTGCGGCTGCCAGGAGCTGTAAGTGGTGTCCATCTGCACATGTGCAGCTGCCAGGGACTGGGAGGTTCACGTTATGGCTGCAATTCTGGGTCAGCTGACAATCCCGGAAGTGTGTATGCACATATGCCCAGTGGGAGCCCAGGGGCACTGTATTAAGGAGGCTGAGCGGAATGCATATCAGCACTGTGATTCATATCAGCAGCAAGCAGCATGAATGAGCCTGTGTCCCAGGAGTGTGATAAAGTCCAGCCGAAGTAAGTCCTCATAGTTGTACTAAGGAGCCTGCGTCTCCCGTGAAAGCATCTAATCAGCTGACTGAGCTGATGGATTGAATGAGGAAATCTTTTGTGACCAAGGATAAATTCATGCAGGGAGCTAAGCATTCTAGATCACAATCCAGTCTGGACTATGATGATGAGGCATTCCCAGATTTTTTGTCGCAAGATGATTGTGATAGGGAATCTAGCGTAGAATCTGGAGAGCTCCACAAAGATGATAGATCATTTAATACTGAATTAGTGGACAACATGTTAAAAAATATTTACAAAACAATGAAGTATAAGGAAGCGGTTCAGGAAAGCGAGCAATATCCTTTGTTTGAGGACTGATTTAGGAAAGCTAGGTCTTTTCCTGTATATAAAGTAGTAAAGGACATTATTCAGAAAGAATGGCAGCAGCTGGATAAAAGGGTTGGCAGCTTTAAAAGGAATAACCATATGTATCCAGGTATTGAGGAGGAATTTCTTACTTGTTGTAATATTCCTAAGGTAGAGGCACCTGTGGCTGAGGTGACGACTAGAACTACAATACCTCTGGAGGATGGTGCTGTATTGAAGGATTCAATGAATAAGAAAATGGAAAATGCCTTAAAGAAATTACATATTTCTACATCCGTTTCCTTGAAGACTGGTGTGGCTATAGCTTCTGTGTCCCGGGCCTTGAGATTGTGGTGTTCCACTATGCAATCGGATGTACAAGATAATATCTCTAGAGACCATATTCTGAAAAACTTAAATATCATACAAAGAGCAGTGGATTACCTTTGTGAGGCTTCGCTTGATGTTTTAGAGTTTTCAACTAAGTTGATGACCTCAGGTGTTATGGCCAGAAGGGCTTTGTGGTTACAGTCTTGGGCAGCGGATACCCATTCCAAGAACAGATTAGTTACGCTTCCTTATGAGGGGACGCTGTTTTTTGGAAACAAGCTGGAAACTATGATCCAGAGGATGTCCAGTGGAAAATCAGTGAGGTTTCCACAGGATATGCATGGCAGGTATACAACTTTGTTGTTTTATAATTAATTCAATTATATATTATAACCAAGATATACATTAAAATAGTACTGTGTACAGTATTAGACCGATATGTATCAGGAAAACATTACATTAATACATACTTGCCTACCTGACCCTCTCCATGAGGGAGAAAATGCTCTGTTCCTGGACTCTCCTGGTAATGTATGATTGCCATCACCTGTAATGAAACACCTTTCTTATCAATTAACTAGCTCACCACAGGTGATGGCAATCATACATTACCAGGAAAGTCCAGGAACAGAGCATTTTCTCCCTCATGGAGAGGGTCAGGTAGGCAAGTATGCATTTATACAATGTTTCAGAATTTAGTTTAAAAAAGAAACAAGCAGCAATAGGCATGAGCTGTGTGTCTCATTAAGGATCCTATTGAATGGACCTTAAGAGTTCATATAGTCATAATATTGTTATAATATTGAGATCCTGTGTGCTATATTAACTCTCACAGGCTTGTATATGTTTAGTTCATGGATGTTTTGTATGTCACTTACTCCAATCACCGATGCGGTCCGGATTTTAAGGCGCTATATAGGATTTGATAAATACTGTGTCCATAGAAAGCAGCTGAGCCATCTTTGCTCTTAGTGAATGAGGAAAGGCTGGTTATCAGACCAGGTGATCCTGTGGCGTCCCACAGTGTTGGTTACCTGGCTGTGTTGGGAGGGAGAGCAGGAACAAGGCTGTGCTCACCTCAGACACAGCTGCTGATTTTTTCTGCTGGGGACACTGACCGTCGTGAGTCCCAGCTAGCCGCTTGCAGGGATGCTGCCTCGACGTGTGTACTGGCCGTAGCTCCCAAAACTGGACCGAATTCAGGAGTGGTAGGTGATGATGGAGGATCCGATGTGATGGATCAATGACAACAAAAAGAAGGTGGTGTCTTAACGTGTTTTGTCACATTCACGTGACTTTTTCAAAGGTGTCGCACGGCCAGTAATAAACACTGTGGGATGCCACAGGATCACCTGGTCTGATAACCGGCCTTTCCTCATTCACTAAGAGCAAAGATTACTCAGCTGCTTTCTATGGACACATATATAATGTATATCTTTGTTTTAATATAAAATTGAATTATATAAACAACTGAGTGTTTTCAATTGACACACGGTGGTATTCTATACACAATTATTGGTATATCATTTCAATATTCATGTATCCCAAGTGCAGTTGGATTTCCCTTTCCTTTTTTTTCTTCAATCATATAAATCCACAGAGGTTTATTATACAACAGCGAATGGGAGATACGGTAAATTGAATTTTTTTCTACATACACATTAATATCCTGATTTATAATTGATTCTCAGCACCAAGGCCATTTCTTAATCAGGTATACAACTTTGTCTTCAAGACAGCAATTTAGACAAACCAGATCATATAGAGCAGGCCATCCATATGGGGATAGAATTGGTCGTCAGTATGAGGACAGATATGGTTCTGGTATGTCACGTCAGTCCTTTTGTAGAGGATATAGGAGAGGTAATCAGAGGCAATGATGGTGCATGTCCCCCTACATCAACACCTGTAGGGGGCAGGATCTCAGAGTTCAGTGCCCAGTGGGAGAAGAACGTCCAGGACAGGTGGGTGCTGGATATTATACAAGAAATACAGGGATAGTGGACCACTGCGCTCACAGCGGCTGCAGTTTTGTAGAACCCTGGTGTCACTCAACACCATATATCCTGAACATTAGCTAAAAAAATGGGAACTATCAAACTGCGCACAGCTTATGGAAGTAAATATATCAGTCTATGATGTTGATCAGAAGGTTATGGACCAATGTTCCTATATTCTTCTATCTTTCCTTCCAATTCTTTCCTTTCTTACTTCTGAAAAGTCCCCTTCAAATTTGTCGAATGTCCCTCAAAAACAAGGAAAGAACAATATTGTGTAGCAGTTCCTGGATTTGAGTGATTCTCTGAGTAATCTGGTTCGACAAGATGGTTCGTACCGTACTCACGTCTGAACGGTGGGATTCACACACATAAAGGTTTCTTTTTTGGGAAGGTTTTCTCCTGACTGGATTTGGTCGTGTTCTCTTAAATCCTCGTCAAGTGGTATCCCAACATGAAAAGTACCGAGGAGAAAAAATATCCTAATTAGTGGATATCCCACGGTATAATATATTCAGTCAGTCAACCGGAGAAATGGACTCGCGTACCGTACTCACACTCAAAGTGTATTCAATATACCCATAAAGGTATCTTTAACTGTAATTCATACTCCAACAGATAAAATAAAAAGACGTAGATGGGCAGGCGTACCCCACTTACAATCTTCTATGATGTTGTCTTGCCCGTAGCGGTTTCTTTTTCCACTTTCTTCCCAGGAAGTGGAACTCCACTATCGGCTCCCAATCTCGGTATAATGGAAATATATATCGAAAAATGGAAGTTTAATAAAAAGGAGTTTTATTGAATTCAAACAATAAAAGTATCAGCAATGGGGCAGAAAAAAACTCTAATAGGCCGACCAGAAGATGTTGATAACCATTCAAAAAAAGGTGAAATAGATCCGGATTACCTCACCTCAAAAGATGGTAGTCTGGAAGGTCTACAGGTGATGTCTGTCCCTCACACCAACGCGTTTCGACCAGAGGGTCTTTTTCAAGGTGTGTTAAGAGGGAGATTGTAGTTCTATTTATACCCCTAATGAGCAGCGGCGGTGCGGAGGAGGCTGTGGTCGGCGGTGCGGAGGATGAGGAGGCTGTGGTCGGCGGCAGTGAGGAGGAAGAACCTGTGGGCGGCAGTGTTGCGGAGAAGGCGGCTGTGGGCTGCGGTGCAGAGGAGGCGGCTGTGGTCAACAGCCTTCAGTCCGGCTCTGGTCCACCTATGACCGCCGCTATTTCAAATCTGACACGGACCGGTAGCTTTAGGCAGTAATGGTGTCTCTCTTTGAAAACCAGCAGCTTGTTCACTAGACAATGAGTAACTTCCTGCCGCCTCCTCTGCACCGCAGCCCACAGCCGCCTTCTCCGCAACACTGCCGCCCACAGGTTCTTCCTCCTCACTGCCGCCGACCACAGCCTCCTCATCCTCCGCACCGCCGACCACAGCCTCCTCCGCACCGCCGCTGCTCATTAGGGGTATAAATAGAACTACAATCTCCCTCTTAACACACCTTGAAAAAGACCCTCTGGTCGAAATGCGTTGGTGTGAGGGACAGACATCACCTGTAGACCTTCCAGACTACCATCTTTTGAGGTGAGGTAATCTGGATCTATTTCACCTTTTTTTGAATGGTTATCAACATCTTCTGGTCGGCCTATTAGAGTTTTTTTCTGCCCCATTGCTGATACTTTTATTGTTTGAATTCAATAAAACTCCTTTTTATTAAACTTCCATTTTTCGATATATATTTCCATTATACCGAGATTGGGAGCCGATAGTGGAGTTCCACTTCCTGGGAAGAAAGTGGAAAAAGAAACCGCTACGGGCAAGACAACATCATAGAAGATTGTAAGTGGGGTACGCCTGCCCATCTACGTCTTTTTATTTTATCTGTTGGAGTATGAATTACAGTTAAAGATACCTTTATGGGTATATTGAATACACTTTGAGTGTGAGTACGGTACGCGAGTCCATTTCTCCGGTTGACTGACTGAATATATTATACCGTGGGATATCCACTAATTAGGATATTTTTTCTCCTCGGTACTTTTCATGTTGGGATACCACTTGACGAGGATTTAAGAGAACACGACCAAATCCAGTCAGGAGAAAACCTTCCCAAAAAAGAAACCTTTATGTGTGTGAATCCCACCGTTCAGACGTGAGTACGGTACGAACCATCTTGTCGAACCAGATTACTCAGAGAATCACTCAAATCCAGGAACTGCTACACAATATTGTTCTTTCCTTGTTTTTGAGGGACATTCGACAAATTTGAAGGGGACTTTTCAGAAGTAAGAAAGGAAAGAATTGGAAGGAAAGATAGAAGAATATAGGAACATTGGTCCATAACCTTCTGATCAACATCATAGACTGATATATTTACTTCCATAAGCTGTGCGCAGTTTGATAGTTCCCATTTTTTTAGGGTGCTGGATATTGTCTCGGGAGGTTGCCATCTCGAATTCACAAGAATGCCAAGAAGGGACAGATTTCTGGAATCAAGGACACCTCTCCTAATTCAAGAATTGATTGCTTTAAAGGAAAGTCTAGAAACACTGTGTTCTTTAAAAGCAGTAGAAGAAGTTCCATTCTTGGAGAGAAAGAAAGGATTCTATTCTCATATTTTCCTAGTGAAGAAGTCCTCAGGTGGTTTCAGAACAAAACTAGATTTGAGGGATCTCAGTCAGAGAATAGAAAAGAGAAAGTTTCATATGGAGACGTTGAAATCAATTCTATTGGGAATAAGAAAAGGAGATTTTTTTTGGCATCAATAGATCTCAAGGATGCATATTTTCACATTCCAATTAGGAAAGAAGACAAAAAATTTCTAAGATTCAGCATAAGAGGAAAGTATTTTCAGTTCACGTGTCTTCCCTTCTGTCTCACGTCCTCTCCAAGGGTCTTTATGAAGGTTCTAGTGACTCTGATAGCTTGTCTCAGAGAGAAAGGGGTGACTATTTGGGCCTATCTCAATGATCTTCTTCTTGCTGCAGGATTGGAGGAAGTAATAAAACGAATGTTGAATCAGGCATTGACTTTTCTACAAATGCACGGCTGGTTAGTGAATTGGAGCAAGAGCCGGTTGGAACCAACACAAGTTCTGCAGTTTCTGGGTGTCCGCATAGATACTCTTCAGTATGTGGTCATGTTATCAGAGGACCGACATGTAAAAATTCGGGATTTAGTTCTCTTCATTCAGAAACAGGACAAAGTTATGTTTCACATGGCGTTATGTCTGTTGGGAATGATGGCTTCCACGATAGAGGTGATGCAGTGGGCGAGATGGATAATGAGGACATTGCAGTGGGACACCCTGAGATATTCAAGAGAGGAAACTCCTTTACATCATCGAATAAGGTTAACAAAACAAACCAGAGACTCACTCTCCTGGTGGAAGAGCAGTCAAAATTTCGAGCACGGATTGTCATTACTGGAGCCCCAGTATCTGGTCTTACCTACAGGCACAAGTCTGAAAGGATGGGGTGCTCATCTGCTGCAACAAAGTTTGCAAGGAGAGTGGTCCCCAAGAGAAGCAGCATATTCATCAAACTAATGCAAAATGAGGGCAGTATGGTTGGTGATATGTGAGTTCCAGGATCAGCTCGCAGGAAATAATCTGAGAATCTTCTTTAACAATGCAGCGGTAGTGGCACATTTAAATCATCAAGGTGGAACAAGAAGTCGAGTAATGTCGGAAGTTTCGCACATCGTGCAGTGGGCACTGAAGCATTTAAAATCTCTAATGGCTCTGCATGTTCCCAGCAGAGACAATGTGTTGGTGGATTATCTAAGCCGAAATAAGGTTCAGTCCGGAGAATGGGAGCTAAATGTGCAAATATTCGAAGCTATAGTGAAGAGATTCGGGCAACCCAACATAGATCTCATGGCGACCGATCTTAACACAAAACTGCCTCGTTACTTCTCAAGGTATTACCTTCCAAGGTCGGAAGGTGTAGACGCTCTATCTCTAGTGTGGGAGTTCAAGCTGGGATATGTTTTTCCCCCTTTCCTATAATAGCCAGAACATTAAAGAAAATCAGACAAGAGAAAGTAGAGGTGATTATGGTGATCCCTTATTGGCCGAGAAGGGATTGGTTTCCAACAGTGCAGAGTATGTCGATGGGGAAAATGTGAAGACTACCAGTTATACTGAGGCTATTGCATCAGGGTCCTCTAGAGTACCCAAATCCACAGAATCTACAACATACAGTTTGGAAATTGAGCAGAATTTATTAAAAAACAAGGGTCTGTCTGAATCAGTGATTCGGCTACTGTTAAAGGCCAGGAAGAAAGTTTCTTCAGACGTTTATTATAAAATATGGAGAACCTTTATTGTTTGGTCAAAAGACAAATTAAACATATTTGAGGCTGAGACACTCAAGTTTTGCAGTTTCTTAATGACGGCTTTGTCAAAGGTTTGTTGGTTTCAACTCTAAAGGTGCAAATATCGGCTCTAAGTATTCTGCTAGACAGAAAATTATTTGAGGATGAATTAATTAAAAAATTCTGCCAATCCATAGAGAAAATAAGGCCAAGAATCAGGTTGATAGTGCTGCCCTAGGATATTAATTTGATTTTATATGCTTTAATGGAACACCCGTTTGAGCTATTACAAGTAGTCTGGGTAAAATTTCTCACGTGGAAGGTGGTTTTTCTTGCAGCTGTCACTTCAGCAAGGAGAGTTGGAGAACTGCAAGCACTTTGAGCGGAAGAGCCATACTTGAAAGTGTTGTCCAGGTGGGCGGCGGCCATCTTAGAAGACGGAGCACGGAAGGTGTGGCGGCGGAGGCACGGAGGAGACGCCTGACGAGCCTGGGAGGTGAGCGGTCTGCACTGAAGTGGCTGCTAGTCCCCCCACCCGAGCCCCGGGTGTTTACGCCGTCCACTGGAAGCGCGTTGCCGCGAGGGAACGCGGGCCCGGCCGGGGCTCCCACCCTCCCCCCCTGCTTGTCTGATAAAAGTGTGTAGCCAAGATCCTTTACCCCTGGGCCCACGAAGGAACTGCGGCTGCGGGACCCGACATCCCTGCTCTCCCCCACCAACGCTTACCTATCCCCGCTCCTGCCACATCCAGCGACATTCAGTGAGGGTCTGCAGTCATCCCCCTCACGGCCGACCGTCAGGCGACATAAGGCCCCACAGTGGATCTGCTTGGAATCTTCTCTGGGGGCTATCTCTCTGCAAGCGTACCTCGCCAGACCGCTGAGCCCTGCTCACCCGTCCTCCCTCCAGCATAGAGAGCGCAAGGTACACCCAGGGGCCCTGAGCTGCGGTTAGCCTCACACATGCTGGCACACCATCCCTCTCCCCAGCATTTGTCCTAAACCTGCACATGGGAAGTATCTCCTGGCCCTTTCTGTGAGGCCGTCATTCACTAGGCCCAATTTTGCTCACTCTCCCCCTAAAGGGCCACCTATAACCATATATAACTGGGGCTGTCTGTCTCTATCTTAAGGCGCTGGACTCTTCCTATACTACAACCTACTGCCCGGGGGTACCACCCCCCCGGCCCAATGCCGATGTTTCTCTCTATACGATACCCCAGTCCCCCATGATCTCTTCAAGCCGGGGAATGCTCTGCTGAATGCCTATGGGTGCGACACGGGGGGGTCTTTTCATGTTCTATCTCTATGCAGCCTACATGATGGATCACTAATTACTTACGTTATATCTCAGCTCTGACCTATGACCTTCGATATCCTCGGGTCTGTCCTACACCATGCCTAAATCTAAACCCAAGTCTAAGAAAGCCACAGCTTCGGCAGAAATATCGACCTTTATATCCAAGATGAAGTCTAGTGCGGCCAAACCCCTGGCTGCCCCCCCCTCTGACCTGGTTTCGGAATCTGAGGAAGACTCGTCAACCCCTGAACCCTCTATGAAAGATTGCTTCTCCTCAATCTTAACGGAAATGAAGTTGCTGAAGCAGGCTTTCCACTCGGAGATCCATAAAGCCATCTCCGGCCTTAAGGTCGAGATATCTGATCTTGGAGTCCGCACTAACGAGGTGGAACAGAAAATCGATGAGGTCGTCACCTTCCAACTGGAGCTGGAGCACTCGGTACATGTCATGCAGGAGGATATATACCTCCTCCAGGATCAACAAGAGGACGCTGATAATCACGCACGACGTAACAACCTGCGCATTAAATATATTCCAGAGTCAGTAGAACCAGCCCAACTGGAGGATTTTCTCCTTAGGTTCTTTCAGCATCTCCTGCCGGACGTCACTTGTGAGCAGTTCCTCTTGGACAGAGCCCATCGCTCACTACGTCAAAAGCCCTCAACCTCGTCTCCCCCACGGGACGTAGTTTTACGCTGTCACTATTTCAAAACCAAAGACAGAATTCTGTCGGCTGCCCGGAATAAAGACGTGTGCCTATTCGAATCACATAAGCTATTGGTGTTCCAGGACTTATCCCCTACCACTCTCAAGAGACGCTTTGATTTGAGGGAGTACACCCAAATCCTCAGAAATAATCAAATCCGCTACAGATGGGGCTTCCCTTTTGCTTTAATTGTACAGCTGGATGGGCAGAGATTGTCGGCACGTTCCAAAGAAGAGGCTCACAGGCTCCTGTTGAGACTGAACCTGCCTCCCCCGGAGTCCAACAAACCTCCCTCCCCACGGGATGTTCCAGATCTCCGACACTCTCCAAACTCACCCCTCCCTCAGCGAGCGCCTAGACATCTTTGGTCGACAGTTCCGGAGAAAACCTCTACAAACCATGACCCACCGTGAAAGTTTTTGCACAGATGTGCTGCTGGGTCACTATATGTTATATGTTAAATATTACTGTTTTACAAACTAGTTTAGAGGTTTAAGAATCTCTTCTTGAGTTGAGATTGTTTATTTACTTATATAATCCCAACAGTGGTCCACTGTGGCAGGTTGTTGCAACGACCCCCTTGGTCGCCCCCCCATATGTTTATTTGGTGGGCGTCCCGGTGGCCGGGGCCGCGTCCTCCACCGAGCCTCTATAGTCAGTTTTGAGCTTGAGGGAGTTTTCTTCTCCCTTAAATTCCCCATACGGGTGCTCAAACATACAGACCCGTACGCAGCGTACAATGGGTCGCTGGCTCGGTCGATTCTATGTGTTTATTTTACAGTCTCTTAAGGGTCTCTTTATGACCTTTTGGATTTCTCTCTTTTTTCTTCTTTCTCTTTTCCCTCTCCTTCTTTTTCTTCCCCAACTTCCCCCTCTTCCTCCTCCCCTTGTTCCCCCCGTCTCCCAGGGAGACTACTTAAGGTTCATTAAGATCACTCATGCTATACTTATACTTGTAACATTATGTCTGTTAACGTAATATCCTACAATGTGAAGGGCCTTAACAGTCCTCAAAAGAGGACCAAATTATTTCTTTTTCTGAAACAGGTGAGGGGAGATCTGGTATTCCTTCAGGAGACGCATTTCAAAGGGACCTCCCACCCTGAGCTGCGTTCTAGACGCCACCCTGTTGCCATACACGCTTGTGATCGCACTCAAAAGAAAAGAGGGGTCGCCATTCTGATTCCCGCCCACTTACATTTGGACGCAGACCGAATCATTAAGGACAAGCGTGGTAGGTTTCTCATTATAGTAGGTAAACTTAATAATGTCCCTATCACCATGGTTAACGTCTACGCCCCCAATATTAACCAGGCCTCGTTCTTTGCTTCCTTAGACTCCAAAATCGCCCAATGTAGGAAAGGTGACCTCTTAATAGCAGGAGACTTTAACGCTATACTACATTATAGTCTAGATCGCTCCCATCCCCTCCCACGGTCCCAGTCCCATATCAGCTCCCGCAACTCTAGAGCCCTACAGTCGCTGCTTAATAATCACCTTCTATTTGACTCCTGGAGGGTTGTCGATCCCCTAATTAAGGATTACACGTTCTATTCCCCAGTCCACAATCTATATACTAGAATTTATATGATTTTGGTAGGAAGGGACCTAACATCTAGAATCCAGAACTGCTGTATCTATCCAATCACGTGGTCTGATCACGCCCCGATTTCTCTGACTCTGACTGGGCTAGCTCGCACTCCTTCCCCCCCCTCCTGGTCACTTAACGACGCCCTCCTCCAACAACCTGAAGTATTACAGCAAACTACTCAGGTATTAATTGACTACTTCAACGAGAACCAAACCCCCGGCATATCCGATATGACCTTGTGGGAGGCACACAAGGCGGTCCTTCGGGGCCACTTCATCCAGACTGCGGCCAGGATCACCAAGCAGCGTTCCCAAAAGATTCTAGAGTTATCTAATCAGCTCCACCAAATGGAGGAGGTGCATAAGTCCTCTCTAGACCCTGCTGATTTTGAGACGGTACTTAAAATCAGAGGTGAACTTAATTTACTATTGTCTCATAAGACTGAAATGTGCCTTAGACGTCTTAACCAGATCTACTACGAAAAAGGGGATAAGGCGGATAAACTACTAGCCAGAAAACTGAGGGCTAGGATTTCTTCCAAAAATATCCTATCCATTCGCACCAAACAAGGGGCTCTGACCCATGATCCTGACCGCATCCTGGGTGAATTCGAGGAATTTTATAAATTACTGTACAACTCGGATTCTACCCCCCCCCTCATCACCAAGACTTGAAAAAGGAATTGACTCCCTCCTAGACAAATGTAACCTACCATCACTGAATGGCACGACAGTGTCTCAATTAGGCTCTGAGATTACTATTGAAGAAATAGAGAACGCACTAAAAACTCAGAAACCGGGCAAGGCCCCCGGACCCGATGGGATGTCAATTACTTATTACAAAAAGTTTAAGGGGACGCTTCTACCCCACCTTTGCCGGCTCTTCAATGGTTTCCTAAGTGGTAACCCTCTATCACCCCGTACCTTAGAGGCACGAATAGTCTTAATCCATAAACCTGGGAGAGATCCCACCTCCTGTGCCAGCTACCGCCCCATTTCTTTATTGAATAACGACATTAAGTTATTCGCCAAAATTATAGCCTTAAGATTAAACCCTGTCCTCCCGCGTTTAATACATGCTGACCAGGTGGGCTTCATCCCAGGCCGACAAGCCAGAGACAATACACGAAGAACCATTAATCTGGTTCATCTTATTAACAAAACTAAAATGCCTTCCGTCCTTCTCTCGCTAGACGCAGAGAAGGCCTTTGACAAAATACTGTGGCCTTTCATGTTTGCCACTCTACGCAGATTTGGTCTGGGGGGAAGCCTACTTCAAGGCATTCAGGCACTTTATTCCAACCCCTCAGCTAGAGTCCGGGTCAACGGCAAGGACTCTCAACTCTTTCACATTAGCAACGGTACACGCCAGGGGTGTCCCTTGTCTCCACTAATCTTTGCTATGACGATCGAACCTCTGGCGTGTATGGTTAGGGCCAACCCCGATATCAAAGGCATACATGTTGGTGAGGAGGAATTTAAATTATCATTATTCGCAGATGATGTCCTCCTGACCATCTCCTCTCCCAATATATCCATCCCTAATCTATTTAAAACCCTCTCATTATACTCTCATTACTCTGGATATCGTATTAATTACTCCAAATCGGAGGCCCTCCCACTGCATCTTGATGAGAATGCCAGATCTCTCCTTGCTGCTAACTATAACTTCTCTTGGCGCTCCAAGAAAATCAAGTACCTTGGAGTGTACATCACAAACTCCTACGACTCTTTATACTCTGAAAACTTTCCTGCCCTCTTTAAATATATAGAGTCTGACCTTAGAGCTTGGGACAAACAGATTATAGCCTGGTTTGGACGGATAGTTTCAATCAAAATGAACATCCTTCCGAGGATCCTATATCTGATCCAAACAATCCCTGTGAGCATCCCCGCTGAGGCCCTATGTCGAATGCAGAAATTGTTTGTAAAATTTGTATGGTCTGGTAAGCCCCCTAGAATTAGGACCTCCACTCTGATACGTGACCCGTTGGCGGGGGGTAGGGGATTGCCGGACATCCGTAAATATTATCATGCAACCCACTTGAGTCAGGCTCTGACGTGGTTCTCCCCTGCCCCCCGCCTGCCTTGGATCCGAATCGAGCTTCTGGCGGCCGGGGTCTCCTCTCTGGTTTCCCTCCTCTCACCGACCGGGCCACTGCGGTCATTACAAACCTGTGTCCCTTCGACAAAACTCACTTGCGCCTTGTGGTTTTTCTGCATTCGACACTATGGCCTGTCCACTTTCCCATCTCCTATCACGCCCATCTGGGATAATAGTGACTTCCCTCCAGGCTCCACTTTGCAATCTCACTCGTGGCTTCATCTGAATCCACGCCCGGATCTCGTATATGATTTTACAGAAGGCTCCTCATGGCGTTCTCTACAATCTTTATGTGACAAATACGATATCTCCCAACCCGTATTTTACGAATATTTACAGCTCCGCTCCTTTTTAGGATCCCTCCCCAAAGCCCAGGTTATCCGCCAACTCACCCCCTTGGAGCGCCTATGTATTTACTCTCCTATGCGGCAGGGTATTATCTCTATACTCTACGGATTACTACGTTCCCTGAAGGCAACAAGCATCCTCCCCCATGAACAGAAGTGGGAGCGGGACCTAGGTCCTCCACCTGATGAAGACTCATGGGAAACCATTAGACAAAAAGTAGCCCAATCATCAATTTCCTCTCTTGTGAAGGAAAACTCTTATAAAGTCTACACTAGATGGTATCGGGTTCCAGCAACAATGCATAAGATCTTTCCCGGGTCCTCCCCATTGTGCTGGCGTGGATGCGGCCAGATTGGAGACTTTAAACACATCTGGTGGTCATGCCCCAAAATGCATACGTTCTGGTCTCAGGTGGAGGCTCTCTTGGGCTCTGTCTTCTGTTCACAGATATCTCTGGGTCCCTGGTCAGCCTTGCTGGGCCTACCCTTACCTAACCTAGACAGCCAAGCTAATAGCTTAGTGCTCCAAATCTTACATGCAGCTCGCTGTGTAGTAGCAAAAAATTGGAAAAACACCAATACTCCCCCTAGGAGCATGCTAATAGCAAAAATTTGGCATATCTCCATGATGGAGAAAATTACAGCCTCCTTACATGACAGATCGGACAAATTTAGGAGGATATGGGAACCATGGTTCACGTATACTGCGCCCCCCGCTACCGGGATTGGATGAGACATGTCACACTGTGAGGCAGTTCTTTACACCATACAGGCCCCAATAAACATAAGAGGTGTAGTAATACAGACCCTGGTTGTACAGATGGTATGATTTGTAGCTGGGAAGTAATACCCTCCCATCTCATGCATTCACTTAGTCCGCTTCTCTGACGAACCACCACTCTCCCATCCCCCCCCCCTCCCTTTCCTCTCTTTCCCCCACTCTTTTTCTCTTTCCTCTTCTCAGATCCTTTCTTATTATTTTCTTTTTTGCTTGTTTGATGTTTAAACATAAAAAATTGTGATGGTCGAGACATGCATAAACTGGGTATTCTCACAACATGCCCTTGTTTCTGTAATATTTGGTTACTCACTAGAGGATAACTTGTATGTGATTAAGCATTTACTTGGAGCTGTCATCTCCTGTTTGTTCTGTACTTGCATGCTCGACTTTTCCTTAATAAAAACATTAATTAAAAAGAAAGTGTTGTCCAATAGCATTGTTCTAAGAACAAACCCATCTTTTCTACCAAAAGTTGTGTCAACGCTTCATATTAATCAAGAGATCATTTTGCTATCTTTTTTCCCTCAACCGAAGAATGAGGAGGAGGAAAGGTTACATACGTTGGACCTGGTGAGAGCAATAACTATTTATTTGGAGAGCGGTAAACCTTTCAGAAAGGAGAAGAGTTTATTTCTACAACCTGTCGGATCCCGAAAAGGGCCTATGCCAACAAAGCAAAATGATTGCAAGATGGATTAGAGAACTGATCATGTTTGCATATCAGAAGGATGGCCGTGAAGTTCCAGAGAATATAAAAGCACACTTGACTAGGACAGTAGCCATCTCATGGGCTAGGAATGCACGGGTGGCAATTGAGGACATATGTGCAGTGGCTGCATGGTCATCAATACATACTTTCTCTAAGCATTATGCTCTAGATATTGTTAAAGCTCACTTTGGTAACCAGGTTCTGCAACAGGCCTTGGTATAATTAAAATATTAAGCATTAATTATTTGTTTGTGGCGTTTCCCTCCCGTAATTCAGCTTTGGTATATCCCATTGTATGGCTGCCATGAAGTAAGTAGAAGAAAGTAGTGAATTATACTTACGATAATTCCATTTCTTTGGAGTACTTCATGGCAGCCCATGAATTACCCACCCTGTAGGAGTATTTTTTTTTTCTAGATATAGCGGAGACACTCAAAAAGACAACAGGGATGGGAAGGGGCACACTCATATAGCCAAGGTGGATGGGTACTAGAATAAAAACCTCCTGTCTATGCTAGGGGAAGGGGTCATTAACCAATTGTATGGCTGCCATGAAGTACTCCGAAGAAATGGAATTATCGTATGTACTGTATAATTCGCTACTTTATTTTGTGTCTACAGTACCTTTGGGCTGCCAGAGGGGCTGTTGTCTGAGATCAGTCCCAGATGGTTTAATCAGGTTCAACATGCTGTTCTCCTATTACAATTCCCAAGCTGCAGCACATTGTGGTTAGGGGCTTGCTCATTTGTGCTGCAGTGATTGGTCTTGTTTTATTTTAAGAGTGAGTTAGTCATGAGCCTCAGGGCCAGTTATAGCGTCTGTTAGCTTCTAGCCAGTTTCAAGCCTTGCTCATGTTACCTGGTTCTAGTTACCTGTTCCTGTCCACCTTGCCTGTATCGAGTTTCAAACCTGATTCTTGTACTTGATCTGAGATCTTTGTATCCAGCTTCAAGCCTGGTTTCCTGAATTCCCTGCATTGTTTGTGTCCAGTCTGTGCCTGGGCCAAAGACTCCTGTATCTATACCAATGACTGTTAAGTATACTTTGCTGCAATATAATGCTTTCATGTGGATTTTAACTGCAAGTTACCATTGTAACGTTCTGCTGGATTCTTTGTTTAAATGCAGATTTATTTGATACAAACATCCCTGTACTTGTTTTCTGTTCTACTCCAGCATTTATCCTCATCTAGCAATTCACCTGCCAGCCATCAGGAGCCTATTTATACACAATCACTATTACATTTTGCATTGGGGCACACAAATTATGTCCTTTACTCAGGCACATTTAAATAATCAATTAAATATACCATACTTACAGATATGTCCTTGTTCATTGTTGCCACAAGGCATTTGGATGCACACACATGCATTGCGTGAGCGACTACATGCACTTCAGTGTGAATAGTCGCACCTGTGATCACATAATGCTTTTCCTATGGATCTTGGATGTGATGATGGCCACATTTGTAACATGAAAGGTTGTCAGCTCAGCACTATACATAGTGATTCATATCATATGAGTATCAGGGCTATAACTAGGTGTGGGCGGATGGTGCTTAGCACATAGTGCAATTGCCCTGAGGGCGCACCATCTACATCTACCTGCCTGTATGTATGCACCACTGCCTGCTGTAATGTGTAATAATAGTGGTGTGCCCAGCTCCTTCCCTTCCAGATGCACCACTGTTAATATACATTGCAGAGGGCAGTGCTGAGCAGTCTGTCCTCCTTGTGCAACCCCCCATCTCCTCATCTCCTGCACTGCAGTGCCCCATCAGTGAGATCAGCATGGTATTGAGGGGAGGTTGGGGGCCCGGACACAACACTCTGTATAGCAGCCTTTTTCAACAGGTGTGATGCCACTGCCTGCCAGAGATGCCTGTCAGAGAGACCCACCGCCAGAGACACCTGCCGCAGCCACCAGCCAAACTACCAGTTCGGGCAGCACTGCACTGCCACACCAGCCAGCCCATGACCTATTGTGACTCATAGGTCATGTACCTCATGTAGCCTTCCTCACTTGATGCTGCTGCTGCTCCATGTTGCCTGGTCCCAATGATCCTCAGTCCTCACTTCTCCCTAGTCTTCACTGAGAAGGAACGATTTCAGGTGTGTGTAATTACTATTTGGGGTCTGGGGTGTGTAATTACTATAAGGGGTCTGGTATTGGGAATTACTATGGGGGGCGGTGTCTAGTGTGTGGAATTACTATGGGGGTGGTTTGGTGTGTGGAATTACTATGAGGGGGGCTGGTGTGTGGAATTACTATGGGGGTCTGGTGTTTGGAATTACTATGGGGGGTCTGATGTGTGGAATTACTATGGGGGGTCTGGTGTGTAGAATTACTATGGGGTTCTGGTGTGTGGAATTACTATGGGTGGTCTGGTGTGGGGAATTACTATGGGGGTCTGGTGTGTGGAATTACTATGGGGGATCTGGTGTGTGGAATTTCAATGCGGACATGTCTGTGGCATTACTATGGGGGGGGCTGGTGTGTGGAATTACAGTGGGGGCATGTGTTTATAATTACTATGGGGGCAGGTGTGTGGCATTACTGAGGGGGGTAATGAGTGGAATTACTATGGTGACAGGTGTGTGGCATCATTAGTAAATCTGTTTTATTGCAGTGGAGGCCAATGTGTTTTCAATATTTGTTATTATATATACAGTATTATATTTGATATAAACAACTGATGGTGTGCCTTGGCAATTTTAAAATCTTCTTTAGTGTGCTACGAGTTTAAAAAGTTTGAAAATCACTGCTGTATAGCCTCAGGCTTAGTTGCTGTCATGACGGAGGAGGCACAGCCTGAATTGATGACGCTTTCCAGCGATGGATTGGGCAAGAGTCTCGGCCACATTCCTCTTTCCTCCAGAGCCCAGGACATACTGCACTCTGTGGGGAGCTCTGTGTGGCTGCCCAGTATGCAGGAAGGGGAGACTCTGAGACATGGATCCTAGAAACTGCAGCCCTGGTGAGCTGCTGCTGCTGTGAATTATGTGCCCACTTTGGCTCTTGTTGCTTCCTCCCCCATGTTCTCTCCCTCCAAACCCCATCTCACTCTCACTCCCTCTCTCGTGGCTCTACCTTCCATAATAAGTAAAAGGGATTTCTACCTGCTTTAATGTATAAAAGGGGACTCTACCTGCCATAATGTGTAAAAGGTGACTCTACCTGCAGTACTGTGTAAAAAGGGACTCTACCTGACGTAATGTGTAAAAGAGAGTTCTGCCTGCCGTAATGTATAAAAGGGGACTCTACCTGTCGTACTGTGTAAAAGGGAGCTCTACCTGACGTACAGTGTAAAAGGGACCTCTACCTGGCATAATGTGTAAAAGGGACTCTAAATGGTGTAATGTATGTAAGTGACGCTACTGTGTGGTGTAATTTGAATAATGGAGACTACTGTGCGGCTTAATATGAATTGGTATTATTGTGTGGTCACGCCCCTTCCCCATGAATCCACGCCCCCTATATTTTTGACATTATTATTATTAATAAAGTGCTTCCATATAGTGTGTCTTTATAATCCACCTGATAGCTATACATTACATCTAAAGTAGTGGCCATCTCTCCACTTTTTGATGATACAGTAACTGAGTGTGTATTTACAAAGTGTACAGCAGGCCTGGCCATCCTGTGGCTCTCCAGATGTTGTGAAACTACACATCCCAGCATGCCCTGCTACAGTTTTAGCATTCCCTAATACCAAAACTGGCAAAGCATGATGGTACTTGTAGTTTTACAACAGCTGGAGAGCCACAGGTTGGTCAGGCCTGGTGTACAGTATATCATCATTTCATAATGCATTTATCAAATAGTAGCTGAATACCCATACTTCGCTATGGAATTTCAAGTATAATCACAAATATTTTATTGTACAGGAATCTGTAGTCTCTGTGTCTTATTTTCTGGACAACGGGGTATACCTAAAGTTAACTGGTTAGTTTATCTCAGAAGATCAACAATTAGACTTACAACAGGACATGCTCTGCCCGCAGCTACTAATTTTTGTCAGGCCGCACCTCTGGGTGGGCCTTCCCGGAAATCATGCTGTCAAAAGTCTGGTGCTGAGGAGAATAATCCACCTCCTTCTCTAGTCTGTCCCGCCTCTAATGCTGCCCTGCTCAGTGCTGTAAATTCTGGGGCAACAGAAACTCTGCATGCTGTATGTTAAATATGTAAGGTTTGCAGGGATAAGCTGACTCTATTCCAAATGGCTCTAGGTCTCCTTGCTTAGCTTCTTGCTCTCCTTAGGGCTCCTCCTATGAGGTAAAAACACTTAAGGTCACAGAGTTTATGGTTGGCAGTTGATATGGCTCCCCTATTTGAATAATGGACTGCAGTGCAACTGCCAGTGGCAATGAAGTCCAGGAACAGAGAATTGTGTCCTCTCTCCTGCGTGACTTGCAATTTTTATAGTCCGGGCTGGGTGGGCTGTCTTAACTCTCCTCTGTGAGTGGGGAATTCCTAATAACCATCTCACCTCTTTTAACCCCTTTGTGTAATTCCTGTATTGAGAAATAAACTTAGATTATTACATACCATGTACAGGGCCGGTGCAAGGTTTCTTAGCACCCTAGGCAAAACTTCAGCATACTGCCCCTCCCCCTTACCCCCATACTAATTTTCAGCCAGGCACTGCCGACAATACCAAGGCTGTGTAGTGCTGTCATCCTGGCATGCTGTTTGTGTGTGTCTAATACCTGCAGTCACTACTGGTGTCCTGCATGAGAGACAATGGCATACATACAGTCCAGAGCCCCTTGTTAATATTAATTGGTTTTAGAGACGGCAATGCCCCCACCAGACCAGGCTCCAGCCAAAGGGGAGGATGAACTTGGTGTCACCAGTACTGTTACAATAACACTAACCTGAGTCCAGAATGTAGTCATATGACTGGCGGTCAGAAGACCAATGGTGAAATAGCCACCCCCTACATCCCGCTCTCTCACAATCCCAACAGTCGGCATGCTGACCAACAGGGACTATTCCCACTTGACGGTGTCCATGACACCCATAGAGTGGGAATAGAACCCATGGCCCTGTAAGAGGCTTGCTGCTCTCACCCCCTCCGCCGGGATTCCACTGCTGGGATCCAGCATCAGTATGCTGACCACTGGTCTCCTGGCCGCCGTAAAGCATACCACACCCCCTAAGTTCATATGTTACTGCTCAGGGACTCTCTGCTGTTAGTGTGTCTCCCGATGGTTGCCCATGCTTCCACAAAGTGTTCCAGGGATGGATGAGCTGGTAAAGCTGTGACACAGGATCTGGGAACATAATGGGGGAGAGGGAGACAAGACCTTGGGGTATGAGCGTGGGTGGGGGGAGAGGTAGGAGGGACACAGGACCTGGGGACATGAGGGGGAATGACACAGGACCTGGGCACATGAAGGAGGAGGGGGTGTCACGAGACATGGGGACATGAGGGTGGTGGGGAATGGGAGGAGGGACACAGGACCTGGGGGCATGTGGGGGTGTGACACAGAACCTGGAGACATGAGGGGGGAAGAGGGTTAAACAAGACATGAGGGAGAGAGGCTAGGAGAGACACAGGACCTGGGGACATGAGGGGCGGTGACATAGTACTTAGGGGGATGACAAAGTACCTGTGCATATGAGGGGGGAGAAGGTGACATGGGAAATGGGGGTTTGGGCACAAGACCAGGGGGCATGAGGGACAAAGGATCTGGGGACTTGACCTGGGGACATGAGGGATACAGGACATGGGGACATGACGGGGGTAACACAGGACTTAAGAGATTGACACAGGACCATGGCACATGAGGGGGAAGGTGGGGACATGAGGAGGGTGGAGGGGGGAGTTGGGACACAGGACTTGTAAACATTAGGAGGAATGACACAGATCCTGGATACATGAGAGGAGAGGGGGTGACACAGGACATGGGGGGAAACAGGACCTCTGGACATGAGAGGCGGTGACAAGGGACCTGGTCATGAGGGGGGACGGGGTGATATGAGACATAAGCAGGGCAGGGGAAAGAGAGTCACAGGACCTGGGGACATGAGGAGGGGGGATGACACAGGACCTGGGGGGTTAATACAGGACCTGGGCCCATGAGGGGAAAATGGGGTGACACAAGACATGAGGTGGAAAGGGTAAGAGGTAAACAGGACCTGGGGGGTTGATACAGGACCTTGGCACATGAGTGGGAAGGTGGTGACATGTAACATGGGGACATGAGGTGGGTGGAAAGGTTGAGGAGGGACACATGACTTGGGGACTTGAGGGGGTGTTACACAGGAGCTGGGCACCTGAGGGGGAAAGGGGGTGTCTTGGGACATGGGGACATAAGGGGTGGAGAGGGGGAGGGGGGACACAGGACCTGGACACATGAGGGGGAAAGGGCATCATACTAGACATAAGGGACATAGGGCAGAAGGGACACATGACCTGGGCACATGAGAGATGAGGGGGTGTCATGAGACATGAGGGGGAGAAGGGACACATACCTGGGCACATGAGGGGGGAGGTAGTGTCACGGAACATGGGGACATGACAGGGTGGAGAGGGGGAGGAGGGACACATACTGGGGACATGATAGGGGTGACACAGGACTTCGGGAAAATAGGGGAGGAGGGGTGCTAAAGGATACCGAACTGCAGCTGTGGTCCAGCACTGTACGAGCCAGGTAGAGGGTAGGGGTGGTGGCAGCAGTATCTTCCCTCACCTCGGATTAGTTTCATCTCTTCCGCCAGGATGCGAGAACTTAGCAAACTTGAGCCTCTCCAGGAGCTGATGTCAACGGCCGGGTACATCTTCTGTGAAAGCACAGCGCAATGTAACTATGAAGCTCTGCCCTCCTTTCTCTTTGGTGCCTGTGAGGCTGTCAGTGCTGTGCCCTCTCTCGCTGGTCTTGATCTGTAGGCTGGGAGTCACTTGTACCTGACTCCCTGAGGAGCTTTGTGGTCACAAACACTGCTACGCTCTTATGCAGCCAATAGAAAGCTGCTATTTCAGAGATTTTTTCTTCCAGGCAGCCTTAGCAGGCCACCCTCAGGTCCCGCTGGCAATAGGCAGCTGCCTAAAGGTGCCTAGTGCAAGTGCCGGCCCTGACCATATACTGTTATTAAATTCAGTAAAATTACAGTTGAAAAATATGTGCAAATTATTAGTGAGGTAAGTATTTAATTGGTGTATAGTTCAATGTATAGTGTGAGACATGTAAATAATTATTGGAAATAATAAAATAGAAAAGCTGGGCAATGATTTGAATAGGTGAATAGAGAGTGAGTCTGAAAATAAATTATCTTATATTGTTAAACTGTAAAGGGAAAATAGTAATGTGTTATGTCATTCACCGTAATACGATACAAACTAAACCAAAATCTGTAAGTGCTAAATAATGAAAGAGTGTTTGAAGTGTAAGGAGGGGGAAAAATACCTAAACAAGTATCAACAATTTCTGTGCAGTATATTAATAAAAAAGTAAGTTAACTGCAAAATCAGTATTATACAAATATTGATATAATAATAATAAGAAGAAGCTTATTTTAGAAGTTATATAGAATAAAAAATGACATTATTTATGAAATGCATTATATACATAGTCTTCGAGATTCTGTAAAGTAATTTATTATGGAGGTCATATAAAGAGGTTTATTACTGTTCTGCTACCATGCAAGTGATTCTAAATAGTCACACAATGCCTATAATACAGTATCTAACAGATGAAAATGCTGTAATTTTTGGAAATAGGCTCCTTAAATAGTAAGGGGGTATCCAAATAGCCCCAATGCAATTGCGGCTGTTAAAAACGTCCGGATATCGTGAATAATGACTGATGGTAATTATCACGATATCCAATTAGAAGTCTTTTTAATGGCCAAAATTGGAACCATGAGCGCACAAAAACACATTGTATAGGGGATAAATCCCTATCCCATATGTAATCATTGTTCCGGCAGCTGCTTATCGGGGATTATGCTTTGCGTGCCTCAGGCACGAGTAATATAATACCCGATAAGTGCAGATATCGGGGGATAAGGACACTGGCAACAGGGCTAATTTTATTGCGCTGGCAATCCTATTAGCAGCAGTAAAGTACAGCTGCTAATCGGATACTCCCCTTAATATCATATTTACGGGTTCACTACGGCTGGCCGGCGGTCGGGCTCCCGGCGACCAGCATCCCGGCGCCGGGAGCCCGACCGCCGGCTTACCGACAGCTTGGCGAGCGCAAATGAGCCCCTTGCGGGCTCGCTGCGCTCGCCACGCTACGGGCACGGTGGCGCGCTACGCGCGCCACACTATTTTATTCTCCCTCTATGGGGGTCGTGGACCCCCACGAGGGAAAATAATTGTCGGTATTCCGGCTGTCGGGCTCCCGGCGCCGGTATACTGAGCGCCGGGAGCCCGACCGCCGGCAAACAGAAGACCACCCATATTTACAGTATGAAGTCTGTACTTAACACAAGTATAGATACTGAGATTGATCAATACATTTACATTTTTAAATATTTGATCATATCACATTACATCACATTATATGATATACTGTATATCACATATACAATATAATATGACTGAAATATGTGATAGATTCAAACATTTAAGAACTGGAATTTATTGATTAGTCTCACTATCCATATCAGGAGACTGTGCTGATTAATTTGATTTGTGAGATATCTGTGTGTGACTGCATCTCTGAATATGAAGTGATACGATGCAGCGACCATTGCTCTTTTTCTTGTCAAGTTCCCTTATGACTTTATATACAGACTCACACTCACACAGATATACAAGTAACGCATATCATATTAATCAGGTGGTATTCTGGTGCGTTCTAGTCACATCCTTTTCTGGCTAAGATGCACATTCAGCAAGAAAAGATGCCTGATGCTAGTGGAGTTTTACAAGACCTGTCAGCTCTCTCATGCCAGGCAACTCCCACTGCATGACCTATTGAGGTTAGATATATAGGGGCACATCTGTAAGTATTTCATCTGAATATCCCATTCAAGGACTTACAGTATATAGAGAGAAAAGGAAAAACAATATAGAAGACAAGGGAATGGAAGAAGATAGAGGAATCATTTACAGTATAGAGCTCCCCATCAGAAAAATCCAACTTGTTTCTCTTTTTTCTTTTTAAACATGTTTTTCTTTTATTGAAGCATCAAGCGTCAAGTTCACATACATTTCGACAATCAATTTTATACGTAGTGAAGGTCATGGATTACAACAGACAGTAATGTTTAACACATTGTACATAAAGACATTAAATCTATACAATGTCATAACACTGAGTACATAGACTAGAAACTGTGTTTAATAACTGTAAAATATGAAAAATCCAAAGTTAAGATGCTGGTGCCTTACCCCCCCCCCCTCCTTAACAATGTACACATAAAATGTCGAGAACCACAACAATAATCCACCAAGGGACTACTTAACAGTTTAATCAGAGGATCATTAGCTGCCAACTGCAACATGTACCAGGATGAGTTCTTCAAGCTATTATGAAGCTGTGTTCTTAATGGAATTGATAAGGTGGCTATATATGATTCCCACATAAAGAAAAATTTCTCAGTGTTAATTTCCCTGTCTAAAATGGCCTCAACCCACTACATTTGAAACAGGTAATGTAACTTTGCTTTGAAGAGTGAAAGTGATGGTGGAGATGGATGCAACCAAGTCTGCAAAATAGTCTTATAAGTTGCTGCACTAACAGCAGAAGACGTCTGCATCCCTGAGTAATACGGGTAGAGAAGGGAGGATACCAAGCATTCGGCAGTCATAGGGAAATAACTAAGCAAGTTGGTTGTGGAGTAATTTTTAACCTGGATCCAAAAACCTCGATTTACTGGGCAGGCCCAATGACAATGAAATAAATCCACTGCTTGAGACCCAAATTTATTACAATTTGAAGTGAATGAGTAACCTATCTAGAACCTTCTATTTAGAGATAAGTAAGCTCTGTGTAATATGTTTAGAAACATGGCAACATATGAAGATTAGGGCAATAGTGTACATTCCTTAGTGTGAGAATGAAGTAAGTTGTTTGACGATATATTAGAGAGTCGCGACAGCCATCGAGTAAGAAACTTAGAGGAATTATCCGTAATAAATACCTGATGTAGACAATTATAAATTGTTGAAATGTGGCCTTCTTCGTCAAACATAAACTTTGGAAGATAGTGTCTAATGGGTTTTTCCAGTCTAAATCTGAAAAGGATCGTATGACTGAACTGGTGTAGTACTGGGCCTGCAAAAATGCAATGGGATAAGATGTCAGAAGGGGATATTGCTCCTTAAATTCCTGGAACTTGAAAGGCCTCTTTGGTGAACTGCAAACCATCGTGCTCACAGTACCCACCCCTTTAGTTTGCCAAATAGTAAGTGGGTAGGAAGCATGGCCGTCTTGGAAGTCGGGATTGTCATTGAACATGAGAAATAGAGATTTATAAGTGGTCAACCCAAATTTATGTCTCAGTGTGTGCCAAGTTTTCCTTGTGTGCCGAAGTAATGGATTATCGTATAGATCCGATGAGATTTCCTGATCATGCATATGAAGAAAATTAGTAAGGTTGATTCCTTTCAAGAATTCCCTTTCAAGGGAAGTATTAGCATATAAGTCTCGGTCATATAGCCAGTCTTTAATGTATTTAGTGTGGGCCGCTTAACAATAAAGCTGAAAACTAGGAAAATAAATTCCCCCGTTAGTTTTGGTTTGTTGTAACTTATTTAAACCTATTTTTGGATGATTGCCTTTCCAAATAAACTTTCTATAATTTCCATTAATTAGTTGTGCATCTTTATTGGAGTCCAATAAGGAAGGGCTTTCTATTGGAAACATCAGTTTTGGGAAGGAAATCATTTTGATGAGGTTAGCTGTACAGAGAAAAGATAGTGATATATTTTTTCAAACCATCAAGCTCAGTTGATACAGAGCGTATTACTGAAGAAAAATTAAGATCATAAAGAAGGAATGGATTGCTCGAAATCCTCATCCCCAGGTAAGGGAAATGTTGTTGAGCTCATTTTATTGGGATATTTGAGCTAAATGAAATATGGGATGAGGGATTCCCCAGCCAAAGTGCCACTGATTTAGATGTGTTAACTTCGAAGCCAGATAATAGACCAAATTCAGACAAAACATTAAAAAAATTTGGTTAAGGGATTGTGAGAGGTCAGATATACGTAACACATCATCCGCAAAAGCAGTCAACATTGGGCCTAATTTAGATTTGTTCGCAGCAGCAAATTTGTTAGCAGTTGGGCAAAACCATGTGCATTGCAGGGGGAGGCAGATATAACATGTGCAGTGAGAGTTAGATTTGGGTGGTGTGTGTTCAAATTGAAATCAAAATCGCAGTGTAAAAATAAAGCAGCCAGTATTAACCCTGCATAGAAACAAAATAACCCACCCAAATCTAACTCTCTCTGCAAATGTTATATCTGCCCCCCCCCTGCAGTGCACATTGTTTTGCCCATCTGCTAACACATCTGCTGCTACGATCAACTCTGAATTACCCTCTTAATTTCTTTACTAACAATTTTTATACCCTATTAACAGTTATTGTCTTGTAGAATGCGTAGTAAGGGATCAATGGCTAAATTGAATAAAAGAGGGGAATGGGGGTAGCCCTGCCTTGTTCTCCTATGTATAGTTATAGGAGTACAGCAACATCCATTAACTAGTAGAGGTAGAGGTGTTGCTGTAGAGATATTTTATAACGTTTATAAAAGCAGGATTGAACTGTCATATGTGAAGTACTGCAAATAAATATAGCCACAAAACTGTATCAAATGCATTTGTTATTTCCAAATTTAGAAGAATATTCTGCATGTGAGTTTTCCCATGGGATTCCACTACAGCAGGTATTGCTGTTCTAATTCCTTTGACCAAGTGCTTTTGTAGGACAAAATCTAACTGATGGTCAGTGAGAAGATTTGGTAACAGTAACTGAAGTCTATCGCCCACAATTTTTGTGAAAATTTTTGCATCCGTATTGAGCAGTGTGATAGGCCGATAGGAAGCAATTTGTTGGCGATCCCTTTGTGGTTTTGGAATCAGTACTGTGTATGCACTATTGAAATGTGGGAAATTTGTATTATTATGGAGGATGTCATTGAATAACTCTACTAGAATGGGAGCTATATGTCCCTGTAATATCTTGTAATATTCATTAGATAAGCCATCATGGCCAAGCGATTTATGTAACTTTAGATTAGAAATTGCATGTGTCAGTTCATCAAGCGTTATATCCTGTAAAATGATGTCATTTTGGGAGACGGATAGTGGAGGAAGACGTGCCTCAGAAATTAAGTGGTCATGGATGTCCTGATCAAATGGGTGTGTATCATAAAGATTTGAGAAACACTTTTCAAAATGTTTAAGAATACTTTAGAGTACTTTAGAATGTACACTAAGCTCTTACAAGTAGGGCCCTCTTCCCTCATGTGCTTATCCTTTTCTTACTTTAATAATCCTCAACTGCCCAAATCCAGCAGTTTTTTGCTGCCTTGATACTTATCTCAGTGTCATCTGCTGATGTAGTTATATTTAGTTACCCTTTATATTGTCTTCAACTGTAAGTCACTGGTTGCCTGTTTAGATTATGTGCATAAGTACTCTGTAATGGTGTGCTGTGGAACCCTTGTGGTGCCATATAAATAAAGGATAATAATAATAATAATAATAATAATACATGAGATTATGGTATCAATTGATGAAGAGTGTGGATCTTTAATAGCCATAATCAGTCTCTTTTGTGTGTTAGATTTTGACATAGTGGCTAGTAAGTGGCCAGTTTTATTTCCCCATCTGAAATATTTAAGTTTGGAAAAGGTTAAATTCCATTGTGCTTGCGATAATAAAAAGTCATCCAACAATTGTCTAGCTTGAGTGTATTCTGATTTGAGAGTCTGGGGAGGGGAATCAATGTAGGCGCGTAAAGCTGCCAATAATGAGGTATGCTGATAATGATATTGTGCAAAGGCTTTTTTCTTTTGCCAGGAGGCATAGTCCATAATGTGGCCTCTCTTGGACGCTCCCCCAAAAAAAGTTGGTTGTTCCCAATAATCAATTTTCTCATCTGTATATGTCATCCATCCGTCAATAAGAAAATGTAAAAAATCGTCTGACGTATACAGATGAGCCAGAAAACCCCATCGTCCAAAACTCCCAGTGATGTCATGTCTGGCTAGGCTTTGTGAAAGAGGGAATAGTTAGAGACTAAAATGTTATGAATGTCTGCTTTAGCAACAAATGATACTAAAGGGTACACAACAAGAAAATAATCTATTCTGGACCAAGATCCATGAACTGTGGAGAAATAAGTGTAAGAGCGGTCAGTTGGGTTGAGAAGTCTCCAAATATCACCAAGCTGTAGTGTAGTTTTGAGAAATTGTCTCTGTTTACAGGAGGACAATGTAAGATTTTGTGGAGTAGTTTGTTTATCTATGGTCAGGTTGCCTACTGAGTTAAAGTCACCTCCTATGATCAGAAGACCATTTTTGCGCTGTGCCAAGGCTTGTGTTAAAGTTTGTAAAAACTTTGAGGTTGACACGTTAGGCGCATATATATTAACTAAAGTATAGTTATTACAAATACCTGATACCTCAACACACATTTTCTACATTTTCCAAAACCCTATAATTTAAGGGTGGTCAAAAAACTAGGTATACTGACACTCATCAACAAATAACGAGAAAACATCATACAACAATAATACATAAACAAAAGGAAAAGAAAATCAATTTGAATAGCCTTTTGGAATTTATCACTACAGCAGTCAGTTGTTTATTTCAGGAGCAGATATTTAAATTCAGCGGTAAGAGGGTTCTGCGCTATTTAGAATTCTGGTAAAGAGGGTTTTCGCAAGCATAGGATCAGAGAAGAAAAGATCACGAGCATTATTTCGAACCCTCAGCTTAGCGGGAAACATAGTTGAAAATGTTTGTTGTTATTGTGAAGCAATTTGCACACCTCTGCAAATTCTTTTTTTTTTTTTAGAGAGACAGAGGATGAAAAAACTTGAAAAATTAAAAAATTGTGAACCCTCAACCTCCAGGTGTGGAGCCTTACGATAAGCACCCAGGATCACTTCCTTCATGTGATAATCTAGGCATTTAGATATTACTGGCTGTTGCCTTGTGGCGGAATCCATTTTTACCAGACCAAGCCGGTGAGCACGTACAATATGTGGCAGGGGCAGAGAATTTAGAACTCTCAGTTCTCTAGGGAGGGCAATTGTAAGAAATTCAAGAAGCTTTGGGCCCTTGACTGTTTCAGGTATGCCTATAAAGTGGAGATTGCTGAGTTTTGGCGGTTCTCCAAATCATCAATTTTGGCCTGGAGAGATTGGATAGATGTGGCCAGGGTGTCAACCAAGTGTTGTAAGGAATTAGAGCGATCTTCTGAATCACTTGTCCTTTGCTCGAAGAAAGTGAAGAACAAAGAATTCTCCTCATGCAAAGGGGAGGAGGGGGCTGTATACTGTCCCGTGTTTTGTTTTGTTATCCCGATTCTGGTAATGATAGAGGAATTTTGGTGCTTGTGAGTGTTTGCTTTGTGGTAGTACCTATCCATCACTCACAGAGTATCTAGCTGGGGAAAAAGGTTGGCAGAGGGTCCTCCACTATTTTTATCTAGGTTATAAAGAATACAATTATTTCACTGCATGTAAAAGAAGTGTGCAGATCTAGAAAGGCTACTCACGGATTTTAAATACAGTTACATGTAAAAAAAATTAAGCATTATAGGTATTCAGAAATAGCTGTCAAAGTTTACCCAAGTTAACATGTGAAATTACCTTATCTTGTAATATTGTTTTAAACTGCACTGATTTTTTTCTTCCAGGCAGCCTTAGCAGGCCACCATCAGGTCCCGCCAGCCATAGGTAGCTGCCTAAAGCTGCTTAGTGGAAGCGCCAGCCCTGACCATACACTGTTATTAAATACAGTAAAATTACAGTAAATAAATATGTGCAAATTATTAGTGAGTTAAGCATTTAATTGCTGTATAGTTCAGTGTAGAGTGTGAGACATGCAAATAATTCTTTTAAATAATAAAATAGAAAAGCTGGGCAATGATTTGAATAGGTGAATAGAGATTGAGTCTGAATAGAAATTCTCTTATATTGTTAAACTGTAAAGGGAAAATAGTAATGTGTTATATCATTCAGTGTAATTCAATACAAACTAAACCAACATCTGTAAGTGCTAAATAATGAAAGAGTGTTTGAAGTTTAAGGAGGGGGAAAAATACCTAAACAAGTATCAACAATTTGTGTGCAGTATATTAACAAAAAAAGTAATTTAACTGCAAAATCAGTATTCTACATCTATTAATATAAAAATATTAAGGTTATTTTAGAAATGATATAGAATACGAAATTATATGGAATGCATTATATACATACAGTAGTGCTCAAAGTTCTGTAAAGTAATTTATTATGGAGGTCATATAAAGAGGTTTATTACTGTTCTGCTACCATGCAAGTGATTCTAAATAGTCACACAATGCCTATAATACAGTATCTAACAAATTAAAATCCTGTAATTTTTGGAAATAGGCTCACTAAAAAGTAAGGGGGTATCCAAATAGCCCCAATGCAATTGCAGCTATTAAAAACATCCGGATATCGCGAATAATGACTGATGGTAATTATCACGATATCCAATTAGAAGTCTTTTTAATGGGCAAAATTGGAACCATGAGCGCACAAAAACACATTGTATAGGGGATAAGTCCCTATCCCATGTGTAATCATTGTTCCGGCAGCTGCTTATTGGGGATTATGCTACGTGTGCCTCAGGCACGAGTAACATAGTAACTGATAAGTGCAGATATCGGGGGATAAGGACGCTGGCATCAGGGCTAATTGGATTGCACTGGCTCTGCATAATGCTATTAGTAGCAGTAAAGTACAGCTGCTAATAGGATATTCACCTTAATATCATATTTACAGTATGAAGTCTGTATTTAACACAAGTATAGATACTGAGATTGATCAATACATTTAAATTCTTAAATATTTGATCATATCACATTACATCACATTATATGATATACTGTATATCACATATACAATATAATATGACTGAAATATGTGATAGATTCAGACATTTAAGAACTGGAATTTATTGATTAGTCTCAGCATCCATATCAGGAGACTGTGCTGATTTATTTGATATGTGAGATATCTGTGTGTGACTGCATCTCTGAATATGAAGTGACATGATGCAGCGACCATTGCTCTTTTTCTTGTCAAGTTCCATTATGGCTTTATATACAGACTCACACTCACACAGATATACAAGTAATGCATATCATATTAATCAGGGGGTCTTCTGGTGCATTCTAGTCACATCCTTTTCTGGCTAAGATGCACTTTCAGCAAGAAAAGATGCCTGATGCTAGTGGAGTTTTACAAGACATGTCAGCTCTCTCACGCCAGGCAACTCCCGCTGCATGACCTATTGAGGTTAGATATATAGGGGCACATCTGTAAGTATTTCATCTGAATATCTCATCCAAGGACTTGGATAAAGAGAAAAAGAAAAATAATATAGAAGACAAGGGAATGGAAGAAGATAGAGGAATCATATACAGTACATAGCTCCCCACAGGGTCAGACTGGCCCACAGGGTTACAGGGGAAACCACCAGTGGGCCACCCCTTCTTCTAGGGATCAGGTTCCAGACTGTGCACTTGTATTATACATGGTAGATGTGTTGTATTACACTGCACAAGACTATTGTGCATTTCAAGCTTCTGTGGAGGTTGGCCACACTCCTATGTAGGCAGATCACACCCCTAAGTATGGGCCTCTATCACTGCATTTCCCCGGTGGGCCCTTCATACCCCAGTCCGACACTGGCTCCCCTTCATAATAATCCACCTTGTTTCTCTTTTTTTTAAACATGTTTTTCTTTTATTGAAGCATCAAGCATCAAGTTCATATACATTTCAACAATCAATAATATGCGTAGCGATAATCATGGATTACAACAAACAGTAATGTTAAACACAGTGACATAAGACATTAAATCTATACAATGTCATAACGCTGAGTACATAGACTAGAAACTGTTTAATAACAGCAAAATACGAAAATCCAAAGTTAAGCAGAATGTGCCCACCTGAACAATGTGCACATACTCTAAAATGTTGAGATCCACAACATCAACCCACCAAGGGACTACTTTACAGTTGAATCAAAGGATCATTAGCTGCCCACTGCAACATGAACCAGGAGGTATATTTACTAAGATTTGTGTTTCTGCCGATTTGGTGGGAGTTTGAACTCAAATTTTATTGGACGTATTTTCTACATCTTTTTGTAATCATTTTTGGGAATTTACTAAGCTGCCGAGTTTTAATTTTTCATATTTTTCGATGTCGATGTTATTCGTATTTTTTCCCCTCAATTCACGGCCAGATTAGTGCTTTCCAACCGAAGATGGGTTTTTTACCCGGATTCGTAGTTTACATTCTCGGCAATGTTTTTAGGATTTTGTGGCCGCATTTCCACTTGTACTTTTGTTTTGTCACTCGAACATGATTGGTTGTGTATCAGATGTAGGAGTGTCTGTGCGGCAACGTATAAATATGCCCTAAACTGTCCGAACCTCATGGGTTTAGTTAGTGGAGAGGTGAGAGGATGTTTTGTGGAGTTGGTGAGTTGGTTTGTGGATTTGGTGAGGTTTTTTCAAGTTCTGAGTGCTGTGTTGTGTTTGAAAGTAGTCTTGTCATTCTTGTTGTTTTTTTGGAGTTTGTCTTATTTTTGGTCCTTGTCAGATTTTATTTTAGTCTATTGTCATTGTGTTTGTGTGTGTGTGTGTGTGTGTGTGTGTGTGTGTGGTGTGCAGTGGTAGTGGAGGAGTGTGTTATTTGTTTTTTTCTCAGTGTTAATTGTTTGTTTTTATTATGTAAGACTCAGGTGGGTGAGGTGGGTGAGGTGGAGGAGGTGAGTGAGGTGGAGGAGGTGAGCCATGCACCCCTACTAAGATTGGCCACAATGTGAAATTTAGTTATGCAGAGAATGTGGCTTTGGTGCGTGAGCTGATGAAATATCATCGTCAGCTGTTTGGCCATAAGTCAGCAAAAGTCACATCATGCAAGAAGAGTGTCTTGTGGGGCAAAGTGGTTGCAGGTGTCAACAGCAAGGGTGTGGTCCAGCGAACAGAGAACATGTGCCACAAACGCTTTTATGATATAAAGGGCATGTGAAGGCAAAAATGGCCAAGGAGGCGAAGTCTGCTCAACAGACAGGTGGGGGACATCCCTTTATTGCAAAATATCTGGAGTACGAGGAGCCCATGAGGAGCCTAATTCCTCCTGATGTTGTCGGGGCTACTTATGTCCGGGTTTCGGATCGGTCCAGGCAGGATGGTGAGGGTTTTTTTTAATATATATTTTGTCATTTCTAAGTGCGTTTGTAACTTTTACAAACATGACATCTTCTGTTTACTGTATTTGTTTAAATTACTTTATGCATTTCTGTTTAGTAGTTGTGGTTTTTTTTTAACACAGATTGGAGTGTGCATATTTAATATGTGTCTGGATAAACATAATCACATTACTGCAGTTGTTTGTTTTTGTTGAATGGCTATGTTTTCATACTGTATACTTTTTTGTGTTGCTCATGAGGCAAAGGCACTTACTCTGCATTTTAAAATTGTCTGCAAATATAAAATGTATGTCTTGCATTCAAAAATAGCTTACGTTGGTTTTTTTGTGGATTGAGTGTGTTTGTTCTATTTTTACTGTTGTTTTACGTTATTTGGTGGTGATGTTCACTTTGTTTGCCATGTGAGAAAAGTACTCTTTTTGATTGGTTTGTTTGTGGACAATGTGTTCTGCATTTAGGTTTTTAAAAAATGCACTATTTTTTTTTTACATTTTTGGGATGGTGTAATAGTGTTTGTGGAATTGAACACATCATACTGTTTTATTCCACTTACATTAATTCTTTTACACTCCACATTCTTTAAAAACATGGTCCCTCATTCCGAGTTGTTCGCTCGTTGCCGATTTTCTCTATTTTGCGATCAGTCGCTTACTGCGCATGCGCAACGTTCACAGAGCGCATGCACTTAGTTATTTTACTCAACAGTTAGGTATTTTATTCACGGCATTACGAGGAAGTTTCTTCGTTCTGGTGATCAGAGTGTGATTGACAGGAAGTGGGTGTTTCTGGGCGGAAACTGACCGTTTTATGGGTGTGTGTGAAAAAAAGGTGCCGTTTCTGGGAAAAACGTGGGAGTGGCTGGAGAAACGGGGGAGTGTCTGGGCGAACGCTGGGTGTGTTTGTGACGTCAAACCAGGAACGAAACTGACTGAACTGATCGCAGTGGCAGAGTAAGTGTCAAACTACTCAGAAACTGCTAAGAAATTTTTATTTGCAATTTTGAGAATCTTTCGTTCGCAATTCTGCTAAGCTAAGATTCACTCCCAGTAGGCGGCGGCTTAGCGTGTGCAATGCTGCTAAAAGCAGCTTGCAAGCAAACAACTTGGAATGAGGGCCATGATTGCCATTTGTAGTGTTGTGTGTTAGTGTATGTGTTTTTTGTGTGTTACTATTAGTGCTTAAACATTAGAGTGGTTGGAAATGTGAACTAAGCACATGGACCAATTATGTATGCATTTTTCTATGTTTGGTTTCCTGGACAAAGTACACACAATATACACTTTAAAAAATGTGGCTGCATTTTTATTTTTTAAAATGTGTATTTACATAAGAAATAAAGAAAAGGGAATGATGTACAAATTTTGATTACACAGTATTCACAAAAAAATGCTCATCATATCTTCACAGTGGCAAAGAAAACAACAACAGGGCACCTTGCTCCCACTCAGGCACAAGATGATGATGATGATGTGAAGCAGGTAAAGTTACAATTTATGGACATATTATGAGTGCAAATGATTTGGCACAACATTAATTATTTTTTTGGGTCTAGGACCGTCCACATAATGGCTCATTTCCAGAAGGAGGTGTCCTGAGGATTCTGGCAGGCAAAGACATATGGTCCACAAGAGACACAGGCCAGATGTGCACACCAGACAACACGAGTCACCACCTCAATGACGCATATCAAATGTGTCCTCAAGGCCACCATTCCAACTATTGGAGAGTCTGCCAACACGGGAACCCCAATCCCCTCAGCTGCCTGGTGAGTAGAAAAAACAAACAAACATTAATACACATACTTACACAGGGCACTTTAGTAATAATTAGCCTGGTTAGAGACCATACAATAACATACGTACGGCTGAACAACAGCAACAAAATGCCTAACAAATGTTATGGAGTTACAACTCTACACTAAATATATGTGTGTCCACTTAAACCATAGAGTAGCATATTAAGATGAAGATGCTGCAACAAAAGCACAAGTGCAAGCTTCACAAGGATTATATTATTAAAAACTGGTGTGTGGTGATGTAGTGAGGAGATCCTGCATACCCATATACAAAATTGTGTTAGCAATCCTAGTTTAACACACGTTTAAACAAGCCATAAACAGTGTTTGCACAGTATGTTGTGTATTTCTGAGATGGATTTGGATTAATATTACATTCTAAAGCAACACATCTAATATAGCAGAGAGGCATGTCCTTCATGTAACTGGAGTATTGATGTTGTTGGCAACAACCCCATTTTGAATTATCTTTATCATGTCTTGTCACAAAAAAATTTAAAACACATAATAAACCAATATATTTCTACATAAACTCAAATGTTTTTCCATTACAGCCCATACAGATGACGACATTACCCCATAACCCCAGCATGACACACAAATGGAGGAAAGCTTTGTATTACATCTCCAGCCAATCATCCAAACAATACCTACCACACCACCTGTGAGTATCCCTGTGAGTACCCCTCCAACAGAAACAAAATCTGCACCACAAATCAAACCACCATTACCACAAGTGACAACACAGGGTCAGGTTTTTGGAATACTTTTTCAACCCAGCAGGATTTCTTAAAATTCCTAATAATTTTATGTATTACATTACCATTATGACACTTCTTTACAATAACAATTAAAATCAGTATTCCTTGGTCAGTATCCATATTCTTTACAATAACAATCAGAATCAGTATTCCTTGGTCAGCATCCATAGTCTTTATAATAACAATCAGAATCAGTAATACCTGAGCATTATGTCATTTAATTGGTAAAAAAAACAATCACATTGTTAGCAGGACATGTATTTGCATTATAACAATGTCATGAATAATTCTGTTAAATGTGCTTTATTGGTATTTGATACAATGTTTTTTTGTAGAGGTGTGATTAGGCCATGTTTTATCACAATTACAATGCCATGTATCCACATTATGAAGTTGTTAATTGTAACCATTGTTTTAAAAAAACAACATTCCGCAGTTTCATAGAAAGTAAACAAACTAATGTCTTAGTTAATGGCTTGTATTTGTACTCTGTGGTTTAGCCACACAATCATGCAGCCTTAAACAAGGAAAACAGCCCAATAAAATTCTGTGCTACAAAACATATGCTTGTCTACCTGAAAAACTCATGAGCACCACACATAATATTACGTTCACACATATCGGAAATTGTTCATATTACACATGCATCAATTGTATGTCAGTAATGCACTGTTCATATATCTATACATATATATATATATATATATATATATATATATATATATTTATTTGTTAAACACAACAAAAAAACATAACAAAGTTAGACACATATACTTACCAGAAAAATGATGCTGGATTAGTTCTTGCCATACCTGCCTCCCTACATCTCTACTCCAAGTGTCGCCAGATGTTTCTAACTCCTCTACTTGCTGACTGTTTTCTTCATCCTCCTCCTCATCATAAACATGTGGCAGATGTTGCAAACACAAGTTCTGAAGAAAACAGCAGCAGAACACAATCCTAGTCACCTTTAAGGGACTATACAACAAAAGGCCAGCAGACTTATCAAGACACCGAAACCTAGATTTTAGTACCCTAAAACATCTTTCTATCACATTCTGAGTGACCTTATGTGCATGATTGTAATTGTGTTCAGCAGCGGAATCAGGACGGGACAATGGAGTCAGAAGCCAAGAGAAACAGTCATATCCCCCATCACCTGAAAGACATATATAGTATAGACTGTAAAGTAGGTATTCAGCAACACATTGCTGACATAGTGGGCATTTATAAAATATATAAATTTATACACATATCTAGTTACATACCCAGCAGCCACCCATTGGGCATTTGTCCAGCCTCAAATTTGTCAAAGAGGGATGACTGACTGAGGATGAAGGAGTCATGGTAGATACCAGGGTAACCAGCAACAACATTCATTATTTTTAGTTTTGCATCACAAACCACCTGGACATTAGTAGAGTGGTACAGATGATGATCAGTATAAATATACTGCCTGCCACTAGGTGGTCTCAGCTCAATGTGTGTGCAATCTATGGCACCTAGCACATTAGGCATTCCAGCAAGGACATAGAAAGCTACCATGACTGCATGCCACTGAGACGCCTGGGTAGGGAAGAAGATAGAGGCATCTATGTAGGGTTGCAAAGCATCCAACACCTGTGTACATTTGAACAAATGAGGTGAGTGAGATTAGTACAACTAACAACAACACTGTGTAATGTAACATTCCGCATAAACTACTTTGGCATAGATGAGTATGTATGGTATACTGTACATCAACTGATTTAAGTATTTTGAAAAGGTGGGATTGAGATTTCAATTACATCACCACACACAGCTTGAAAGCTGCCAGTAGCCAGAAAGTGCAACACAGCCAGGAGTTTGTACAGGCCTGAGACAGAGCGAGAGCATGCTGTCTCAGGGTCTAGGTCCAGTTTGACAAGGTCATACAGATGTGCAATGTTCTTTCTATTTAGATGGAAAATCTGTATGACCTGCTTATCGGCCAATGCATTTAAGTTTAAATGCCCCCTAAAAAATGAGGCCTGCGCAGCCTCTGCGGCACCTGTACAACCTGCTGATCATGTTCAGGTTCATGCCCCTGGTTTCTACCAGACTGATGGAGCAGTCTCAGGAATCCCACAGCACACAATACTTCACTGCTACACAGCCCAGCAGCCATTTCAGAGTGAGGGTTGTGAATAATGTGCTTAGGCCACTTTTAAATGTTCCAAAATTAAGGTGTGATTAATGGTGAAGTTGAAACACATGTATACACGCCAGCCAAAAGCAGGTCTATTTTTTTCCCAGCATTTTTTTACATTTTGCAATTTTTCACTGTCACAATTGCCCTTTCACGAACGACATTACAAATATGAAAGCTTGGTAAATTACTGTGTTCTATACATAAACAGCAGCGTTTGACCAATGGTCTATTCATTCGTATTTGTGAACTATGTTGGGAAAAAGCATACGAATAGCCCCAACACTGCCAAGATTTGTGTATAGTAAATTCCCGAAATCACACTTTGCAGAAAAATACAAACTCGAGTTAAATCGGGACCTTAGTAAATATATCCCCAGGATGAGTTCTTCAAGCTATTATGAAGCTGTGTTATTAATGGAGTTGATAAGCTGGCTGTATATGATTCCCACTTAGAGAAAAATTTCTCAGTTTTAATTTCCCTGTCTAAAATGGCCTCAACCCACTACATTTGAAACAGGTAATGTAACTTTGCTTTGAAGAGTGAAAGTGAGGGTGGAGATGGCTGCAACCAAGTCTGCAAAATAGTCTTACAAGTTGCTGCACTAACAGCCAGCAGAAGTCATCTGCATCCCTGAGTAACATGGGTATGAGAAGGGAGGATACCAAACATTCAGGAGTCATAGGGATATAACTTACCAAGTTGGTTGTGGAGTAATTTTTAACCTGGATCCAAAAACCTTGAATTACTGACCAGGCCCAAAGACAATGAAATAAGTCCACTGCTTGAGACCCACACTTATAACAATTTGAAGTAGATGAGTCACCTATCTAGAACCTTCTATTTGGAGATAATTAAGCTCTGTGTAATATGTTTATAAACATGGCAACATATGAAGAATTAGGAAATAGTGTACATGCCTTAATGTGAGAATGAAGTAATTCATTTGATGATATATTAGAGAGTTGTGACAGCCATCGAGTAAGAAACTTAGAGGAATTGTCTGGTATAAATACCTGATGTAGACAATTGGAAATTGTTGAAATGGCCTTCTTCGTCAAACATAAACTTTGTAAGAGAATGTCTAAATTGGTTTTTCCAATCTAACTCTGAAAAGATTTGTATGACTGAACTGGTGTAGTGCTGGGCCTGCAAAAATGCAATGGGATAAGATGTCAGAAGGGGATATTGCTCCTTAAATTCCTGGAACATGAAAGGCCTCTTTAGTGAACTGCAAACCATCGTGCCCACCCCTTTAGTTTGCCAAATAGTAAATGGGTAGGAAGCATGGCCGTCTTGGAAGTTGGGATTGTCATTAAACATGAGAAAAAGAGATTTGTAAGCGGTCATCTAAAATTTACATCTCAGTATGTGACAAGTTTTCCTGGTGTGCCAAAGTCATGAATTATCGCGTAGATCCAATGAGATTTCCTGAACATGCATTGGAAAAAAATGAGTAAGGTTGATTCCTTTCAAGAATTCCCTTTCTAGCGAAGTATTAGCATATAAGTCATGGTCATATAGCTATTCTTTAATATATGTAGTGTGGGCAGCTTAAGAATAAAGCTGAACTCAAGGAAAATAAATTCCCCCATTTGTTTTGGTTTGTTGTAACTTATTTAAACCTATTTTTGGATGTTTTCTTTT
Source organism: Pseudophryne corroboree (assembly GCF_028390025.1). Classification (NCBI taxonomy): domain Eukaryota; kingdom Metazoa; phylum Chordata; class Amphibia; order Anura; family Myobatrachidae; genus Pseudophryne; species Pseudophryne corroboree. The sequence goes on from NC_086445.1 coordinate 329,441,334, forward strand.
CCAAATAAGCTTTCTAAAATTTCCATTAATTAGTTGTGCACTTTTTTGGGAGATCAAAAAAGGAAGGTCTTGTATTGGAAACATCAGTTTTGGGAAGTAAATCATTTTGATGAGGTTAGCACTACCAAGATAAGATAGTAATAGATTTTTCCATCCTTCAAGCTCAGTTGATACAGAGCGTATTACTGAAGAAAAATTAAGATAATAAAGAAGGAATGGATTGCTCAAAATCCTCACTCCAGGTAAGTGAAATGTTGTCAAGTCCATTTTATAAGGATATTTGAGCTAAATGATATATGGGATGAGGGATTATCCAGCCAAAGTGCCACAGATTTAGATGAAGCCAGATACTAGGCCAAATTCAGATAAAACATTAAAAATTTGGTTAAGGGATTGTGAGAGGTCAGATATATACAGTAACAAATCATCTGCAAAAGGAGTTAACTTAATTTCTTTACTACCAATTTTTATACCCTGATAACAGTTGTAATTGGGCATTGTGGAACCGTTGTGGTGCCATATAAATAAAGGATGATGATAATAATAATAATAATAATAATACGTCAGGTTACGGTATCAATTGATGATGAGTATGGATCTTCTTTAATAGTCGTATTCAGTCTCTTTTGAGTGTTAGATTTTGACATAGTGGCTAGTAAGTGGCCAGTATTATTTCCCCATCTGAAATATTTAAATTTGGAAAACGTTAAATCCCGTTGTGCTTGCGATAATAAAAAGTCATCCAACAATTGTCTAGCTTGAGTGTATGCCAATTGAAAGTCGGGGGAGGAGAATAAATGTAGGTGCGTAAAGCTGCCGATAATGAGTTATGCAGATCTTGGTATTGTGCAGAGGCTTTTTTCATTTACCAGGAGACATATTCCATAATGTGGCCTCTCATGGTGGCCTTGAATGCACCCCAAAAAACAGTTGGTTGTTCCCAATAATCAATATTTTAGTCTGTGTGTGTCATCCATCCATTAATAAGAAAATGTTGAAAATCGTCTGATGTATGAAGATGAGCCAGAAATTGCCATGGTCTAAAACTCCCAGTGAGGGCAGGTTGGCAAGGCTTATTGAAATAGGGGCATGGCCAGAGGCTAAAATGTTATGAATGTCTGCTTTACCAACAAATGATACTAAAGGATACGCAACAAGAAAATAATTTATTCTGGACCAAGATCCATACACTATGGAGTAATAAGTGTAAGAGCGGTCAGTTGGGTTGAGAAGTCTCCAAATATCACTAAGCTGTAGTGTAGTTTTGAGAAATTGTCTCCGTTTACAGAAGGACAACGTAAGATTTTGTGGAGTAGATTGTTTATCTATCATCAGGATGCCTGCTGAGTTAAAGTCTCCTACTATGATCAGAAGTCCATTTTGGTTCTGTGCCAATGCTTGTGTTAAAGTTTGTTAAAACTCTGGAGTTGACACGTTAGGTGCATATATATTAACTAAAGTATAGTTATTACAAATACCCAATGCCTCAAAACACATTTTCTGAATTTCACAACACCATACAATTTAATGGTGGCCAAAACACTAGGTATACTGACACCCATCAACAAATAACAAGAAAACATCAATCAACACTAATACATAAACAAAAGGAAAAGAAAATCAATTTGTGTATCCTTTTGGAATTTATCACTACAGCAGTCAGTTGTTTACTTTCAGGAGCAGATACTTAAATTCAGCGGGTAGATGGTTCTGCACTTTTTAGAAATCTGGTAAAGTGGGTTTTCGCAAGCATAGGATCAGAGAAGAAAAGATCATGACTATTATCTTGAACCCTCAGCTTAGCAGGATACATTAGTTGAAAACCTTTGCTCTTATCGTTAAGCAATTTGCACGTCTCCGTAATTTTTTTTTGAGAGACGGAAGCCGAAAGATCTTTACAAATTAAAATATTTGAACTCCCCAGCTGCAGGTGTGGAGCCTTACGATAAGCACCCAGGATCGCTACCTTCATGCGATAACCTAGAAATTTAGCTATAACCAGCCATGGTCTTATGGCAGAATCCATTTTTTCCGGACTAAGCCAGTGAGCACGTACAATGTGTGGCAGGGGTGGAGAATATAGAACTTCAGCTCTCTAGATTGGGCAATTGTAAGAAACTCAAGAAGCTATGGGCCCTTGACTGTTTCAGGTATGCCTATAAAGCGAAAATTACTGCACATGGCAGTTCTCTAAATCATCAACCTTGGCCTGGAGAGATCGGATAGATGTGGCCAGGGTGTCAACCAAGTGTTGTAAAGAATTAGTGCGATCTTCTGAGTCACTTGTCCTTAGCTCTAAGGAAGTGATCCTGGTGGTATTGGTATCTATTTTAGTCAAGGCTGCATCAAATGCAGTTTGCAGGGTTTCCAATTCCTTGTCAATTAAAGACATTTTGGATTTTTGAAATTTCCTGGGCAGTTTCAACAGCTAAAGGAATTTTTGGCATAGTTATTGGAGAGGAGGGAGCACTTAAAGAATTATCTACCTCAGAGTTATGCAAAGGGGAATAGGGGGCTGTATACTGCCCCATGTTTTGTTTTGTTATCCCGATTCTGGTAGTGGTAGAGGAATTTTGGTACTTGTGAGTGTTTGCTTTGTGGTAGTACCTATCCATCACTCACAGAGTTTCTAGATGGGGAAAAGGGTTGGCAGAGGGCCCTCCACTATTTTTATTTAGGTTATCAAGAATACAATTATTTTACTGCATGTTATAGAAATGTGCAGATCTAGAAAGGCTACTCATGGACTTTAAATAGTTACATGTGTTAAAAATGAAGCAGTACAGGTATACAGAAATAGCTGTCAAAGTTATCCCAAGTTAACATGTGAATTTATCTTATATTGTATTAAACTGCACTGAATAAGTCCATAGAAAGAAAAACAGTATTACTTCCAATAGTGCAAATACCAAAAGTACCCACTAGTCAATTGGGTAATACGGTGTATTTAATATATAAAACTCTATGAGTACTTGACAAAAGAGATATCACTGCAAAGTTTGCAATGACTAATATTATTGCATGCAAGGTACAAGAATACACAGTATCTAATAAAGCGACAGGTTACAGTGGTTAGACAGGTACAGTGTGTGGTACAACAGCCTGTAGCAAATGAAAGTGGTCCTAAACGTATCCAGTAGTTGACAATGTCACACGGTCATTGAATAAGAGTATAAACCATCAGGTATTTTTAAGAATAAGCAATTATGTACCTTCTATATGTTTGTTAAACAGTGTTAATGGATGGGGCTTTAACAAGTAAATAGATTAACAATGGACAAAATTAGTATCTTGAATATCACTAAGTAAAAAAAATGAGTGTCATCAACATGTGTAGCTACCAACTAAAGTTAGTTTATTTACATCAACATTTGATAATCATATTATATAGTTTTATGTTACAAGCAGCACTAAGATCTTTGGGACAAAAACCTTATATAGATTGTGGAGCTCTCAATATTTTACTAACAATAATAGGTATAGCCACTAGATGGTACTGCAGTGTTAAATGAGACTATATCAAACCTCCCCAGACTTTTCTTATTAGAACACTTATGCAGAGAGGGTTTCCAGATAGGCAATGTACAGATGGGTCCATCTTTATCTTGAGTTCTTTGCTGCGCCTAGGCACACCGTGGTTTATTAACATAAACATTTCATCTATTGTCCTCAGCTGCAATACAATACAGAGAACAATACATCAGGGAATTAAGTCATTACAGCAGGGGATTAAGTCTGACTGACCTGACTCAGTTAATCCTATTAAAGGCCAAGATAAACGTGGACCCATCTGTATGAGCTCAACTTGAAGGCAGTATTATATGTATAGTCAGTATACAAAAGAAGAGTTGCAGTTGAAGGTTCTTTTAGGGAGACATCTGCTAGATCCTGGCTATATCTATATGGTCCAGGTTGAATAAATTAACCAACTATTATTGGTGTATGAGGACCAAAAACCTTGGCAGATGCAGAATAGGAGAGTCACAATATACTGCTGCACATCCAAAGATAAAGGGGAACAGTCAACGGTTATTTTTGAGTCCTTAGAACACCATCAGACCCTGCAGCTACATGCTCTATTGGAAAGGTGAGGTATGGGCAATAGAAGGGAAAGGTGTAGAAAAGGTCAGTGGTGTTAGGGTAAAACACAAGGAGGGGTGAGAAAAAGTGTTAGTAGGGATAATGACAATACCAGATTATTCAGAGACGAGTCTGCGGTATCCCCAGGGTACGATTTTCACTGGATGAGCCTCTTATCTGAATAATCTCTGAGTGTTCACCAGACAGAAAGCCTGGATAATGCCTTCTTCAAAGCACTAACCGGCTATCTGCTGTCTCTGTGTGGTCCAGGCAGGGTCACTGCATCTTAGTCACCAGCGCCATGCTGTGGCACCTAGACACCAGCCATCTGCTCCCGGTGTAGTCAGGTGGAGTCAGTGTATCAACATCTCTGCTGCCGTGCCATTTCTCCCGATTATTCAAAGGTCATCTTTGAAGATGGCACTCCCTTTTGTCCTTTATGTTTATCAGTAAAAGAAAAAAAAGTGTATTTACCTCGACTAACCTTGAGGTAAATTTTAAGGTAATTGAATTAAGAAGAGGGGTTCTCAGGAGGTGTTTGGTCCCTACTCTTCTTCACTGTCTAAGCACAGGTGTTAGGATTGTACGTAAACAAACTACATTATGTTGTGTTATTTTTTCTTTTACTGAGGAAAATAAAGGACAAAAGGGAGCGCCATCTCCAAGGACGACCTTTGAACTTTGTATTTGAAGAGTGGTGATATCTTTTCCTCGGAGGCTGCACCATATATTTTTGTTCAGGAGCACTGTAATAAGTATCAATTTTCTTGTATTTCTCCAGATTTCCAGCCGTCTGTTTCCAGTGAAAGCCAGGCAGAGTCACTGTGTACTAGGCACCACCTTTGCAATGATTCACTCAGTCACCAGCTGTCCGCCTCCAGTGTGACCATGCAGAGCAACCGCTTACTTGTCTCCGATGCCGTGCTGTTTCTCCCAATAAGGAGTCTAGCCTCCTTGCTCTGTGGACATCAGCAGGCACAATCAGGGCTTAGAACCATGTCGACGATTAGGTCATTGAGTGCCCTCAGCAAACAGACTTAAACAAGCAGTAATCAGCTAGGTATAGCAGCCGCTGGTCCCATGTGGTAAGGTGCCTGTAGTCAGCAGCACATCTGTGTTAAACTCCACAGTCTCAGTTCCTTAACCCTTTAGGCACAGAGATATCAGTGGCGCAGAGTTCCAGTAACCCCAGCTATAGGCTCAGTTAGTATCATTGAGGAATCCAAGGATACCAGGCTTGTATGTTATGGCGTTACACCCCACTACTGGGTTATGGGAAGGCATGAAACCTTGCAGGCCGAGCTCCAGTGGATATACTGCTCCTGTCACCCTGATCCATGGCTTGTTAGATAGAGCAGGTCTCCCATCACACAATAGGCTACAAAGAGCAGTCTTTATGACAGTGTTGTACAGGGATGGAGATGGATTCAGTCTAGGGAAGACAGAGCAAAGTTAAAATGCGGCCATCATGATGCACCGCCCACTGGAAGTGTTTCTCTTTTCATAGATCTTTAATCAAGGTCACTTCCACTGATACCCAAGTCAGTTTTCTCCAAGATGAAAAATAAAATGTGAGACTATTGGGTAAACTGTCTTGGAATTTCATGAAGTGTTTGGTAATAGGTGTAAGGAACTTAAAATTGGCCAAATCTTTGGATGCATTTTTGATTGTATCAATGTGTTCAAGTATATCTTTCTTTACTATACATATTATTTTCATATGGGCATCCTATATGATAAATCACACCAGAGGACAAGCAATTAATGTAGTCTCAAATATTTTATAGTTTTCTAAATTTATCCTTAAATGATGTGGTAGTATTCATACACTTACATGACTTACAAGTATCATACAGTTGAAGACCCATGTCTTTTTCTGAACTAAATATACTTGTCCTTTTTTTCTCTAGCTTGAATATAGGTGGTCATTCCGAGTTGTTCGATTGGTAAATTTATTCGCATCGCAGCGATTTTCCGCTTATTGCGCATGTGCAATGTTCGCACTGCGACTGCGCCAAGTAAATTTGCTATGCAGTTAGGAATTTTACTCACAGCATTACAAGGTTTTTTCTTCGTTCTGGTGATCGTAATGTGATTGACAGGAAGTGGGTGTTTCTGGGCGGAAACTGGCCGTTTTATGGGTGTGTGTGAAAAAACGCTACCGTTTCTGGGAAAAACGCGGGAGTGGCTGGAGAATCGGAGGAGTGTCTGGGCGAATGCTGGGTGTGTTTGTGACGTCAAACCAGGAACGACAAGCACTGAACTGATCGCACTGGCAGAGTAAGTCTCGAGCTACTCAGAAACTGCACAGAGAAGTCTTTTCGCAATATTACGAATCTTTCGTTCGCAATTTTGATAAGCTAAGATTCATTCCCAGTAGGCGGCGGCTTAGCATGTGCAAAGCTGCTAAAAGCAGCTTGCGAGCGAACAACTCGGAATAAGGGCCATAATTGGGCCTGTATCTTCTTCACATAGCCTGTTTGCGCCCGTGAGTCTTCTGAGATTTGCAATATTGATGTGACTATTGTGATGTACTCTGCATGATGCCCCCAAAATGGGGCATTACTTTATCATTAACAATATAAATGGGGAACTGCAAGCCAGACTACCCCCCCTCTCCACCCCCCCCCCCCCCGTACCACCACCACCTTCCCCTGCAGCTGTGCAGGAGTCCTTGGTTCTGATTACTCGAAACGTCCAGGAACTCATCCCAGATGGATATAAATAGGAGAAGCTGTGGGCTCAGGGGAGTAGTTAGGGTGTCGATAGGTGGTAAGTTCCTGGTGAAGCAGGGAAACACCTAGGAGTCTGAGGAAACAGCGGGGTGTGCAGTGGAGTGTACTTAGACTGTGTGAGGTCCTGTACAGTTTCTGTGAATGAGAAGGTCGCACTGAGTATAAGGGGATCAGTATGAAATACATACAATCAAAATCCCGACTGTCAAAATCCCAATAAGGAGAAAATACTGACAAGGTCAAAATACAGACATTTAAAGTACCGACAAGGTCAAAATATCGACATTTAAAACGTCGACATGTCAAAAAGTTGACACAAGTTTTTCATTGTTTTTTGGTGTGTATGTTGACATAGGTTGGCATAGACACCGTATAAGCGTACTGCATCCCCTCGCATAGCTCGCTGCACTCGCTATGCTTCGGGCACAATGCCTTTATTATATTCCCCTTCCAGGTCCACTGGGAAGGTAAAGTATGAACAAGTTGGTTTCAATAAAAAATCATGAAAAACTCATGTCGACTTTTTGACCTGTCAACATTGTAAATGTCGGTATTTTGACCTTGTCATAATTTTGACCGTCAGTCAAAGGTTGTGTGGATTTTGACCATTGGGATTTTGATTGTAGTTAAATTGACTGCATCCCAGTATAAGCTGTGAGGAGCAAACTGCACTTTATGGGTCTAATTCATGTATGTACTCTAATGCCTATGCCAGACAAATTGCCAGGCTACAGAACTGCTGAACTTTTCAAGTGAAACTGCACACAGAAAAGGATATAGATGCCCACAGGAGCCATCACCATGTGCTCAGAAACTGCATATGCATGCTCAGAAACTGCATATGCATACTCAGCACTTACACCACAACTATGCATACTGGCCATGGCAACAGTGACTCTGGCACCATGTTTCTCTACATACATGATTGCAGCTGAATGCAGATATATGCTTCAAAAATGACTGTATTTTTCCCGACACTCCCACATTAACTCTCTAAAACAGTCTCTTCCTATCAATCTCCATATAAAATGCCAGTGTAAGCACGATCACAGAGGTACCTTGACGCATGTTCCATGCAATCACAGCACATGCACAGTCTGCTGATAATCACTTTATTGTGAAAACATTGGCATTGCTTACAAACATGAATTAGTTCCTATGTGTGACAGGAGAGCAGGGACAGTAATCGGAGCCGGCTGGTGGAGGATTCAGATAGTAAGAAAGCCTGCCTCCCTTCTTCAGAGATTCAGCAATCTGAGTGGCTGATAGGAAGTGGAGTGCCCTTATTCAAAACAGCTGTCATCTGGGAAGAATCTGACATGGTCCATAGCTGTCTAGGATCTAGCCAGAAGGTGGGGGCCCCTGCACTGTGTGTAAGAAGTCAGCTCAGATCTTAGAGTGCTGGAGGATGGATTGAGTCAGCTGGGAGATTCCCTGCATCCCCTAATCTGGGGCACTGTAGCTAAAAAGGTGACAGAGAGGGAAACAATAAAGACTGCAGAGCATAAAACAGCTGTTTCTTAGTCTCCTTTGCCAACTGCAGCATTAGGGCCCTCATTCCGAGTTGTTCGTTCGCTAGCTGCTTTTAGCAGCATTGCAAACGCTAGGCCGCCGCCCTCTGGGTGTGTATCTTAGTTTAGCAGAATAGCTAACGAAAGATTAGCAGAACTGCTACTAAATAATTCCTTGCAGTTTCTGAGTAGCTCCAGACCTACTCCGTGATTGCTATCACCTCTGTTCATTTAGTTCCTGGTTTGACTTCACTAACATGCCCTGCGTTCGGCCAGCCACTCCCCCGTTTTTCCAGCCACTCCTGCGTTTTTACCTGGCACACCTGAGGTTTTTAGCACACTTCCTGAAAATACCATGTTGCCGCCCAGAAACACCTACTTCCTGTCAATCACACTACGATCACTGGAGCGTTGAAAAAATGTGGCTCGAGCTTGTGTAAATCTCCAAAGTTTTGTGTTAAATAACTAAGCGCATGCGCACTACATACCATGCACATGCGTATTTTCTACCTAATCGCTCTGTTGCGAAAAACGGCAATGAACAAACAACTTGGAATGACCACCTAGGTCTCCATCCTTTCAGAAAATGCATACAATGTGTACAGCTTAACAGGGACCCCACAGGCTTCCTAATAATGTATAGACATTACTACAGTGTAAAGACTATTAAAAAAATAATAATAATACAGCATTCATTATATGTTGGCTTTCCTTTGACACTTTCAATAAAGCAGTTTAATCTATACACTAAAGTTAATAGATTTAAGGATGTATCTATAAATAACTATACCTGACCACTGACTGACCAGTAAGTCTTACATCCATAGTGGGGAAAGTACTGGAAGGTATTTTAAGGGCTAGAATACAGGAGTTACTTGAAACCAATAAGGTCATTTGTAGGAACCAACATGGATATGTGAAGGATAGATCATGTCAAACCAACTTAATAGGCTTCTATGAAACAGTAAGTGTGAACCTTGATCAGGGTAAGGAGGTGGATGTAATCTTTTTGGACTTGCTAAAGATTTCTATATAGTACCTCACATGAGACTTATCTATAAATTAAGAGAACTTGGGCTAGGGAGCACAATATGTACTCGGGTTAGAAACTGGTTGGATAAAAGGGAGCAGCGAGTGGTGGTAAATGGAACTTATTCAAATTGGACTGAAGTACTAAGTGGTGTGCCACAAGGGTCTGTACTTGGACCACTATTGTTCAGCATTTTCATTAATGATCTGGTAGTAGGTCTAGAGAGCACAATGTACATTTTTGTAGACAATACCAAACTGTTAGGTCATAAATTCAGAGGGGGATGCTGAAACTCTTTAGAATGACTTATTTAAACTGGAAACATAGGTGGCAAAATGAAGAATGAGGTTCATTATAGACAAATGTAAATGAATGCACTTGGGTGGCAAGAACAATAATACTACCTACATACTATATGGGGAAAAAATAGGGAATTCTGTACTAGAAAAAGATTTAGGTGTTCACATAGATAACAAACTGAGCAAAAGTATCCAAAGTAGGAATGCAGCAAATAAGGCAAACAAGGTATTAGTATGCCTAAAGTGGGGAATTGATGCAAGGGATGAGAGTGTTATACTCCCATTATATAAATCACTAGTGAGGCCACATCTCAAATACTGTGCACAATTATGTGCACCTGACTACAAAAAGAATATTCTGGAACTAGAAAAGGTTCAGAAACGGGCAACCAAATTGATTAAGGGGATATATATGTTAAAATACAATGAAAGGCTTGCTAGGCTTGGCATGTTTACACTAGAAAAAAAGGAGATTAAGAGGGGACATGATTAACATTTACAAATATATAAGGTGTCAATATACATAGTTAGCAGGGGAATTGTTTTTGGTAAGATCATCACAAAGGATATGTGGACACTTGCTTAGGTTAAAGGAAAGAAGTCAGAAAGGTTTCTTCACAGTAAGGACCATACATATTTGGAATTCCCTGCCTGAGAGAGTATAAATGGCGGACTTGGTCATTGCTTTTAAGAATGGGCTAGATAAATTCCTAATGGATAAGGATATACAGGGTTATGGTGGGTAAATCATGCAATATAGAATAAAAATAAAAAAAAAATAAAGAAAGGAATTAACATAACAGCTAATCATTATCAGAGTTAAATTAGCCTTAAAAATATTACAGTGTAGGAGAGCACTAACAGGTTGAACTCGATGGACAAATTGTCTTTTTTTAACCTTAGAAACTATGGGGTAAATTTACTAAGATTCGTATTTTCCCGTTTCAGGTCAAAGTTCAATCACGAATGACATCGAAAGTGTAAAACTGCAACTTTTTGAATTTATTACGATGGATTTACTAAGCTGTCGTATTCGGGTTTTTCTTTTCTTCCGATGTCGATGTCATTCGTGTTTTTTTTGTGTTTTTTACGGCAGTGATTAGCAAAACACTGCCGACTTTTTTACAATTATTCTCGGCCGGATCTGTGTGATCCGTGCTGGGGTTCTATTTTTTTTTTTTTTAATTAAACACTGTAAAATAAAATAAAAAAAATTGCGTGGGGTCCCCCCTCCTAAGCATAACCAGCCTCGGGCTCTTTGAGCCGATCCTGGTTGCCGAAATATGGGAAAAAAATTGACAGGGGTTCCCCCATATTTAAGCAACCAGCATCGGGCTCTGCGCCTGGTCCTGGTTCCAAAAATACGGGGGACAAAAAGAGTAGGGGTCCCCCGTATTTTTAAAACCAGCACCGGGCTCCACTAGCTGGACAGATAATGCCACAGCCGGGGGGCACTTTTATATAGTGCCCTGCGGCCGTGGCATCAAAAATCCAACTAGTCACCCCTGGCCGGGGTACCCTGGGGGAGTGGGGACCCCTTCAATCAAGGGGTCCCCCCCCCCAGCCACCCAAGGGCCAGGGGTGAAGCCCGATTCTGTCCCCCCCCATCCAATGGGCTGCGGATGGGGGGGCTGATAGCCTTTGTTGTAAAAGAAAAGATATTGTTTTTAGTAGCAGTACTACAAGTCCCAGCAAGCCTCCCCCGCATGCTGGTACTTGGAGAACCACAAGTACCAGCATGCGGCGGAAAAACGGGCCCGCTGGTACCTGTAGTACTACTACTAAAAAAATACCCAAAAAAACACAAGACACACACACCGTGAAAGTATAATTTTATTACATACATACACACATACATACATACTTACCTTATGTTCCCACGCAGGTCGGTCCTCTTCTCCAGTAGAATCCAAGGGGTACCTGTTGAAGAAATTATACTCACGAGATCCAGGGGTCCAGGCTCCTCGGGAAATCCAGGGGTAATCCACGTACTTGAAAAAAATAACAAAACGGTGTCCCGACCACGAACTGAAAGGGGACCCATGTTTGCACATGGGTCACCTTTCCACGAATGCCAGAAACCCACTCTGACTTCTGTCTAAGTGGGTTTCTTCAGCCAATCAGGGAGCGCCACGTTGTAGCACTCTCCTGATCAGCTGTGTGCTCCTGTCCTCACTGACAGGCAGCACACGGCAGTGTTACAATGTAGCGCCTATGCGCTCCATTGTAACCAATGCTGGGAACTTTCTTGCTCAGCGGTGACGTCACTTTAGGTCAACCGCAGGGCAGAAAGTTCCCAGCATTGGTTACAATGTAGCGCATAGGCGCTACATTGTAACACTGCCGTGTGCTGCCTGTCAGTGAGGACAGGAGCACACAGCTGATCAGGAGAGTGCTACAACGTGGCGCTCCCTGATTGGCTGAAGAAACCCACTTAGACAGAAGTCAGAGTGGGTTTCTGGCATTCGTGGAAAGGTGACCCATGTGCAAACATGGGTCCCCTTTCAGTTCGTGGTCGGGACACCGTTTTGTTATTTTTTTCAAGTACGTGGATTACCCCTGGATTTCCCGAGGAGCCTGGACCCCTGGATCTCGTGAGTATAATTTCTTCAACAGGTACCCCTTGGATTCTACTGGAGAAGAGGACCGACCTGCGTGGGAACTTAAGGTAAGTATGTATGTATGTGTGTATGTATGTAATAAAATTATACTTTCACGGTGTGTGTGTCTTGTCTTTTTTTGGGTATTTTTTTAGTAGTGGTACTACAGGTACCAGCGGGCCCGTTTTTCCGTCGCATGCTGGCACTTGTGGTTCTCCAAGTACCAGCATGCGGGGGAGGCTTGCTGGGCCTTGTAGTACTGCTACTAAAAACAATGGCCCTCATTCCGAGTTGTTCGCTCGTTCTTTTTCATCGCATCGCAGTGAAAATCCGCTTAGTACGCATGCGCAAAGTTCGCACTGCGACTGCGCCAAGTAACTTTACTATGAAGAAAGTATTTTTACTCATGGCTTTTTCTTCGCTCCGGCGATCGTAATGTGATTGACAGGAAATGGGTGTTACTGGGCGGAAACACGGCGTTTTAGGGGCGTGTGGCTGAAAACGCTACCGTTTCCGGAAAAAACGCAGGAGTGGCTGGAGAAACGGTGGGAGTGCCTGGGCGAACGCTGGGTGTGTTTGTGACGTCAATCAGAAACGACAAGCACTGAACTGATCGCACAGGCAGAGTAAGTCTGGAGCTACTCTGAAACTGCTAAGTAGTTAGTAATCGCAATATTGCGAATACATCGGTCGCAATTTTAAGAAGCTAAGATTCACTCCCAGTAGGCGGCGGCTTAGCGTGTGTAACTCTGCTAAATTCGCCTTGCGACCGATCAACTCGGAATGAGGGCCAATATCTTTTCTTTTACAACAAAGGCTATCAGCCTCCCCATCCGCAGCCCATTGGATGGGGGGGGACAGCCTCGGGCTTCACCCCTGGCCCTTGGGTGGCTGGGGGGGGGGACCCCTTGATTGAAGGGGTCCCCACTCCCCCAGGGTACCCCGGCCAGGAGTGACTAGTTGGATTTTTGATGCCACGGCCGCAGGGCACTATATAAAAGTGACCCCCGGCTGTGGCATTATCTGTCCAGCTAGTGGAGCCCGGTGCTGGTTTTAAAAATACGGGGGACCCCTACTCTTTTTGTCCCCCGTATTTTTGGGACCAGGACCAGGCGCAGAGCCCGATGCTGGTTGCTTAAATATGGGGGAACCCCTGTCATTTTTTTTCCCATATTTCGGCAACCAGGATCGGCTCAAAGAGCCCGAGGCTGGTTATGCTTAGGAGGGGGGACCCCACGCAATTTTTTTGGAAAAAATAAGCACTTTCCCACCCCTTCCCACTGATATACATGCACGGATCTCATGGATCCGTGCATGCCTATCCAATCACGAATAAAAAAAAAAGGTCTGTTTTTTTTTAGCACTTTTTTACGAGTTGTAATTTTTCACGGCAGTGTTTTTTTTTTTTTTGCTTTGCACTTCTTAGTAAATGACCGAGATTCATACTTAAACAGCCGCGTTTTGACCGATGGTGTATTCATTCGTAATTTTTTACTTGGACTTGCAAAAAATTACGAATGCCCTCATCTCTGCCGTGATTAGTGTTTAGTAAATTACCGAGATGACACTTTGATGAAAAAACGGCATCTCGGTCAAAATCGGGAGCTTAGTAAATTTCCCCCTCTGTTACTACAGTATGTAACTATGTTAATATTTATGCTGCTCTATATTTACATACAACTCTTTTCTGGCTTTTGCTCACTCTGTGCTTCTTTCAATCCATTGCCCATCTCCACATCATCTTCCCTCCTCACTCTCTGCCATTGACTGTCACTTGCTTCACATCCAAAATTGACATTATCTCCCACCAGACCTTCATAATCCACCCTTTCCTAGACCACCTATTTATATCAAGGTTACCAACCCTGACTGCTTTTTTCCCTTTATCTGGAGTAGAAATTATGGAAATTATCATCTGGTCCCCCCTCCCCACCCCTTCCAAATCCCCACTTGACCTTATTACCTCCAAGCTCCTCTGCTACCTCTCTCTTTTTACATGTTCTCATCATTCCCACCTCCTCAATCTTTCCCTCTCATCAGGCACTGTCCCCTCTCCCTTGTCCTCTCTATTCTAAAAACACCTTCCCTCCCACTACTGACCATGGGCAGCCAAATGGAGAATGCGCTTCAACACAGACAAGTGTAAGGTAATGCACTGTGGTAACAAGAACAAAAATTACACCTACCTACTAAATGGGGTAAAATTAGGGGATTCTGTACTGGAAAAGGACTTAGGTGTCCTCATAGATAGCAAGCTAAGCAGTAGTACCCAAATTAGGACTGCAGCAAAGAAGGCTAATAAGATATTAGCATGCATAAAACGGGGTATTGATGCTAGGGACGAGAGTATTATACTCCCGTTATATAAATCTCTAGTGAGGCCACACCTTGAATACTGTGTACAATTCTGGGCACCGTACTACAAAAAGGATATCCTGGAGCTTGAAAAGGTACAGAGGAGGGCGACCAAACTAATTAAGGGCATGGAGACGATGGAATACAAGGAAAAGCTTGAAAGACTAGGCATGTTTACATTGGAAAAGCGGAGACTAAGAGGGGATATGATCAACATCTACAAATATATAAGGGGACAATACACAGAGCTTGCGTGGGACCTGTTTTTGGTTAGATCAACACAGAGGACTCGTGGACACTCGCTCAGGTTAGAGGAGAGGAGATTCCGCACAATACGGCGTAAAGGCTTTTTCACGGTAAGGATAATGTTTGGAATTCCCTGCCCGAGGGAGTTGTAATGGCGGAATCTGTCAACACCTTTAAGAATGGGTTAGATAAATTCCTAATGGATAAGGATATCCAGGGGTATGGTGCATAGTCATGCATTATAGTTACTATAAATAGGGATAAAATGCAATGGCTGACAGCAGCATCAGTCAGAAATTTTAGTCAAATCATCATGCATAGGACACCACAAATAGGTTGAACTCGATGGACAATTGTCTTTTTTCAACCTCAGATACTATGTTACTATGTTACTATGTTACTATGTCTTGCCTCCCTTTTTGCCTCCAAGCTCCTATTGCCAACAACTGCCTTACCGCCTTTCTTTCATCCCACTCACTGCTTGACCCATTTCAGTCTGGCTTTCATCCTCTCTATCCCACTGAAACTGCCATCACATAAGTCAGCTATGGCCTCCTTGCTTCCAAATGCAAGGATCACTAATCTCTGCTAATTTTTCTCAACCTATCTGCTGTGTATGACACTGTGAACTCTCCACCTGCAAATCCTTAACTCTCTTGGTCCTGGTAGTTCTGACCTTTATGATCATGCCTTCTCATGACAACACTTCCCCCATACTTCTGCTAACAGTAGGGGGTATATTTACTAAAAGTTGATTTTGGTCTATGATGATATTTTTTTTTTCGATGTTGGGTCAATGTTGATCAATTTTGTGTTTCAGGGTCTAAATTGTACTTCCTATTAAAAAAATGTGAAAAATCATCTGATAGTAAATGTCGGATTTACAGTATTTACTATAATTCGATCTAGGTCATTTTTTAATGTTTGATGATGTTTGATCGATTTTGTATTTCAGAGTTGAAATTCTACATTTACTAATAGATGATTTTTTTAATGTTTTTTTTAAACAACGTCAAATATCATCTGTTGATAAATATGTGATTTAGGACCCTATTCAGGTTGGATTGCTAATTTTGCTAAAAAGCAGTTTCTGCAATCAAATAGCTGACGCCCAGAAATAGAGAAAAAATACCTTTGCAGAAATTGCAAACACATCGCAATGTGATTACATAACCATACCCAAATACCGTAACATTGAAGAGTTTTTCCATCTGCACCAGGCAAGGTCATCCACAATTTAGCATACGCAAGAGGCTGGAATTGGTCATCACTGACGACAGAGACCCATTTGAAAAATGCCTTGCCATGCCTGTATTTTTACAAATACACCCACAAAAGACCATGTTTCCTAAATGCTTGCTTACTGTCAATCAAAATGCGATTGCGCTGAAGCACAGGCGTTCAATAATCGAGTGGATTGCGATTCTCAAATCCAACCTGAATAGTGTCCTTTGACCTCTAAACACAAAATCAACCAAAAACTGACCTAAAGTTGCTTTTAGAAAATATACTATTTGGTGTTCCACAAGGTTCTATTCTTGGACCACTCATATTCTCCTTCTTTACAGTACTTTCTAGTGAGCTCATTAGCTCTTTTGACTGACAATATCATCTTTGTAATGATACAACTAAGATCTACCTTACATCCCCTGACCTCTCGACCTCAATCGTATCTCCAACTATCTATCTGCCATCTCTTCTTTGATTTCCTGATGCTTTTGTAAACTTATTATGTCTAAGACTGAGCTTATCACTTTCCACCCTCCCGCATAATTTCCCTCAACTTCATTATCTATTGATGGCACAACTATGCCCTCTATCCCCCAAGTGCGGTGTCTTGGAGTTTTCCTTGACTCCTCCCTCGCCTCTCCCTCTTCAAATCACACATTCAGTACATTTAGCAGTCCTGCAATTTTCATCTCAATATATTTCTTGGATCAGGCCTTTTCTCATCCTGGATGCTGCTAAGACCTTATATACTCTCTGGTCTTCTATAGTTTCGAGTATCTCTGATCTATTGCAAACTTCTCTCTGGCCCCCCTTACTACCACTCCTGTTCACTCCAGTCTATCCTCAATGTTGCTGTAAAGCTCATCTTCCTCTCCAAACATACTACATATGCCTCCTCTCTCTTACAAGCCCTACACTGGCTCCCCTTCCTCTTCAGAATCCAGTACAGTATATAGCCTCACTGACTACCGCACCTCTTTCCTCTCCAATCTATTCTCAATGCTGCTGCTCAGATAATCTTTCTCTCCAAAAGTACTATGTCCACCGTAGTTTCTTACAAGTTCTACACTGGCTCCCCTTCCCCTTCAGAATCAAATTCAAGCTTCTCACACTGACTTACAAAACAGTAACCTAATCCTGTCCCATTTACATCTATGACCTTATCTCCCTTTACACTCCCACCTGCTCTCTTCACTCCACAAATGCATGCCACCTCTCCTGCTTACTGATTACATTTTCCCACTTCCATCTCCAAAATTTTGCATGCTGCTCCCTATCTCTTGCATTCTCTACCTCTCCCTATCAGACTCTGCATCTATCTACAAAACTTTAAGACCCACTTCTTCATCAAACCTAGCCATCTCTTAGCCTAACCCCCTTTTCAATGCTCACTGTCTACCCCATCTGTGTTACCCCTGTCTGTTTACCTGTTCCTCCCATTTAGAATGTAAGATCTTTTAAGCAGACCCCTCTCCCTTCATATGCTTTTCCTTCTCTTAAGGCCAGTACTCACTGGCCGATGCGGGAGAGATGTGTGCTGAGCGAACCACTCAGCACACATCTCTCTCAATGCTCAGCACAGCACGATGTGTGCTGAGTGTGCGGGGGAAGACGGGGGGCTGCTCATTTCACCCAGCGGCTGAAATGAGTGACCTGCTAGGTTGGCCTGCACGGCAGGCCAATCTAGCACCAGCGATAGCACTGCGCAGGGCTGCGTATCGCTATCACTGTGGGAGCTACACACGGAATGATCCTGCTTAAAATGTTAAGATTTTAAGCAGTGATTGCTCCGTGAGTACCCCACTTTACTTAGACTATAACAAACTCCATACTCCATACAATGGCACCTAACCCTCACTTTCTGCCACTCAAATGCTATTTTCAGTGTCACAGTACTTGCCCTGCATTGTCTTGTATTGTAAATTGCTGTTTTTTTGTTTTGCTAAAATAAATACATTCTGAATAGGTACTTTGTTAGGAGCTGTGGAATCCTTATGCTACCATATATAATATTAATAATAATAATAATAATACTACAGTAATAATAATAAATTGCTAATTGATTGATTTAATTTACTAAAACCCAGGCATGCCACTGACTACAGATTAACTTTATAGGCATACTGCTTAGAGACCATCAGTTACATAAGTAGCTCAGCAACACTAGTTTCACACAAAAGGAAACAAGTCTTTGCACCAATGTATAGTGTCCATTTAATGACTTGTTAGAACTCAGATAACTTGCTAATTACTAGGGATGAGCAGGTTCGGTCTTCTGAGAACCAATCCCCCGAACTTTGAGATCCAAGCCCGGCCCCGAGACAGGCTCGTTTTTTTGTGCCCAACTGGGAACTGAAAATGAGGCAAAACATCATCATCCCACTGTGCGATCTCGCTGGTTTTGGATTCTATATATAGTCCCGGTAATCGGCGCCATCTTCACTCCGGACTTGGAGAGTGCACAGTAAGGACATGTTCCTTCTGTGCTGTATTCTTTGTTGTAATCAGAGAGGCTGTTTAGGGAAGGGGGGCAGGAGAAAGCAAATGGGTTGCAGCAGGAGACTTGAGTTAACCCAGGGTGCTGCTTGTGTAGGTGTGCTGTGACTGTCACTGTGCTAGGGCTCTGCATAGTAGACAGTGCACTGCATATAGCATACTGTGGCTGTGTATAGAACCAGGTGCTGTTCTTTGTTATAAAGGGCTGTGTACTGCCGTACAGTACTGCTATATATCCTCTGTATGTGATCCAAACCAAAACATATATACTGTATCTATAGGGACATCACTCTGACTACTAGTACTGCGGCTGCCATACACTACTGCTATATATCCTCTGTGTGTGATCCAGAGAAAACAGTATATTGCTATTGGTGCGTCACTCAGTGACGACTACCAGTACTGCCATACACTACTGCTATATATTCTCTGTGTGTTATCCAGAGCAAAAAATATATTTCTATTGGTGTGTCACTGAGTGACGACTGCCAGTACTACTGTACACTACTGCTATATATCTGTGTGTTAACCAAAGCAAAAAATATATTTCTATTGGTGCGTCACTCTGACTACTAGTACAGCAGCTGCCGTACACTACTGCTATATATCCTCTGTGTATGATTCTAAGCAAAAAAACATTTATATTGGTGTATCACTCTGACTACTAGTAAAGTGGCTGCTATACACTACTGCTATATATCCTCTGTGTATGATCCAGAGCAAAAAAATATATTTTTGTTGGTGTGTCACTGAGTGATGACCACCAGTACTGTCATACACTACTGCTATATATCCTCTGTGTGTTATCTGAAGCAAAATATATATTTCTATTGATGCGTCATTCTGACTACTAGCACAGCAGCTGCCATACACTACTGCTATATATCCTCTGTATGTGATCTAGAGCAAAAAATATATATCTTTTGGTGCGTCACTCAGTGACGATTACCAGTACTGCCGTACACTACTGCTATATATCCTCTGTGTGTGATCCAGAGCAAAAAATATATTTCTATTGGTGTGTCACTGAGTGACGACTACCAGTACTGATGTAAACTACTGCTATATATCTGTGTTTGATCCAGAGCAAAAATATATTTCTATTGGTCTGTCACTCAGTGACGACTACCAGTACTGCCATACACTACTGTTATATATGTGTGTATGATCCAAAGCAAAAAATATATTTCTATTGGTGCATTAATCTTACTAATAGTACTGTGGCTGCCGTACACTACTGCTATATATCCTCTGTGTGTGATCCAAAGCAAAAATTATTTCTATTGGTGCATCACTCTGACTACTAGTACAGAGTCTGCCGTACACTACTGTTATATATCCTCTGTGTGTGATCCAGAGCAAAAAATATATTTCTATTGGTGTGTCACTGAGTGTTGACTACCAGTACTGCCGTACACTACTGCTACATATCCTTTGTGTGTGATCTAGATCAAATAATATATTTCTATTGGTGCATCACTCAGTCTCGACTACCAGTACTGCCGTACATTACTGCTATATATCTGTGTGTTACCCAAAGCAAAAACATATATTTCTATTGGTGCGTCACTCTGACTACTAGTACAGCGGTTTCTGTACACTACAGCTATATATCCTCTGTGTGTGATCGAGAGCAAAAAATAAATTTATTTTGGTGCGTCACTCAGTGACGATTACCAGTACTGCCGAACACTACTGCTATATATCCTCTGTGTGTGATCTAGACTACTGCTACAGTATATATATGTGTGTGATCCAAAGCCAAAAATATATTTCTATTAAGTATTAAAAGGAGTGCTCTATCTGCTGTATATGAAAGGGTTGTTCTGTCAGTCCATACAGGGGCTCTGCCCCAGTGTAAAATTATAATAATAAAAGTTAAAAACAAAAAGCCTAAAATTATAATTATTAAAAAAAAACAATTTTTTGGTTTGTGCTCAACCCCAGTGTACTATACAATTTTTATTTTATTTTCATAAGTACTGTGAAACTGCTGGTCAGACCACAGTATATTTTTTCCTACTCATAAATGCATTGTGCGACGCTCTCAGTGTAGTAAACTGCATTGTGTAATTATTATATATATATATATTTCAGATTAATTATTGCAGCACTGTAACTGCAGGTGTTTGATATAAAAAATACTTCTATATATTTTTTACTAATTTGTGCAACACTGTATCCGCAGTGTGTGATATGAAAAAAAAAATTATATATTTTGATTTAAATTTATATTTTGTGCTGTGTCATCCCAGTATACATTCAGGGACTGCAGCTGCTCCATCTATCTAGGGGTGTTCTGTCAGTCCTCCCAAAATAAAAGACATTTTTTTTTATATTTTGTGCTGTATCCTCCCAGAATACATCCAGGCGTGCACCATCCATTTCAGGGTGTGGTATCTGTAGCTCATTTTTTAATTATCATTTATTGTCCTATTTTCATAACTCTTCCTATCACCACACTGTAATTAATTCAAATTAATATTTTTAATAATAATTATAAATTAGATACATTTAAACTAAATGAATATAAATAAATTATCCACACTCATATAGTGAACTTACTGCATATCGAAGATATCTTTGAGGAAATTAAGAATTTTGATTCTAAATAAATTAAATAAATGAAATAAAAGTATACTGAAACTAAAATAAATTAAATAAATTAAATCTAAAATATTGTATTTTTGTATCCTATGCCTTAATCATCTTTTTGTGAATTGAAATCTTGAGCCTTGCCTAATGAATCTTTTTTTAAATACATAATTTTTTTAGATTTTGTCCTCCCAGTATATATATATATATATATATATATATATCCAAGGGCTGCTGCTCCGTCCAGTTACCTCGGAGCAACCTTTTGGCCTAAACTGGATAGAAACAATATTGTGAGCTGTGAGGTGTTCAGAATAGTCTGGAAATTAGTGGAAATAAGTGGAAATTAGTGGATTAGTGAATGTTATTGAGGATAATAATACTGTAGGAACAAAAACACCCCCAAATTCTATTATTTTAGCAGTTTTGATTCTAGCAGTTTTGATGGGTTTTTTTCTAAAAAGTCCAGATCCAAAACCAAAACCTGCAAGGGTGGTTTTGGCAAAACCAATCCAGATCCAAAAAAATAAGGAGATCCATAGCCAAAACCAAAACACAAAACCAAAAAAATGGCCCAGTGCACAACCCTACTAATTACTGCCATAGTTGGACTCTCACAGCTCTTGAATATTTGTTAGTAATTATCAATACTGTATATTAGTATTTTTGTAAAAGCTAATTATTATTATTATTATTATTATTATGATGATTATTATTATTATTATTATGATTATTATTAAGTACTGTATGACAAACTGTACTGCTAAATTTCTGGTCCAGGTTACCAATGCATGCTTATAATTGTTTGCACTATACCTTTAGGAGATAAAGTGCAAGTGATCTAAGGTTATATGATGTAATATTGAAAGTGTATTTCTAATGAAAAAACTGTGTGATTATTGTGTCTGGGGTTGGGTTCTTGAAGTGGACTGATTTTCTTAACCTATCCCATCCAATGGAGACCTATGGTGGATGTTACACGTGTACTTTTTTATGTTTATCTTGTCATGACCTGTGTTTTATGTTTTTCACATGATGTTGCATTGGGCTTGCATTATTGCCTACAGTATATGGCTTTTGCTGTTCACCTTAGACTTGCTGCTGTTTCTGATGTCTAGAGGAGGTGCTGCCATGCACCCTTGGTCAGCATCAATCTATTTATACAGCAATTCCCCACTTTCTTGTTAGAAACATTTGCTGTGGGCAGGAGGCAGGCTCTGATGACATCATAGGAAGGTGCTTCCATGCATCTGGCATCCCAGGGAGCTATGTACAGCTGATGATTCATTCACATGGGTGATACCTGGGTGATTTGTGGTGGAGGGCACTTAAGGTAGTAATGCTGTATTTATTTTTATCACTGAAGATGGTTTAAAAAACCCTGAAATGTTAGATACTGGTTTCAGAAACTCTTTATTCAAACTTTGTGGGGTCTATTTACTAAGCACTGGAAATAGATAAAGTAGAGAGAGATAAAGAACGAACCAATCACCTCCTAACTATCATTTTTCAAACACAGCCTTTAACATGGCAGTTAGGAGCTCATTGTCTGGTGCTTTATCTCCATCCACTGTATTACTCTCCAATGCTTAGTATATAGTCCCCTAAGTCCTAGAGGTCCACCCTCCTGGTCTGTAAAAATTAGTAAATCGAACCCACCTGAATTGACCATTTCCGAGTATTTCTGAGTCGGGGCTTAGGTTTTCTTCCATTATCTTCCCTCTATTGGATTTCACCTGTTTTGGATTCTATAAAAGTCACTCCTACAGTGATTTTGGAGCCATTTCACACAGGGTGCTGGAGAGTTAGGGTGTGGGGCACTGGGCTGCTGCACTAAGAGCGTGTCTGAAGGAATGTGGGGTGCAAGCACTACTGTGGCACTTTTGCTATGGTTGTGTCATACTTGAGACGGTCTGTGGGCTGCAGCACTTTGACTGTGTTAGTGGGGTGCAAGCACCACTGTGGCATCACTGCAGTAAAAATAAAATGTGTGCATTGTTCAGATTCAGGCATTGTGTTGTGAAATAATATTCATTAGGTACTGCCATTAATAGCACTGTGATTTGATATGTCTGCTGCCAGAAAAAAAAACTAACCATTTTTCCAGAAACACATTGGTGCTGAGGAAGAGTCCAAGCAGCACACCAGAGTGTAAAAACATTGTGACATCTGGTCAGGCCTAAAATAATTGCCCATTATTATTGATACTAGTACCTTGACTCAATATGATATAGTAAACATTAATAGCATGGTGGAGGATTATTTTGACGTCAATATACAAGTTAGCCTGTCAAACAGTCCTTTGACTAATGGCAGAAAAAAAGGTAATTTGGAGATACTTCTACAAAGTAGCTTTGCTTTACTTTTTTTGTGTATTTGGATTGTATTAGTGAACAATATTGTGAGCTTTGAGGTGGTCAAAATTGACTGGAAATGACTGGAATTAGTGTTTAGCATGACCGGGAACCTTGTGAGTGGGAGGCCACTTACTAAAAATGTAAAAAGCTGATATTCATAAAAATTAATTACAAGTTTCATGATGAAGACCTTTCTTGCCAATTACATCAAAGTACAGTGACTTTAATGGTGGATTCCAGTGGGGATGAGATAATATTATCTGGTCATAATGATATTAACACTGAAGAGGGTGAGGAACTGGATGAGGATAACATTTTCCAACAGTGGGGAGAATTAACCACACTCTTATCTGCCTTAAACTCATTGGTGGCTTGTTTTGTGGGGGCCAAAACAAATCAAGCACTTCAGTCACCAATGTGGCAGTCCATGTCCCTGAAGTGCTTGATTTGTTAAAATGTGCATGTCCTTTTTAATATTCAACAAGGACAATTCTATCTTGTACCACTTTTCTTTTCATTATGGGCTGTATTTTTGGGAGGCATTGGTGTTGTTCTTTTTTGCATTGGCAAACCCTTGTTTTATTGGTTATTGCTCTAAAACATTACTAATTACACCTTTTAAAAAAAACAGAAATAACTGACATGTATTTGTACAGTTGCTCTGTTGCTTAGTTTAGCCAGCCAGCCTTTGGCCAATATTGGTGAACAATATTGTGAGCTGAGAGGTGGTCAAAATTGACCGGAAATGACTGGAAATGAATGTTATTTGAGGGTTAATAAAACTGTATGAACAAAAAACAAAAATTCGAAAACCAAATCACATACTGGTTGTTTTCTCAAAACCAGAAAACTTAACCAAAACACAGAGGGCAGTTTTGACAAACCTTAAAACTAAAACATGGGGATCTGAACACATCTCTAGTTCATACAGTATACTTTGCTTTGTTTAGGTAATTTGCAAGGATTTGGGGTCATATATTATCAGGAGACATCACTCATCGATGCTTCCTTCTATCAAGGCCCCTATATGATTTCAACTTGAACATTATTTCCCAGGGTATCTGTTTTTCACTGTTATATACTTTATTATGCAATGTCTGTATCAATATCAGGTTTTGACAAGTATGGTTTCTTATATGTTAATTTACCTATAGAGAGACTTTATCATTTTCTGACACAGATGCAGAAAGTATTCTCTTTAAAGAAAACTTGCTCACTTCAGGGGGTGATGACTCAGCTGAACAGTTGTTCTCGCAGCTATTGAAATTGAAAAAGAAAGAGACTGATTTTTTTCTGCACTTGGTAACCCTTTCAGATTATTTCAGGGATGAAAATAATCCCAAATGTTTTTAGAATTAAAAACACCCTGACTATTGGCATATACTGTATAACCAAAAATGTTGCCACAAATGGATAGTGGTAATAAACAAATGCAGTTTGATTTAATTTTGCTTGTAATTGAGGAATCTGATAGAGAACTGGCAGTCATAAAGGATAAAATCAACACATTTGAAACTGTGAACTTGTATACTGTATTCTGACAGCAGTTCAGATAATAGTAATTGGATTGACAATCTCCAAACACAGATACCTACAAAAAGGACCTTGTGAAATTTAAAAGGGACAACTCCAACCTGTAAAAAGATACTATAAAGAGTACAGATTATATAGTTGGGTGACAAGTACCACCTTTTTTGAAGAGAAGAGCCAGAGATACTGTATGAGACACATTTCGGATACTGACATATTAGAAGGGACAGACACATCAATCAATGAATCCAAATCCAGATCCCAACATCTTCCAAGCCATTATCTACTGGCAAAGCCCCATTGTAGTAATGGGTGTGTACCCATATTTTTAATACTTTCCCTAAGATACATAACAACTTTTCCACCCAATTGCCTACTTTGTACACTTAATGTGACTAGTCTGTACATGAATATCCCACATAATAGTGGGTTGAAAGCTACATATAGAGTGTTAACCAATAACTTCAAGCATCAGGGCACAGATATTTAGTTGTTTTTTTTACTAAACTAACTTTAAAGAGGAACTATTTTCTATTCGACAAAAGGTACTTTGTTCAGCTCTTGGGTTCTGCTATGAACTCTTACTTTGCCAACATACAGTATACTGTTGTAGATTTAAAACTGAATGCATTCTGTTCTTTGAAAACCCTGACATTTGTGAATATAAACATTTCTACACCAGGTACATTTGTGACCTGTCCATCATGTGAACAAGCACCAAAAAAGAGTTCACAGAAAAGTACAAAAAACCTTTGGCTGTACAGTACATTTCACTGCCATTTTAAGTTGGCATCTCTGCCCAGCGATCGCCTCTGCCTGATTGACAGGCAGAAGCGTTCGCTGGGCAGGAGGGAGTGAGCCGGTGGCATTGGAACGCCGTTTTGTGGGTGCAGTCTGGACCGTGCTGGGGCGGGCCACGGTGGCTGCATGACTTCACACGCAGCCGCTGCAACCAGGTGAGTGACAGGTAGCTCCCTGCCAGTGCGCAGGAGCTGCGCTAACAGGGAGCTACTCTTCAGGTACAGAAGCATCGCCGCCATCCCCCCGCATGTCAGGGTGGATGATTGTAGCTTGCACGGCTACGATCAGGTCTGAATTAGCTCCCATGTGCACTGCAGAGGGGGCAGGGGCAGATATAACGTGCAGAGAGAGTTAGATTTGGGTGGGGTGTGTTTAAACTGAAATCTAAATTGCAGTGTAAAAATAAAGCAGCCAGTATTTACCCTGCACAGAAACAAAATAACCCACCCAAATCTAACTCTCTCTGCACATGTTATATCTGCCCTCTGTAGTGCACATGGTGTTGCCCATCTGCTAACAAAGTTGCTGCTATGATCATGTCTGAATTAGGCCCTATGTACACTGAACAAGTTGCAATGTGTAATGAGATTTATAAGGTAAAAAATATCTCCATCAAATTAATGATAACAATAGAATTCAAATTGTTTTAAAAATGTAATTATCTGTCATTTCAGAGTATTGACCCCAGGTTTAATGATATGCTAAGCATTGACAATACCAACAAGCCAAGACAATCATGCAAGTCAAGCCATGCACATCTGCAGTGACATAGTGATGTCACAGATATTTTTTTTTTACTTTGCTGTGACTGTGTATGATAGTTGCTCACTGTGATTTTCAGTTGGGCAAAAGTTGCACATCAGCAAAAACACTTTTTTCGTTGCTGAAACTTGTAGTTACTGTTAGTGATCACAAGTGCATAAAAGAACCTGCTTGTTTGCTTGCATTAAAGGTTGCACAGTCAGCTCTTCATACAAGAAGACTTTTTTTTGTCCTGATACAAAGTGATAATTTCATACAGTGCCCCTGAAACCCACCGTTCATTTGTAAAGCATGCTATTACTGCATCACTGCTGTTATTGTATGGATCATGTGCACTGCTCAAGTCACAGTGTGTTATAAAGTCTTAAAATATATCTCCAGTATGAATGATATTGATATCAAAAGAATTCTAAATTGTTTTTAAAAGTGTAAACATCTGTCAGTTCACAGAATCAAACCTGAGTTCAAGGGTATGCTAAGCATTGACAGTAACAATACAGTAGGCCAAGACAGCCACACAAGTCAAGCCGTGCACACCTGCAGTGACATAGTGATATCACTGATTTTAATCATTATTATTTTTTTCTTTTTACTTTGCTGTGACTCTGTATAGTAGTTTTCACTGTAATTTTCATGGGCAAAATATGTACAGTCAGCTCAATGCAAAAACAGCTTTTTTTTTGCTGATATTTGTAATTACTATAAGTTATTGTGAGCACCCCAGCACAAGCACGGTACAAGTTGCAGTGTGTAATAAAACAACTATTATCATGGTAAGACTTGCAGGGGTAAAAAATATATCCACCTTAAAATAACATGCTATATTATAGTGTACATTTGAGATGGAAATAAAACAGCATCTAAAAAAGTAGTTCTTAAACTGCAGGCATTATTTGACTTTACATTGGAGACTGCACGCATGCAATGGTTGTTTACAAAAGCGACACCAGATGTATGAATACCAGTATTGCACTTGTCAAAGACCCAATTCTTTACAATGGGACTGCATACGCAACCCTGCAACCAAAAATTTCACCCTGTGGCCAGGCGCAGGCATACGTGTTAGTTTTTCCCACTACATGCCATACGGAGGATAGATGAGCATGGCAACATCTGTATTTGTGGTTTACCTTTTTATACCTGGTATAAGTGGAAATCCTGCAGGTATTGCCTTCTCAAATATCTTAAAATAATGATGCAATTCATATTTGTAATGCTGAAATTCTCAAACTTGCTCATCTGTGCCATCAAACTTTTGTCTGTATCCTCTCCTCTCCAAACCTGGAAAGATGCTTAATTTGTAAATCTCCCCTCTCCAATTCTTTCTGCTTATGTAGGGTGTTTTTTTTTGTGTAAAAAATGTGACTCTCTCAGATTACAGAGGTCAAAATTACATCATTTTTAAAAACCATTATCCACTTTCTTTGATATCAGGGTTCTTACTGTAGATCATATCTACACATATTTACTGTTTACAAAGCTTAATTAATATGACCCCTTTGACTTAATCCAGATAAAAGAGCATGGATAGAAAACTGCCTTCAATACACAGCCACAATCACGAACTTGTAATGCCTTTTAGTGTTCTTAATGCTGTAGAGGTTTTTGAAAATGTTGGTAATCAATTTTTAAGTGAATATTTTGTATGAATCATTTCATCATTGTCTACATACTGTAGTTGACATTTTAATTTTCTATCTGATTTTTCCTCTCAGGGACAGCATGTCTAGCCTCTATTGTAACATCTACAAGTCTATAGAGTATCAAACTAAATAAAAGCATTTTTTTCCAGCATTTTAGCTAGAGAATGTCTAAAATATTGACACCACCTATTTAGTATTAAAAGGGAAGTGCGAAAAAAGAAAAATCATAGACGTCTCTGATTTTTTTTTTCTGATTAATTCCTTCAGCCACCCATGCTCGCACTGGAGGAAAATATGGAAAATAATGCTTTTCCTTCTTTTTCCCATAGTGCATTCACTGGTCCCATGCTCTCATGTACTCATCACATGTACAGTGTATTACTAAATATGGGGCAGATGTATTAAGCTTGGAGAAGAGATTAAGCAGTGATAATGATGTGATAAGTATGAGGTGATAACGCACCAGCCAATCACCTCCTGTAGTTTTTCAAACCCATAATGATCGACTGGTGCGTTATCACCTTCCACTTATCACTTCTTTATAATTTCTTTATCATTTCTCCAGGCTTAATACATCTGCCCCTATGTCTGTCTGTAAGAAACAAAAATTACAGTTCTTTCCTTCTGTGAATTCTACTGTTATTTTTATTATTTTTTTCTATGCAATGTTCCAATAATTATATAAAAAAAGAAAATTCTGTCTGCATTGCTGCATACACAAATGTTGGAATAAAGAAACTTACTTTATAAATTGCTGTCTTTAGTCATTTTGTTAAAAGTTTGGCATTGCTATTTGTTACTGTGTTCTGCCTAGCTGCAGCCTTGATCTGGCAAACTCAAAATGTGTCATTGCAACTCTGACTGAAAAGACAGGGATATGCTTTTTTCCAAACACAATTTTTTTATTGGTTTATGAAAGAGGGTAAGTACAGGTCATAATGTACCATATAAAAATTCAGCGTCATAAACAAACAATAGACAAAGTTACATGGGGACACAGAGAAGAATGTGTCTAGAAATATAGGTCAAATAGGGACCAATAATAATGTGTTCATGTAGTACACCAGGTTCAAAGGTAAACAGTAATACAAACTCATCAAACGGCTATTTAGAAGTCTTATAGGAAATATATCAAATTAGAAGACCCTAAAATAACCACAAAGTCTAATATATCTGAGAAAAATCATCAAAAGGATATTGTAGGTGTCTACAATAGAGCCACGGTAGGATTTTGCTATTGGAGATCATATGTCAAGCCCATATTGTGAATGTGGCTTTTAGAACTGTATGACCCTCAAAATACAAAGAAAATACAAAAACATTGAAAATAAACATAAACCAGAAAGCAATTTAAAATCTAAAGACTGGGGGGTGTGAGGGGGGAGAGTGGTCGGTAAAGATTTGTCAGTTAGTGCAGAACATAACATCAAGCTCCAAAGAAAGGTAAATGCACAGAGATTCAAACCAACACAAATGCAGGGAAGAGAAGTACAGTAGATCTAAGAATCCGCTATATTACAGAGTAGTTGCCATTTTAAGTCCTCAAATATTTGCATAATACGTTTATAAGTGTCTATACTATTAGAGTCAATAATAGGTGACTATTTTTGATGAAAGTTTTCTATGCATTGATCTATATCAGACAAGGTATACCTCCTATCAAAATATAGGAGTTGAAGTAATTTGGCTTTAACCTCTTGTAAAGACGGAGAGGATCTAGATATCCAGTGTACAAGGATAATTTTTTTCGCCACCGTTACTATAATGTTTAGTAAGGGAATATGGTCAGACAGATGGTGTCCATTGATCCAGTTCTTAAAATTTGCACATAAACATGCCAGGGGATTTAAGGGAAGGTGGGTATGAAGCAAGGAATTAATGTAATACAAAACTTTGTTCCAGAATTTTATAATCTTCACGCATTCCCAAAAGCAATAAAAAAATGTGGCGTTAGAGAAATGGCATTTTGGACACCAAGTGAAGAATCAGGGAGCATATGAGATCTTTGTGCAGGGGAAATATAGGCTCTGTGTATAGTATTGATATGCACCTCTTGTAAATAAGATGATTTTAACCATTTAAGAGTGTTAAAATTGTGTTTGGTCAGGGTTGTAATAGAATCAACATCTGGAATGTCTGTATGCCAAGATGTTTGTAGAGAGCCCCATATTTTAGTATCAGAGTCTGGTGATATGAGAGCATACAAGAGTCTAATACAATAAGGCTCCTGTTGGAGAAGACGGAGTAATGTATTGACAGAGTCAGTGGAATGAGCAAAACGTGTAGTGGGAGTTAAAGTCAAAGCATAGTGTCTAATTTGTAGTTACATATAAGAATTATGATTAGATAAAGAAAATAACGATTGCAGGTCTCCCCCTGGGTCAAAGACTTGTGAGGTGAATGTTAATCCTTCAGTATGCCAAGTGTAAAAGGCGGAATTGTGTAGGGAAGGAGGGAAAGTAGGGTTACCCCCATATAGGAATAAATGAGGAGGAATCCCTTGTAATTTTTCTATTTTTGATTGCCAGGCCCAGTATGTATCAGAAAACATTATATTATGTAAAATAGTTTGTGGGACATCAAGTCTTTTGGAGTGGATGAGAGCACCTGGGGAGTAGGGGAAAAAAAGGGCTGTATCTAAACGAAGATCAGTGTACGTAGATTTAGCAAGCAGCCAATCATAAATGTATCTAAAGTATATAGCTAAGGTGTAAAGGTGTAAGTTAGGAAGAGATAAACCACCTTTAGATCGATGAGTCTGAAGTTTATGAAGATCAATTCTAGGGTGTTTCTTGTGCCATATAAATTGAGAAGTGAGGCGGACAAAATGCTTCAAATCCACTTTAGTTAAGCTAATAGGCAACATTTGTAATATATTAAATATTTTAGGAAAAATTATTGATTTTACTACGGCTAATCTGCCCAGGAGAGACAGAGGAGGTCCATCCAAGATTCATAGAGAGAGAAGTTTTGTAAGAATAGAGGTATAATTCAATTTGTAGAGCATCGTAAGATCCGAAGACATATGTAACCCTAAGTATTTTATGTGTTCTTGTAAACATGAGGAGGGAATAATTGTAGAGAAGGTTGAGTAGGTATATGAGAAGTTGATAAGGTAAGTATTTCTGATTTTGAAGTATTAATTTTAAAACCTGCATGAGCACCAAAGTCATCAATCAGGGACAGCAGAGAGGGGAGAGAAGAAGAAGGATTTGACAAAAATAAAAACAGATCATCAGCATATAAAGCCAATTTTAATTCAACATCATTAATAAAAATTCCAGTGACTGTAGAGGAGTTCCGAATTGTGACTGCAAAGGGTTCGATAGCGAGTGCAAAGAGTAGTGGCGAAAGGGGGCAACCTTGACGTGTACCTTTATGAATGGTGAAAGGCTGAGAAAGGTGTCCATTATAATTAAGTTGCGATTTTGGTGAGGAGTATAAAGTTTGTAAAACAGATGAAAGATTGTGGATAACCAAATTATGCAGTGATTGGAAAAGATGTGACCAGGTAATAAGATCGAATGCCTTCTCGGCATCTAAAGCTAATATAAGTTTGTGTTCTGAAGAAGGTGTTAGGGAAGTATGATGAATAACAGATAAAATCTTATGTACGTTAGTGACGGAATGACATCCCCATATGAAACCCGTTTGGTCGGGATGAACTACATAAGGAAAGGAGTGTTTAAGGCGATGTGTAAGAATTTTTGTGAAGATTTTGTAGTCTATATTTAATAGGGAAATAGGTCGATACGAGCTAGGGGTAGACGTGTCTCGGCCAAATTTTATTAAGACTTTAATGATTGCTGAATTGAAATGTATAGGTAGGGGATGAGATTCTATTATAGAGTTATACATAGCAAGAAGATGTATGTCTATTTTATCTATGAGAAGTTTATAGAATTTGCTTGAAAGGCCATCGGGGCCTGGTGCCTTATCTGGTTTAAGATGCCGAATCGTATTTCTGACTTCTTCAAGGGTAATTGGTAAGAAAAGTGAAGAGACATAGGTGGTCATTCCGAGTTGATCGCTCGCTAGCAGTTTTTAGCAGCCATGCAAACGCCACTGGGAGTGTATTTTAGCTTAGCAGAAGTGCGAACGAAAGGAACCTACTCAGCGCTTTCCGATCACTTCAGACTGTTCAATTCCTGTTTTGACATCACGAACATGCCCTGCGTTCGCACAGCCACACCTGCGTTTTCCCTGGCATGCCTGCATTTTTCCAAACACTCCCTGAAAACGGACAGTTGACACCCAGAAATGCCCACTTCATGTCAATCACTCTGCGGCCAGCAGTGCGACTGAAAAGCTTCGCTAGACCCTGTGTGAAACTGCATCGTTTGTTGTAATAGTACATCACGCGTGCGCATTGCGCCGCATACGCATGCGCAGAGGTGCCATTTGTTTGCCACATCACTGCACAGCGAATGAATGCAGCTAGCGATCAACTCGAAATGACCCCCATAATCAGAAGGAATTTGTGGTAAGTGTGGAAAGGTCCAGGAGGTTGAACCATATCGGGTGGGCGAAAGAGGGGATTGAACAGATGTAGGAGCTGTCGAAACGATAGGGTTTGAAATTGCACTATGATAATGATCACCAGGATTGGAGAACAAGGATTCATAGTAGGATCTCATGATCTCAGAAATTTGCAAAGGGTCTGTAGTAAGTGTTCCATCTGATAGTTGTAGAGGATGGACCATCATAGGTTTTGTAGAACCTTTTAATAAGTTCATTAGCAGTTTTCCGGTCTTATTTCCGAATTTGTGGAAACGAAAATCCACATTGAATTTATATTTATCACCAACTGCCGATAGGAATTCGTCAAATTGCAATTTCAAAGTAAGATAGGCATGTTTGTTGGATGGTGAAGTGTTAGTTTTAAAAACTTGGTATGGATCAGAGAGGGATTGTTGTATAGTCAAATAATACTGGGTATATTGTATCCTAAGATACAAGGTATAGGATATAATGTTGCCTCTAATAACGGACTTTGCCGCTTGTCAAAACAAAGGGGTGTTTTCATCCGAATGTATTTTGTTACAAAAGTAGTAAGAGTCCCAGGCCCCATGTAAAGAGTCACAAAATTTTGTGGAATTGAGCAAGTGGGACGGAAATCTCCACTGAGGGGTTGGGGGGGGGGGGGGGGTCAGTGTGTAATTTTAAAGAGAACCATACCAGGGCATTGTCAGAGATGATGATTGGCTCAATATATGAAGTGGTAACCTGAGAGAACAGTTGTTGTGAAAAAGACACATAAGCAATACGTGAAAATGTATTGTGGGCAGATGAGTACAAGAAAATTCTATGTTTATGGGATGTAGGGCCCATCATTTGTAGGGACTTTAAAAAATGTGAAATTCAATACTTAGGAAGACTGTGAGCAGTATTTGTTTGGTGTGAGCGATCCAAAACAGAGGATGAGATGAGATTGAAATCTCCACAAATAATAAGGTTATTGGAGCTATAAGGGGTCAATTTAGTTATTATAGTCTGGAAGAAAGCTTTGTTAAACTGATTTGGGGCATACATGTTACAAAAGAAGAGCGGACAGTTATCTAATGACATTTGTACAATAAGATAACGACCCTGTGGGTCTAAGTCTGTATGTGTGAGATCTATTTTGAAGTGTCGTTTAGCTAGAAGAGCCACACCCCTAGACTTTGAGTTAAAAGGGGCAGCAGCTATCAGTGACCACCCTAATATTTGTAGTTTTTGTTATTCTGAGTGAGTCAGATGGGTTTCTTGAATAAAAGCAAAGTCAATGTCTGATATAGATAGATACAGCAAAATCTTGTGGCGTTTTGCCGGGGTATTGATACCTCCTACATTAAGAGTGACAATTTTTATCTCAGTCATCTACCTACCATAAGAAGGCAAACATCTGACTCCGAGCTTTACGAACTTCGGAATCCATAAATAAGAGAAAATGGGGAAAGGAAAGGGAGGGACAGGGGAAATACCTAAATATAGAAAAACATAAAAGAATATGGTTTGATTAACAAACATAACTTCCAATGTAAAAGAATTAGGTTTAAAAAATGTAGCAAATACGAAGTAATATAATCCATCATAAACGCTGCCGGTCACATTCCGGCTGCAACACCAATGAGGGAAATATGGACAAGTATATACTGTATAAAACAACTGACAAGCCTGTCAGTATAAAGCTTAATATATATATATATATATATATATATATATATAAAATGTAAAATCTGCAAAGTAGTAGACAAACTATATAGAATAAAAATATATTAATTAGAATTGAACAATTGGCATATGTATGACAATAAGAAAGTAAAATATTATAAGCAGTCGCAGCTATTATTTTCCATAGCGTGCAAATAGTAACATAATAAACCAAATGTATTGAGTGGAATACAAATAACACTAGTCTGAAAAAGTAGAAGTAGTATAAAAATGTATAGAAATAGAATATAAATATAAACATATAGGATTAAATGAGATTAGTAAAACCCCTGTACATAAAAGTTAGGGCTGGATAGTGCCTGGAACATCTGAGATATCAGCTTGGTCACCAGAGGAGTCTTCATTGAGGTATGCCATGGCATCGTCAGGTGAAGTGAAATCAAAATGAGAGTGCTCTACATAAATGCGTAATTTGGCTGGGTAAAGTAGTGTAAATTTACGTTTGGCCATCACTAATCTTGAACAAATGGGATTGAAAGCCTTGCGTGCATGTGTGAGTTCAGCCGAAAAGTCTTGAAATATGTAGAGCCGGTTGTTTTAGTTTCCTAGACGCAGTCCAGAATGCAACTCTATGCAAGTAGTTGAGGCATCTGAAAAGCATGATGCGAGGACAGCTTTCTGAGGAACGTGGAGGAGGGCCAACTCTATGAGCTCTCTTGATTACCAGATCTTTACAAATGTCAATGATGCCTAAAATGGATGGCAGAATTATTTGTACAAAATTCACCCAGTCAGCCCCTTTTACAGATTCAGGAAGGCAGATATTGACCTGTTTTCAGCATCATCTATCTTATTCCATAGCTGATAATTTTCTTTTTCAAGACGTACTATGCGACCTTGAACCTCTGCCATATCATGAGCTAGATTACCGATCCTATTCTCATTAATATTCACCTTCGGTGAGAGATGCTGCAGTTGGCTTGTAATGTTGTAATGTCTGAGACTGCCTGTGTAAGTAATGGTGCCACAGCATGGTAATGGCATCAGTTAGATCCGCATTTGTTATTGGGGAGTCCAGTGGGTGACTAACCTGAGGTAAGCCAGTGAACGGTTGTACAGCTGCAGACTTTTTTGAAGCTGGAGATGCTGGCAGTGTCGTAATGCCGGGTGCCATTTCTGAGTCAGCCCTGCTCTTCTCCTGGCGTCCGAGCGGTACAGCGGGAGCCGGTTTAGCTGTGGTGGTAGGGGTCAGGAACTTGTCCATGAGTTGCTGCACGAGATGGAGAAAGTATCCATCTTGATGGAGGCTGTTATACAGCTGTGCAGCTGTGATTTCAGCCGGGAGGCGCCGGAGCTGAGCAGAGACGCTGCTTACAGCATGAAGCCAGAACCTGACAGGGTTATGCTTAATTGTAATTGTGTAAAGTTTAGAAACTTTTAGTGAACAACTGCAATCTGTATGAGTATTGTATAAATGTAAAATATATAAGAATGAAAGGCTGAAGGATATTTTGTCAAAATTATATAATCTGCAAAAGTAAATACAATAAAAATAGTCAGTGATCCAAAAGAACCTGTAATACAGTTGTGTCTTATTATAGCTTCCTGTTATGCACACCAGTGCCTGCAGGAAAGTACTAGTGTCAGAACTGTTATGCACTCCAGTGTCTGCAGGAATGTACTGGTGTTTGAACTGTTATGCAAAACAAATGGACTCACAGACAAACTGGGGAATATGACATAACGTACACAGAAGGTGATAGGGTAACAAAATACACACACAGTGAACAGAGAAGCCCAGAGGCTAAGGAACTGGGTATCTCCCTTGTATTAGAACTGCTCAGATGTAAAAAGCAAGATGTTGTGTTTTAATACGTAGAGAACCCGAAATGCTGTTGCTAAGGGCAACAGCAAAACCCTAAAGGGTTACCAACGGGTGTGGCAGTAAACTCCTTGGTCAGAGATGGAATGATAGACACAAGGAGAGCCTCCACAATCCTGATTCTCACTTGCAGTGCACAGGTTTAAGCTTACTGCCACTAAACTGACCCCTGACACCTAGCACAGTGAGACAGGATTAGACAGGCAAGTGTTAGAATACAGCCGCAAACTTGCTAAGTTCACAGAGTAATAACAGAACCCCAGCAAGCTAAACGACTGACTCCAGTCTTACTGCTAGGTCTGGATTGGCAGAGTGTAATACCAAATCCCCAGGCCTATTTGCAGTAAGCAACAAACAAATACAAAGCTACACAGTACTGGCTAACTTTCATGAACTGACTAACCAACAGAGATTCAGCAGGATCTGCTTACCCTGAAAAGAGGCCTTATAAAGCAGGTGCTGTCCACGCCCCACTCAGACCTCACAGACTGTGAGCACAAAAACCAGCACCGGATCCCCTGCCGTGCACAGAGCCTATAACCACTGCACAGCAAAAGACCCGAACCGGAGTATCAGCTGCGCTCAGGTTACTCCACTAGCACTTGTCTCCCGGTTGCCATGACGACGTGGCAGCACAGGGCAGGAGACCCTAACAGTACCCCCCCTCTGACGAGGGGTCAAAGAACCCCTACCACCGGGTTTATCGGGGAACTGCGAGAAGAAAGAGCGTATCAGTCTGGGGGCATGAAGATCACAACTGCGCACCCACGACCGCTCCTCCGGGCCATACCCCTTCCAGTGCACCAAAAATGACAGCCGACCCCGAACCACCTTGGAGTCAAGAATCCTTTCAACAACAAACTCCCTCTGGCCACGTATCAGAAGAGGGGAAGGTCTTCCACTGGAAGAAGGATTACTAATCGCCCGTTTTAAAAGGGAACAATGAAATGTTTTATTGATACCCAAAGAACGGGGCAGATCTAACTGAAATGCCACCAGATTGATAACCCTGGTGATCTTATAAGGGCCGATGAACCGGGGCCCTAACTTATGAGATGGCTGTCTCAACTTCAAATTCTTGGTAGACAACCAGACGAAGTCTCCTAATTTGAAGCTGCAGGGTCTTTTCCGCTTATCAAAACCCTTTTGGTCACTAATGACACAGACACAAGGGCTTTCTTCACTTTCCGCCAAATACCTCTAAGGACCGAAACCACAGAGGAACCACCAGGCGTGGAGTCCAGGGGGTCAAAAGAATTGGCCTTAGGATGATGCCCATACACACAAAGGAAGGGAGAGATCCCTGTAGCAGAGTGAGCCGCGTTGTTATAGGCAAACTCCGCCATGGACAGATGAGCAACCCAGTCAGTCTGACACTTGGAGACATAACACCTGAGGAACTGCTCCAAGGACTGGTTCACCCTTTCAGTCTGCCCATTAGACTGCGGATGGTAGCCTGACGACAAGCTGACAGAAATCTGGAGATCGGAACAAAATGCCCTCCAGAATTTGGCCACAAACTGGGATCCGCGGTCAGAGACCACATCAAGTGGCAACCCGTGGAGACGCACAACATGCAGCATAAATAATTCAGACAGGCGTCTGGCTGATGGCAGCCCAACCAGTGGAACGAAGTGCGCCATCTTCGAAAACCTGTCAACGACAACCCAGATGGCTGTCATCCCCGAGGATTTGGGCAAGTCCACCACAAAATCCATTGAAATGTGGGTCCATGGCTTAGATGGGATAGAGAGTGGATGTAATGGGCCAACAGGAACCCCTCTAGGAGTCTTATTTCGGGCACAGATGTCACATGCCCGAACCCACTGATCCACATCCTTAGCCACCGAGGGCCACCACACCGCCCTAGATAGCAACTCCCGAGTTCTGGCAATACCCGGGTGACCTGCCGACTTCTTGGCATGGAATTACAGGAACACTCGCTGTCTTAACCTAGGAGGCACAAACAAAAGACCTACCGGAAGGTCTGGAGGAGCCTGCTCCTGTGCTCTAAGGACTAATGATAAGAGGTCCTGGGTAATGCCCACTTTAATACATGATGGGGAAACAATGGGCAACGGCTCCTCGGTGGTCTCCTGGATTGGAGCAAAACTCCGCGAGAGCGCATCAGCCTTGATGTTTTTTGACCCAGGGCGATATGTTATCAAAAAATTAAAGCGAGCAAAAAACAAAGCCCATCGTGCCTGCCTGGCATTGAGATGCTTCGCTGACTCTAAATATGCCAGATTCTTATGGTCAGTGAGAATTGAGACCACAAACTTAGCCCCCTCAAGCCAGTGTCTCCACTCCTCGAGTGCATCCTTAATAGCCAACAATTCCCGGTTACCCACGTCATAATTCATCTCGGCAGGCGAAAATTTACGGGAAAAGTAAGCACAGGGATGAAGGCGATTATCAGACACTCCCATCTGAGAAAGCACTGCCCCAATACCCATCTCAGAGGCATCCACCTCCACCACAAAAGGACGCTCTGGATCTGGGTGTCGCAGCACCTTGGCCGAAACAAATGCCCTTTTGAGACGGGCAAAAGCCGCTTTAGCCTCACAAGACCAGTGAGCAACATCCGCCCCTTTCTTAGTGAGTGCCACCAAGGGCGCCACTATAGACGAAAATCCAGCGATAAATCGTCTATAAAAATTCGCAAAGCCCAGGAAACGCTGAAGCACCTTCAAACTAGTGGGCTGCACCCAATCCAGGACTGCCTGTACCTTGGAACCCTCCATTTGGAAACCTTCTGGGGAGATAATATATCCTAGAAATGCGATTTGCTGAACTTCAAATTCGCACTTCTCCAGCTTCGCCCCAAGCCGGTGGTCTCTGAGTTTCTGGAGGACTAAGCGTACATGCTTCCGATGTTCCTCCAGGGAATGGGAGAAGATTAGGATGTCATCTAAGTATACAACTAAGAATCTATCCAAATATTCCCTGAGCACATCATTCATGAAATCCTGGAAGACTGCCGGGGCATTACAGAGCCCAAAAGGCATCACCAAATATTCATAATGCCCTGAGTGGGTATTAAAGGCAGTCTTCCATTCATCCCCCTCTCTTATTCGGATTAGATTGTACGCACCGCGTAGGTCAATCTTAGAAAAAATGGTGGCAGTACGAAGCTGGTCAAACAAGACCGAAATGAGAGGCAGTGGGTATGAGTTTTTAATCGTGATACGGTTCAATTCCCTGAAGTCGATGCAGGGTCGCAACGAACCGTCCTTTTTATCCACGAAGAAGAACCCCGACCCAACTGGAGACTGTGAAGGTCTGATAAATCCCTTAGCCAAGTTCTCCTGAATGTACTCTGCCATAGCCTGAGTCTCAGGACGTGACAGGGAGTACAACCTGCTCTTGGGAAGCTTAGCATTTGGCAACAAATCAATGGCACAGTCATAGGGGCGATGGGGAGGTAGTACCTCTGCAACTTTTTTGGAGAACACGTCCGCAAAATCTGCATAACACCCTGGCAATCCTGGCAAACTTAGCTGCGAGAGCCTGACTGGAAGGCTCAAGCAACTCCTGAAACAATCAGTACCCCAACTAAGAATCTCCCCAGAGACCCAGTCAAATTGAGGATTGTGGGCCCTTAACCAGGGTAACCCCAACACCAATGGGGCAAAAGTACAGACAGTCACATAAAAGGACAATTTTTCAGAGTGTGTGGCTCCAATAAACAAAGAAATCTGGCTAGTGCAAGAGGTAATTTTACCTTGGGATAATGGTTCCCCGTTTAACCCACAAATCTCAATTTCCGATGCCAAGGGTACTAAGGGAACAGAGTGTTTTAGGGCGAATTGGCGGTCCATAAAACCCCCGTCGGCCCCACTGTCCACAAAGGCCTCAGTCTTGACAGTTTGACCTAGGATCTTCAAGGTCACCGGAATGATAAAAGTCTTCTTGGGAAATTCTGACTTCTGGCCTGACAGGATATTTCCCATCACCCTCAGGCCCTGAAGTTTTCCGGCTTTTCTGGGCATGATACTACCACATGACCTTTATTCCCACAGTACAAACACAACCCCTGCTGTCTCCTCCGCGTCTTCTCACGCGAGGAGAGGCGGGTAGCCCCAATCTGCATAGGCTCCTCAGAAAATTCCTCAGAGTCTGAGGTTCCCTTGGGAAGGAAGGAAATCTCAGTCTCCCTTTCAAGCCTACGCTCTCTCAGCCGTCTATCCACCCGGATGGATAACTGCATGAGCTGATCCAAGCTATCAGGCAAGGGATATTGTACCAGTTGGTCCTTTATCTGGTTAGAAAGACCTCTTCGGTACTGGTGTCTCAGGGCTGGGTCATTCCACTGGGTATCATGGGCCAACCTCCGATACTCCGTACAGTAAACCTCAACTGGCCTTCGCCCTTGCTTAAGGATCGAAATCTGAGCCTCGGCTGAGGCCGTCTTGTCAGGGTCATCATACAACATGCCCAGTGCCGTAAAAAAAGCATCAACACTTTTAAGCGACGGACAGTCAGGCTGCAACCCATATGCCCAGACCTGTGGGTCTCCTTGTAGCAAGGAAATCACTATGCCCACCCGCTGAATCTCCGACCCAGAAGACTGAGGCCTAAGCCGGAAGTATAGCTTGCAGCTCTCCTTGAAACAAAAGAACTGCGAGCGATCTCCAGAAAAACGATCCGGGAGATTTACTTTCGGCTCCTTAACCCCTGCAGGTGCTGCTGCTGCGGGAGCTCCGCCAGCAGCCTGGGAGGTGTGCATTTTAATGGACAAATCATTAAATTGTCGAGTCAAGACCTGCACCTGATCGACCACCTGTTGCAACGTATTTTGAGGGGTATGCTCCATATTCCCACAAAATTTCAACAGGAGTATTAGGCTGCTGAATATGTTATGCACACCAGTGCCTGCAGGAAAGTACTAGTGTCAGAACTGTTATGCACTCCAGTGTCTGCAGGAATGTACTGGTGTTTGAACTGTTATGCAAAACAAATGGACTCACAGACAAACTGGGGAATATGACATAACGTACACAGAAGGTGATATGGTAACAAAATACACACACAGTGAACAGAGAAGCCCAGAGGCTAAGGAACTGGGTATCTCCCTTGTATTAGAACTGCTCAGATGTAAAAAGCAAGATGTTGTGTTTTAATACGTAGAGAACCCGAAATGCTGTTGCTAAGGGCAACAGCAAAACCCTAAAGGGTTACCAACGGGTGTGGCAGTAAACTCCTTGGTCAGAGATGGAATGATAGACACAAGGAGAGCCTCCACAATCCTGATTCTCACTTGCAGTGCACAGGTTTAAGCTTACTGCCACTAAACTGACCCCTGACACCTAGCACAGTGAGACAGGATTAGACAGGCAAGTGTTAGAATACAGCCGCAAACTTGCTTAGTTCACAGAGTAATAACAGAACCCCAGCAAGCTAAACGACTGACTCCAGTCTTACTGCTAGGTCTGGATTGGTAGAGTGTAATACCAAATCCCCAGGCCTATTTGCAGTAAGCAACAAACAAATACAAAGCTACACAGTACTGGCTAACTTTCATGAACTGACTAACCAACAGAGATTCAGCAGCATCTGCTTACCCTGAAAAGAGGCCTTATAAAGCAGGTGCTGTCCACGCCCCACTCAGACCTCACAGACTGTGAGCACAAAAACCAGCACCGGATCCCCTGCCGTGCACAGAGCCTATAACCACTGCACAGCAAAAGACCCGAACCGGAGTATCAGCTGCGCTCAGGTTACTCCACTAGCACTTGTCTCCCGGTTGCCATGACGACGTGGCAGCACAGGGCAGGAGACCCTAACACTTCCATATTTGAGCTGTGCATATTCTACCTACTGTGTACTGCATACTGGATTAATGTATCCAATTTTTTTAGGTTGCTTCCAATCATCCAAACTATTAAATGTTATTTGAAAACTCATCTCTTCAGAGAGACAGCACATTTACTAGCTGTCTTGTCATTTTGACCAGATATAATGTCACTGTCTAACTTGCTACATCTGTATATCCTCCCTTGACATCTTCTCACAGGGGACCTTTCTCATCTACAGTTTCATTAAATGACCTCATCGTTCACTGACAGTAACTACATGGTAGATGCTAGAGGAAAAATCTGAGCAAAACCAATCTGGATATTTTCTGTGTATACTATAATAACATTCTCCATTGATGATATTTAGCACATAAAATGCTTTTCTTTTAGAATCATTTCATGTGCTAATGTTACGCCCTAGAATATAGAGATCACTAGACAAAAATTGGTATTGACATTGAATATATTTTGAAAATATTTACCACAAGAGTTTTGATCCCCCCAAGGTATATTTTTCTCAATGAAAATACATTTTTTAAATTCTACAGGTGTTAATTAATGAGTTTTAAAATTCTGCAAGATCTATTGCTTACTTATGTGTGACACTCACTGCTATAGTGTGACACTCACCAATGGAATCTGATGGATCTGGTAGATTCTCTTCCTTCACTGGCAGAGAGGTGAAGGCAGCCCAACCCCAAACCCAATGATCACATGTTTTCATATAATTAGTATTATTTTACTGAATCACTTCTTTGTGCTGAAACCAATATGATTATAACACTGTGCATGCATCAACAATTGACATTCAATATATTACACTGTCAGAAATATGTATT